>NC_138380.1:68828873-68896333 GCF_054177405.1 Leptonychotes weddellii | reverse complement strand
AATAAAAGCAAAAATAAACTATTGGGACTACATCAAAACACAAATTTCTGCACAGTGAAGGAAACAATCAACACAACTAAAAGGGAACCTACTGAATGGGAGAAGATATTTGCAAATGATATATCCAATAAAGGGTTAGTATCCAAAATATATAAAGAACTGATACAACTCAACACCCAAAAAACCAACAATCCAATTAAAAAATGGGCAGAAGACATGAACAGATATTTCTCCAAAGAAGACACACAGATGGTCAACATACATGAAAAGATGTTCATCATCACTTACCATCAGGGAAATGCAAATCAAAACGCCAAGGAGATATATCACCTCACAGCCGTCAGAATGGCTAAAATCATCAACACAAGAGACAACAGTGTTGGTGAGGAAAAAGGTGTTGGTGTTAGATGTGGACGAAAAGGAACCCTGATGCACTCTTAATGGGAAAGCAAACTGGTGCAGCCACTCTGGAAAAAACGATGGGAGTTTCTTCAGAAAATTAAAAATAGAACTACCCTATCATCTAATAATCATACTATTGGGTATTTACCCAACAAATACAAAGACACTAATTCAAAGGGATACATGCATCCCTCTGTTTATTGCAGCATTATTTATAATAGCCAAACTATGGAAGCAGCCTAAGTGTCCGTCGATAGATGAATGGATAAAGAAGATGTGATATATATCCCACTGTAGATATATAATTCAGCCGTAAGAAAGAATGAACTCTTGCCATTTGCAACAACATGGATGAAACTAGAGAATATAATGCTAAGTGAAATGAGTCAGTCAGAGAAAGACAAATACCATATGATTTCATTCATATGTGGAATTTAAGAAACAAATGAGCAAAGGAAAAAAAAGAAGAGAAACAGACCAAGAAACAGACTTCGAACTACAGAGAACAGATGGTGACCAGAGGGGAGGTAAGTGGGGGGATGGGTGAAACAGGTGAAGGAGATTAAGAGTACACTTATGATGAGCACTGAGTAATGTATAGAATTATTGAATCACTATATTATATGCCTGAAACTAATATAACACCGTGTATTAACTATACTGGAATTAAAAAACTTAACAATATTAAATACAGATTTATAATGTAATTTAAAAGAAAAACACTGTGCTTTGATGAAGCAAGACCAATGAGCATTGATCCACCTGTCCTAATATTTGCAATTCAGACTAATTTGATGATACCAAGTGATTTGATTCATATTTTGTCTTAATCCCTCATTAAGTCGTTAATAATGAGCAAGTTTTATGGGCAGTTGCAACAATTCAGTAAATTGGTACTTTAACCAAGAGTTTTTTACAAAGACACATTGAAAAAAAACTACTACAATGTAGGCTCCTCCATTAGAAAATATGTACTTTGAGGGCAAGGACATTATCTCTCTTGATCTCTACCATATTCCTTCTCCCTAAAATAGTGCTCGGCACAAAGTAGGTTCTCAGGAAGGTCTGCAGAATGAAGTCAATGAATAAGTGTACCAGAGATGTGCAAACTCCTAAAGCTATAAAGGTTACACACGTTCCTTATTTCTTTCTCTTATTTCTTTCACTGTGTATTCTGTGCAAGGGAATTAGAAGTACATTGAAAAAAAAAAGAAGGGGATAAATCAATGACAAGTCTTTCAATGATAGAAGACCTTTCACATTTGGATTTCAAAGCATATCCCTTTGGTTTTCTTATTGACGAGGCTTGTCATTGGTCTACCATAGTGTAACACTTAACAAATTCAAACCACAGAATTCCCATCTTACTGTTGAAGCTACTACTCTGGAAAGAAAAAAAAAAAAAAAAATCTTGCTAAACAACAGGGACCTCTGCTGGTTAAAATGTAGTGCTTCTACCCTTAAAATATTGCATCTAGATGGACAAGGAGATTTGGGCAATAAAGTAACTCCAAACCTTCTGTTAGACAAATGCTCACTTTCAGAGCATTCTGTTAAAATAACCTCCTTGCGCTACAGTAATAATAAAAGATAGCATGTATTTTATTCCAGAGTTAACAAGTAGTGACACTATCTGAAAAAACAACTGAGCTCTCTCCGTAGTCAGTTAACTATTGCCAAAGAAGAGAAATAGCTAGCTTCCTGATCTTTTGGCTTAAGATATTAATTATTTGTGAACTCAACAAACATTTAAGAATCTATTAAGTTAAAATATTGTGCCATATGCTGACAAACTGAAGCCATAAGATAAGGCAGAGGTGGCAGACTGTCCAGCCACCTCTGGGCATTCGCTGACCTCCAGTCTTAGAGGAGGGGATTTAAAATCAATTAACTTTGTAAGAGAAACTGAGCCTACCCCTTTTATAAAACTGTGCTCTTTCCCTTTTATAAACATAGAGGCCAGTTGCTTTCTACAAAAACATTCTTTCCCATATTAACTGGACAAATGTTCTCCCATCTTTTACCCCCTACTATGGTGATTTCTTCTCATCTTTCCAGTCTCTGTTCACATGTCTTCTCAGAATGCCCTACTCTGAACACCCTATGGAAAGCTCACTTTCAGAGCATTCAATTTGTGTCCTCCTTAGAACTTATAAAAATTCGCAATTATTTACTGGCTTATTGGTATATTATCCCTCTCTCTCCTACGAAAGACTGTAAAGGAACAGGTCTTTGAGTCTGGGTCCAGACATTCTCCCAATTTTAGTCAAGTAACTTAACTCTTTTATTTTGCACAAAAAAAATTTCAAGAACAGAATGAACACTTTTATCCTCATTTGCTGGGAATATCCAAAGTCTTGGTTCTCCATTTTCCTAACTGAAAGAGAAACCAAACTCTGCTAATGTCCCGTTAATAAGTCTCAGTAAAGACCTACTGCAAAAGAAAAAGTGAGGAGGGTATAAAGAGGTGGTGACTAGATTGAGAGATTGAAAGAAGTGTGGAGATGAGACACTGACACAAAATGAGGGACATGAAAAGGGGTTTAGATGGAGTGCCATAAGCCCCAGAGAAAAAGCCTAGAGGAGAAATGTGAGACGAAAGAGGATCTGGAAGAGCCTGATGTGTGGGCCTAATTAGGGACAGGTTGTTCTTTCCCCTATTAGCATAGGAATCCCCATCGGATGTCCAGAACTTCTTGAAAGCCATCCAGTACAACTCACGAACTGTATTAACATGACTCAGAAACTGTGCGGAAAGAAAATGGACTACTCAGTAATTGTATTTTTCATGTACTTTGAACAAAAGCCCTTGCAAACATCTCTTTCATACCATCCAAGACCCGAGATGATCATCAAACAACAGAACCTGCCTCTCAGTATATGAAACACTTTTGCATTAATATATCATCTTTCATAAAAGAAAGGTAATTTCATCAATATTCTATCACTGATGAGCTTCAAGAAAGTGTTAAAAAAATCTAGAGTCCAAGAGAGTTAATCATAACTAGCAAATGCAGCAAATACCATAACTGTGCTATAAAATACTTTTATAATATAACTTCTATTTGGGGTAGAACTATTTCTCATGATTTCTCTACAAAATATTTAATGCCTAATTAGGTAAATCCTAGGATAATATTAAAAATCTCTTACATTCCCTAGGTATACAGTGATGAAGTACTAAGGTAGAAATAACCTAGATGTGTAACTACAGAAAGTTGCCCTAGACTTCAAATTATATTATGGATAGTCCTTACAATGATTATTCAAGTTAAAGATAATATGGTGTTACTATAATAAATTTAATTTTATTATTTTTTAATTTATTACTAAAAAAAATTTTAAGTATACCCATTTCTCCCACCCTCCTCCAATCACCTCTGGCAGCTATCAATTTGTTATCTATACCTATGAGCTTGGAGTTTGTTTTGGGGGAAGGGGGTATTTGGTTGCTGTTTTTTTAAGTTTCCACATATAATCATATGGTATTTGTCTTTCTCTGACTTATTTCACTTAACATAATACCCTTTAAGTCTATCCATGTTGTCACAAATGGCAAGATTTCATTTTTTATGGCTAAGTAATATTCCATTATATATATATATACATATATATACATATATATACATATATACATACATATACATATATATATTTTTATATATATATGCATATATATATCTTCTTTATCCATTCATTCAGTCATGGACACTTAGGTTGTTTCCATAGCTCAGCTATTATAAATAATGCTGCGATAAATATGGGGTGCATGGATCTTTTTGAGTTTGTGTTTTCGTTTTCCTCCAATCAACACCCAGAAGTGGATTATATGGCTATTCTATTTTTAATTTTTTGAGGAACATCTGTTCTGTTTTCCATAGTGGTTGCACCAATTTACATTCCCACCAATAGTGCATGAGGGTTCCCTTTTCTCAACATCCTCATCAATGTTTATTTTTTTAATTTTTTTGGTAATAGCCATTCTAACGGTGTGGAGTGATATCTCTTTGTGGTTTTGATTTGCATTTCCCTGATTAGTGATGTTGAGCATATTCTCATGTACTTGTTGGTCATCTGTGTCTTCCTTGGAAAAATGTCTATTTAGATCTTCTGCCCATTTTTTAATCAGATTGGTTTTTTTTGCTATTGAATTGTATGAGTTCTTTACACATTTTGCATATTAGCCCCTTATCGGATATATGATTTGCAAATATTTTCTCCCATTCAGTAGGTTGCCTCTTCATTTTGTTGATGGTTTCCTTTGCTGTACAGAAGCTTTTTAGTTTGAGGTAGTCCTATTTATTTTTGCTTTCGTTGTTTTTGCTTTTGGTGTCAGGTTCAAAAATCACTGCCAAGACCTATGTCAGGGAGACTATTGCCCATGTTTTCTTCTAGGATCTTTATGGTTTCAGGTCTTATGTTCAAGTCTTTAATCCATTGAGTTAATTTTTACATATGATGTGGCCCAGTTTAATCCATTTTGAGTTAATTTTTATATATGATGTGGCCCAGTTTCATTCCTTTGCATGTGGCTGCCCAGTTTTCCCAATACTATTTATTGATGAGCCTGTCCTTTAAACATTGTATATTCTTGACTCCTTTGTCATAAATTAATTGACCACATATGCATGGGTTTATTTCTGGGCTATTTTGTTCTATTGATCTATGTGTCTGTTTTTAATGCCAATACCATACTGTTTTAATTAATATAGCTTTGTAATACAGTTTGGAATCAGAGAGCATGATGCCTCCAGCTTTGTTCCTCTTTCTCAAGAGTGCTTTGGTTATCTGAGGTCTTTTGTGGTTCCACACAAATTTTAGAATTCTTTGTTCTATTTCAGTGAAAAATGCCATCAGAATTTTTCAGGGATTTCACTGAATCTGTATATTATTTTGAGTAGTATGGACACTTTTACAATCAGTATTAATCCTTCCAACCAATGAGCATGGAATATTTTTCCATTTATTTGTCTTAAGTTCCTTCATTAATATTTCATAGATATCAACACTCAGGTCTTTCACCTGCTTGGTAAATTTTTAGGTACTTCGTTCTTTTTGATGCAGTTGTAAATGGAATTTTTTTCTTAGTTTCTCTTTCTGATAATTTGTTATTAGTGTATAGAAATGCAACCAATTTTTGTGTATTGACTTTGTATTCTGCAATTTTATTGATTTATTAATTCTAACAGTTTTTTGACAGTCCTTAGGATTTTACATATATATCATGTCATCTGCAGATAGTGAGTTTTACTTCTTCCTTTCCAATTTGGATGCATTTTATTTCCTATTCTTGCCTAATTGCTGTGCCTAAGACTTCCAATACTAGGTTGAATAAAAGTGGTAAAAGTGGGTATTCTGGTCCTGTTCCTGATCTCAGAGAAAAAGCTTTCAGCTTTTCACCACTGCATACGGTTAGCTGTGGGCTTGTCATATATGGCCTTTACTATGTTGAGGTACAGTCCTTCTTTATCCACTTTGTTTTTATCATAAATGGATATTGAATGTGCTTTTAAAATTATATATTAGACTAATATTAAAATACATTTGTTTTCCCCAATCTTAACTGACTTTGGAAAAGGTAATTATGAAAGAAACCTACCCAGAAAGGGAGAATTATGAGGATGTGCTTGACTTTTTCAGAGAATTAACAGCAGAGTGCAGCAGAGTGCAGGCTGCAAAATTTTGCAGAGGACAATGGATAGACAGACTATAATTTAGATACCACTCTGCATGCCTTGGTGAAAAAGAATCCTATATGGTTATGCTTTATGAAAAGGGTGGCTAATTAGGAACCACTTCTTCGTAAATGTTAACAATTTTACATATGTAATTATTATTTCATTAGAACTGCTCTGCGAGTAATTGCTTTTCTGGTTCATTTTTAAGTGCTTACTACACACGTCAGGCTCTGTGCAATGCATGCCTACATTATTTTGGGAGGTAGATTTTATTATTCCCATGTTTTGAAGGCAAATGAAACTGAGCAGTGAATTACCATACCCACTACAAAGCAATAAAGCCAAGATGCATACTCAGGTGTAACTTCAACATCTATTCCCCAATACAATCCTACTTCATGGTTTTGCTTACATATTACTTATGTACCCACTTAAAAATTGAGTGATATATGTAATAACCAAATAGGATACAGAGTATCACATATTGGTAATAAATTTAGATGTAATAAAATGCTGCTTCTGGCATTTATTTTTGAAAATTGGTCGAACATGTCCATGTTCCTGTTCAGTAAAGACTCTGGAAACTGGTTGAAATAACTTGTTTTTGTAATAAAAAAGACTGTTGCCAAAGTGTACTTTGTGAGCTGCAAAAGAGTAGTAGAGTTCAGAGCAGGGGCTCTGGAGCTGAGGATTTAATTCTGACTCTATCACTTATCTGCTGTGTGCCCCCGACATTTTTTCACTTCTTTCTGGTTGTCTAAAACAGGATTCATTTGTAGTAACTGTACTAATGCATCTGACACTTGTGAACATTAAATGAGTTTAATACACGTAAAGCCTTTGACACATAAACACTCAAAAAACTCTGGCTCATGTTGTCCAAATCCAAAGGCTTATTTCACACTTTCATTCCTTCTTTTTTCAAATAGACTTTTTTTTTTAAGAGGAGTTTAAGATGCACAGCAAAACTGAGAGAAAGGTACAGACTTCCCATATACCACCTGCTCTACACATGTGTAGCCTCCTCCATTATTATCACCCACCAGAATGGTACCTTTATTACAAATGAAGAACCAACAATGACACATCATTATCACCCAAAGACCATAACTCACATTAGGGTTCACTATTGGTGGTGTACATTTTGTAGGCTTTAATAAATGTAGAAGCACTTGTATCTACCACTTCAATATCATAGAGAATCGTTTCACTGCCTTAAATATCCTCTGCTCCATGTATTCCTCTCCCCAGCCCCAAAACTTGGCCACTACTGATCTTTTTTACTATCTCCAGTTTTTCCCTTTCCAGAATGTTATATAGCTTGAATCATACAGTATGTGACTTTTTCAGATTGACTTATTTTACTTAGTTATATGCATTTAAGCTTCCTTCATATCCTTTCATGGCTTGATAGTTCATTTCTTTTTAGCATTAGATAATATTCAATTGTATGGATGTACCACCATTTATCCCGTCACCTAATGAAGCACATCTTGGTGTCTTCCAAGTTTTGACAATTATGAATAAAACTGCAATAAATATCTGTGTGCAGGTTTTTATGTGGACATAACTTTTCAACTCATGGGTAAATATCAAGGAGCCATTGTTGGATCATTCAGTAAGAATGTTTAGTTCTGTAAGAAACTGCCAAACTGTCTCTCAATGTGACTGTAACCTTTTGCATTCCCACTGGCAATTAATGACAGTTCCTGTTCCACATCCTCACAAGAATTTGGTGTCGTCTGTGGCTTTTATTTTAGTCATTCTAATAGGTGTATAATAGTATCTCATCATAGTTTTACACTCCTTTTGTGAAACCCAACGATTATGACTGAAAAATTCTTTTACCCCAAAGAATAGCATGGTTATGTGGACTACTGCTGGAAACTATGTACATCTGGCTTAAAATCTAAGTATTTGTTTCTAAACCCATTTCGTTGTATA
Organism: Leptonychotes weddellii; assembly: GCF_054177405.1. Taxonomy (NCBI): domain Eukaryota; kingdom Metazoa; phylum Chordata; class Mammalia; order Carnivora; family Phocidae; genus Leptonychotes; species Leptonychotes weddellii. Next base: position 68,888,309 of record NC_138380.1, on the reverse strand, counting down.
GTTTTTTTACCACCACCACCACCACCAAGTCTTTCAACAATACTTTGTAGTCAAAGGAAACCACAACTGCATAGAAAAATCAAAACATGCTTAAATAATGGAGGGGGGGATTACTAAGCATTATTAACTTCATTAGCTACTTAGGATCAATTTGGGAGTACATAATCACATTCTCCATAGCCTTTTTTTGACCTTTACGACTGAGGCGGACTACATTCCCCTTGTGACAACGTAGTGGGAGTCTACACATAGTTGTTGGAAGCAAGAACATTAGTCAAGTCTAACTTTTATAACTTCTGTCATCTCAGTACAGAAAGACTACAATAAATCTAGTTTTATAAACAAGTAAAACGAGATCGGAATCATATAGTTGTAACAGGTTCGGACCACTCCACCATTAAGATTTTCAAACTCGAAACTCTCTAAAATCACAATCCCTGCCAGGGTCTCACGGAGCTTCTGAAAGACTGGTCTAGGGGATAGGCCCGACTATTGGTCCTTTCTAAAAGTTTCCCACGTAATTGAAGAGCAGCTGGCTTAGAAAAGACAGTGCTTTAAGACGGACTGTGCACTAGAGTAGCATCTTGCTACGCTCACAGAGGATACTTTTGACCAGAACTGCGTCACACGCCCAAAGCGCCTACGGCAATGCAAACTAACTGTGAGGGGCCAGACAGAATTCCCGGCTTTCTTTTGCATCTAGACAAGGCTCTCATTTCGCTCCGTGCCCGGCTGTATCTGCTCTGGAGCCTGGCGAATTTCTGAAACTCGGCCAGCTGGGCCCAACTGCCCCCCGAGCCAGCAACACCACAGTTACGCCAAAGAAAGATGGGCCTCCTTTCCAGCATCAGCAGCAGAATCGTCGGTACCGAGATTTCCTAGTAGGAAGAGAGAAGAGGAGCGGATCACAAACAAACGCCACACAGACCGGCCTCCGAAGCTCCATTAACCCGGGACTTTTTTCCGCGCTCCGACTTGGCCGGAAATGACGCGAGCAGCCAACACGCAGGGCAGTCCCAAGGGAGAGGAGAGCGGGAGGGGGAGCGAGCGGGGGCTAGGGGCGGGGCGCGGTCGTAGCTCCGTTTCCGGTGGCTCGTCGCGCTCGCTCACTCCAGCTGCAGCCACTCTTGCCCGTGGCTGCTTCCTCCATCCTGGTATTTTTTGGAGCCTCCATCCTGGTTCTTCCAAAGTGCCCGGACCCAAAACAGGAAGTAAGTGCGATGGAACCTTCAGGTCCCAACCGCCGCCAGGGCCGCTCCGCCCAGTGGAGCCTGTCCGGCCCCCTTGCTGCCAGTGTGTTCCCGCCGGCCGGCGCAGGCTGTGGGCACCCAGGCACCGCGGGCGGGGTCGGAGCTGGGCCTTCATGATGCTGAAGCTGCCGTCCCCGCACGCTCAGGCCAGGGCCTCCCTCTCAGGGCCTGACCCGCGGCGGTGGCTCGGGCTACAGAGTGGCGTAGAGAGCGGCCGCCGAGGCGCAGCAGCGATCCGGCGGGGGCGGAAAATGGCGGCTGCTTCGGAGGAGCTAAATGGCGCCGGGACCCCTGGGGGTGGGGTGGGCCGGGAGCTTCGGTAGAGAATTGGACCCGAGAATGCGGAGAGTAAGGAAGCCTTAGTTGCTTTCTCGTGGTGTTCCTTTTTTGTTTTTTTTGTTACCTTTTCGGTTTTATGTGGTCCAGTGAAGGAGAGGTGGGCTTGAGAGAGTTGGGCGGGTCTCGTTACCCCCCCCCTTTTTTTCCTTTTACCTTGTTTGCGTCTTAGACTCTTCCATCTTTCGGGATTCGTTCTAGCTCTGCTATTCAAGGCCCATGCAGAGGCAATCGAGGTTGCTGGCCGTAGTTATCTCTGTCAGCCTCTCAAAAAGGACCAGCACTGACTGCGGGGAGAGTGTCCTAGTCGAGCAGAGAACCGTAAAAGGCGTCTGCAAAGTAGTAATTGTCATATTTTGCTGAGTTCTGAGGAAGTTTTTAAATTTTTTAATCTTGTCCTTTAAAATGGACTTTGTTTTGACCCAGTCTCTGGCGTAGATTTGAGAGTGGGGTGGCCAAGTGCCGTTCTATGCAGTTGAATGATACAGCATCTGTTTTTATAATAAAAATACTCGGTGAAGATAAGGAGAGGGTGATAATTATATGGAATGTAAGTCAGGACTCCCTCTCCCTTTCCATGTTTGAATCTGGAAATTCAAATTCGGTGTGTGGTTGCTTTTCTTGTAACTTGATTCATCGTCATGTACCTCCTGACAGTAGGCGAGGCTGCTTGTTGGGACATCCGACAAAATTCAGTCTGTAGGGTGACTTTCGAGTATGCAACGTTTTAAGCATAGAATAATACCATTTCGAATTTTTTTATCTTTTACTAATTATATCTTTATTTTTAATTAGTGCAAGGCGATTAACCATTTATAGCTCTTAAGCTCCAGTCCAAGTAAGAAAATACTCTTCCATTGTGTTGAAAGTTTTACAAACGGGAAATCTTTTTTTCTTTTTCAGTTAAAGGTTTTCATATTTGTCCGTTAAGCTTCTTTCTTTGAGCCGGCTTTAAAGTTGTTTCTAATAATCTTTTTAGTATTACTCTTTTGTTTTGTAGTAATTTGAGTAATTACCACCACTTTAACATTTGAAGGTTATGTGGCGGTAAATACCAAAAACTTAGCGTTTTACTATGGTGGCGTAGTGATAAGAGCGCATTAATTAGGTTAAGATTGAGAAATTTAGTTAAGATTTAGGAAGAAATTAAAATGCAGTTCCTTAACCTTACAAAAAAATTGTCAGGCTGTTTGAGAAAAATTTGGTGTGAGAATAGTTGTTTTTTCATTCACCAGGGACAATAAATAGCTTGAATTTGGAAAAAAATTACAGTTATGAAAAAGACATTTCATGTTTATCTCATCATTATTACTTCCATAAACTTATGTGCCACCAAGAAGCTAATTTTTTGTTTTGTTTTGTTTTACTATTTTAGTTTATAGGCTCACCCCAAAATAGGCTTTTTGGGACTGATCTAGAATCTGCATTTGCTGCGTGAATCTCTTTATTTGATTGCAGTTGAGCTAGATCGTGGAGCCAAAATGCTATTGCCCTTTTTTCATCTACAGTTAATCAGTAAGTACTGGGCATTGCATACTTGCTTAGAACTTCAAGTTCATACCTTAAGCAGTGATATGAATAAATATATACTGTATAAATATTTCCCACAGAACGTTCAGGTTTTAGAAATATTTTGAGGGGAAGCAATCACAAGAACGTTTTGGAGTTAGGATTTGATCTTTGAAAGCAGAGTATGGCTGGGAGATGGTTACTAATAGAGAATTATATCAAAAGAAGGCAGATATCCCCTTGAATCTTTTTTAAGTTCCCTTTTTTTTTTTTAAGGGTTGGTTGGTTTGTTTTATGATGGAGCAAGTTTATCTGATTTCACCCCAAGGCAATGGGAGAGAGAAGCCTTATTTGTAAGGCTAGATATTGCTAGTTAGTATTGAAATACAAACAACAAAAGCTTTTCCTTTTATTCATTTATCTCTCCAACATCTACAGACCCTAGTTTTTATTAATGTTGTAATAAAATTGTGTGTTCTGACAATAACCTCATATTATTGTAAACAGTTGCTTTTATCATGCTCCATTAAGTACATTGGCTTAAAGTTAACACCCGTGAGGATGAATACACTAATGTGAAACACTAGCATCCCTAGGGATTTACAACCTGGCACATAGATGTTAAAAATTTAGGAGGGTTGGGAAGTGTTTTTTAAAGTATTGAGCTCCTAGATCACATTGAACACACATTTATAACCGTTCCAGGGACAGCAAAACTTTAGAACAACAATGAAGTTGAAGAGTTCTTTTTTTTTTTTTTTTTTGGTCTTAGAGGCTACTTATTTAAGATGGGATGTTTATCTTCTCAAAATGGAGTTTTATTTTTAAATAGTCAATCTTCTCTTACTGCCCTAATCTTTAACACTTTTTTTCCATATAAAAGGTTTGCTTAGGGATTGGTGTACCTCTAAGTGCTTTGCAATTTCAGTTCCAAAGCTTTTTTTATTCTCAAATGATGGGAAATGACCTGAGAAAGTTACGAACCTGTTGCTTTGTTAAATGATAGATTTATTAAACATGGCATTTGTTTGCTTTCATATCATTCCCTCCCCCCACCTTTTTTTCCCTTTTGTGAAGAGAATTCTTGTAATAGAAATCACAAACAGGTTTTGGTTTTGGTTTGATTCCATAAAGATAAATAAAAGAAGGAACCTGTTTATAACGTCTGCTGCTTCGAGTTTGTGGAAAGATACCCCATTCCAGGACAGAATTCCCGAAAGAAGGTGTCAGGAAAAAGCACACCAGAGATCCCTTTATGAACAGGGTTTTTTTTTGTTTGTTTGTTTTTTTAAGCTGACACTGTTGTCAGGCCATTCTTCCAAGCACTGGGTTGTCAACAGTAATCTTTATTTACCATCACATACTGTGTAGCAGAAGAAATGCTCATTATGTTTATTTACTGACTATGTGTATGTTTGTATCTGTCAAGAAAGTGTGCTTTAAAAATAAACTTCAGTGTACATCGGAGGACTGTGGTGATAATTTGATATATTTCCATTTAAAGAGCTTCTAATGGTACCTTGCATAAAGTGCTCAATTTTGAATGGATGAAATTTTTAAATGTAGCCAAATATACATTATAAGTTCTTAAATCATGCACTGGGTGAAAAATAGTCTTTCTTTTTAATCAGCAATACGGTTTCATTGTCAAACCAGGTATGAAATGCTGCACCTTGAAATGAACCATACTGCCAACTAATTCTCTTTGATAATAACATTGTTTTTCAGTAGTTGGTTAATTGGGGGTGCTTGGGTGGCTCAGTCAGTTAAGGGTCTGCCTTCTGCTCAGGTCATGATCCCAGGTCCTGTGGATTGGACCCCGCATAGGGCTCCCTGCTCAATGGGGAGTCTGCTTCTGCCTCTCCCCCAGCTTGTGCGCTCTCTCTCTGGCTCAGTCTCTCTTTCAAATAAATAAAATTTAAGAAAAAAATAGTTGGTAGTTGAAATCAACATCTTAAGCAACTAAAACCTTTTATAATAAACTCCACAAACAATTTTTTTGACTCAATGTGTAGTCATTATTTTGCCACCTTAAAACTAAGCTATTAGGATCATTAGTTACCTTAGTCTTGTATGCTTTATGTTCATTTATAGCTTTGCTTCTCAAACTTTTCCACAAAGTGTATAGAAGAGCAAATCCCCAGGGGCCTGGAATCACTGTACAAAGCATTCAATCTCAGTGTGAAGCGTCCCTATTCCTATCTTGAATAAAACCAGTATTCGCAGCTTTCTATTCTGCCAACGATCTGTGTACTCATGTTCAGGATATAGGCACTTGTTTCTTATTCTCTTCCACTAAGATGTTCTAATTAGCAAAGAGTTGTATTCTTTTAAAATATCTTAAAACATATCTTTAAATTTTTTATTACATATTACTGAGGAGATCCACTTTAAGCATTTCCTAAGGCATTAGTTAATATGCAGTGATAGGTATGGTGGTGGTCATTATGGGGTCTTCATAATAGCACAACCTCAAACAAAAATGTTGATTTACAGGATAATGGTTAGATAAATTTAGATACTATGTACCCATTAGAAATGCTTTGGAAGAATAAGTAGAAATATTGGAAAATAGTCTTAATAAGGTAAGTACAGAAAAAAAAAGTTCTAAAAGATGGAGCAGTATGTTTGGAAGATCATCACAAAATGTTACAGAGGAATATATGAATAACTTATATTGGTTTAAGAAAAGACATCTAAAAATTAAATGTGGCCTTACTGACTTATTAGTTGAATTACCCCAGAAACCTTGCATCTCAGTGTTTTTCATTCAACTCATTCAATAAAATTCTAGTGTTACACGTTCTGTAGCTTGCTTGATTTCCCCGTATAAAAGTATCTTAGAATACTGAATGCTTAGTCTTATCACATCTTTCAGTGTAGAATTCCGAGTCCAAACTTGGAGGGTCAGCAACTTTTAGCTCCTGTGCTTTTCATGATCTCCACTAAAATATATCCTCCCACACTTGGAACTGTTCAGAAACTGGTACAAATTTATCTACAAAACTAGTTCCCAAACTAGGAAGAAATGCCACTTTTGGTTGTAGTTTTTGGAAGATACTTGACATTTTACTTGGAAAATTAGGACCATTAAAGGCCTACCTTAGAGATACTGCAAGTTCATTCCCAGACACTGCAATAAAGCAAAGATTGCAATAAAACAAGTCAAATGAATTTTTTTGGTTCTCAGGGCATATACAAGTTATGTTTATACTTTAGTTCATTTAAAAGCATGCAAGAACATGTCAGAACCAATGTGCGTAGCTTAAATAACTGTTAAAAGATGTTATCTGAGCTATCAGCTAGTCTTAAGCGCTGATCGCAGATCACCACAACCAATATACAGTTGTTGGGTGCTTAGGGGAGGTGGCCCCCTGGGCAGTTGAAAATTCCTGTATAACTTTTGACTCCCCAAAAACTAATAGCTTACTATTGACCAGAAGCCTTACCAATAACAGTCAAGTAACACATATTTTGTATGTTACACATTCATATACTGTATTCTTAGAGTAAACTAGAGAAAAAAAATGTAAGAAAATCCTAAGAGAAAATACATTTACAGTACTGTATTGTAAAAAATCCGCATATAAGTGGACACAGGCAGCTCAAACCTGTGTTGTTCAAGGGTCAGCTGTAATAATGAAAAAGTTGAAAATAGTTTGAGAATTACCAAAATGTTACACAAAGTGAGCAAATGCTATTAGTAGTACCAATAGACTTGCTTAACACAGGGTTGCCATAAACCTTCACTATATTAAAAAACTTAGTGTCTGTGAAGTGTAATAAAATGAGTTATGCCTGTATGTAGATTTAGTTGATGGAACTACCAGTCTAAAATAATCCATTGAATAAGAACTTCACATCAATACCGGAATGAAGTAGGATGAAGGATTCATTTCTTTAATTAAATTCTGTATTAAGTACCAGATCCAGAGTTGTTCTTTTGTCCTACGTTAAATAGAGTTTTCATTCGTTGGGAATTCTAAATGAAGACAAATATATTTCTCATTTAAATCTGGATGTATTTCATTATAAATCTTTTAGATCACATTTCACATGTTCTTTTCTTGATTTTATTAGTATATTGTTGCTGTTCAAGATAGCCACCAAATGATGGGTGGAAACATGCTAAAAAGCCATTTCACCAGTTAAAATGGCTGTTAAAATTTTTTTCCTCTTATTTCTAGTTAGTGTAAAAATAGTACATACGGTATAACCCTTTACAGAGAATAAAGGGAAGACCTCAGTAGGCTGATGACAGTACAAAAGAAGACTAAAAAGTTGATGTATCTTTCTGATATATTTCCCCGATAAACCAAATAAGGAACGGGTCCAGAAGCTAAGCATAGTTTCCTGTTTAATGAATTAGAATGGAAGGCAATAAAATACTCAGCTTTGTACTTAGTATCACAAGTTTATTCACCAACATTTCTTAGGCACTCTCATAGTCCTATCAGAATACAAATGTGCTTTTCTAAATAACAGCTCTCTAGACATTACTATAGCTAGTACTCTCACTTGCCCTGAAAACCAAACCTCATAAACGACCTGTTGTTTGTCTTGTCTCCGTACTTTCAATTCTCTACCTATTCCAATAGGGCTGCTGTCCCCAATGTACCTCAGATACTTTTAAGGCCACCAGTGTTCTCCATATTGACAGATCAAATAGTAACCTCTCCATCGTCTTACGTCTCTGTTAACACGGTTGACTACTTAATGCTCCTTGAAAAACACTCTGTGTCTCTTGATTAACACCTTAGTTTTCTTTCTGCATCACTAGCTGGTCCTTTTCAGTCTCCTTTGCTTGTTTATATATAGCTTGATTTCCACCTGTTAAAGTCTGCTCTAGAACTGGAATCTAGGCTGTCTTATCTAACCTCTCTGGGTGATACTATGTTTAAAAATTATTTGCCAGGGCTCCTGGGTGGTGCAGTGGGTTAAGCTTCTGACTTCTTGGTTTCAGCTGAGGGTTATGAGATTGAGCCCCATTCGGGCTCTGTGCTCAGGTCAGAGTCTGCTTGAGACTTTCTCTCCGTTTCCCTCTTCTTTTACCCTCCCCCCCCAAATAAATAAATAAATAAATCTTTAAAAAATGTATTTGCATGCCACTTGTTTGTCTTGATATGTCTAGTCCTTGTTGAATTCCAGCTTCTAACTGTCAATGTGATCTCTTAGTTTGAATGCCTTACAACGTTAATCATTCATTCTAATAGTAATAAAAATACATAATATATATCTGAGTGCCACCAGACTCAATCAGCTGTTCAAGCCAAAAGCCCAGGAATCAGCTTGAGATAGCTCCCCTTCCCTTTATGTCCATCTCTTCATTCAGCACATCCTGTCCACACTGCTCCAGAATATATCCTTTGTTCAGTCTCCCTCCTTTGACTGCTGTCAACAGTCCAAACAAGAATCCTCTCTTGGACAGCAGCTTGTCTTCATAACTTACTCACCCATTCTCCATACTGCAGTCTAAGTGATCTTTTAAAAATGTAAATTATATTCCCCAACTGAAAACTATCCAAGGAATTGTAAGGCCTTGTGAGATCTACCCCTGTCTTTATCTCCAAACTTCCATTCAGCTACTCTCCTTTATGGAAAGCCTCAGCCATACTTGCTGCTGGGTTGTTTTTTTGGTTTTTGGTTTTTTTCCCGCAACAGGCCAAAGCAGGTCCCACGTTAGGGACTTTGCTATTAATCAGTTCGCTAGCTTGCAGTCACATGCTTGTAGTGGTGTCTCCTCATCTTGCTGAAGCACTGGAAAGTAGCCGTTAAGGTACTGTTCCGTGTTGGTAGTATGATACTATTTCTGTAAAAAGAGTATATGTAGCAAGAAGGGCTGTATTGACTTACATATGCATTAAATAGCTGGAAGGAAGTCTGAGAAATTGGTAACAGTTTACCTATAGAGGGAGGGGGACCCGGTGACTAGGGAACTGGAGCAGGAAGCAAACTTCACTGTATAACCACCTTTATCTTTTGAATTTTGAACTATGTAAATGTGTTACCTATTAAAAATAAATTTAAAATAAAACCAGATTAGTTTCTTAAATATTAATAAATACACTGACCTCCTAGCTCTAACTACAGTGGGGGAGACCTCAGGAAAGTGAGTCATATCTAAACAGACAGTTTAAAAAAGGGGGGGTACGACATCCCCAGTGCCTAGAGAGTACCTAATATGTAGTAGATAAGTGGTAAATATTTGTTAATTGAACAAATATGCTTGTTAATTTGACAAGCACCTTAGAATAACATTTACTAATCTCAAACATGAGTTGCCGAATTTTTAAAAAATGAACCTAGATTTCTGATTTAAAGCTACTACACTGCATAGGATTACCTGTAACCAATACAGGTTTTCAAGGATTAAATATTTTATTTCAGCTAGCTATCTCGGACTCCTTTTTTCTGGTATTATTACCTCACCATATCTCCATATTGTCTTAAATCTATATTATTTTTTCTTAGTTTCAGATTAATTTGGGTCCTGATGAAATTGATTAAAACACTAAACTAGTGACTACTTTGCACCTATCAAATGAGCTCTTGTGCTCTTTTTTTGTTTTGTGCTTTCTTAAAAAAGAAAGGTTGCCAAGAATAGAGTTTCTACCTCAGTGGTTTGGATATAAATTCAAACAATCTTTCTGGAAAACAGACTGCAGTATTAATGCAGGCAGGCCAGGCCTGAGGACTCAGAGGACTACAGGACCAGCCAAGGGGGTTCTAGGCTTCCCACGGGCTGGAAATAAAACTCACGGCAGCAAGAAGTGAGAGCAGAGTTGAATGAATATATAGAAGAGAGCAGATACTGACAGATGGTCTGGGAGACTCAAAGGAAAACAGGCATGAGTCTCATCTTTGTTTGCTGGTCTGGAGTTATTATTAAGGACGGTGGTCTGGTGTACATGTCCTCGCAGGCATCCAGGAACTGGTCAAAGAAGGACTAGTGCTCAGGTGTCCTCCTCAAGTCACTTAATGGCCCTGGAGCCTGGGGTCTTGGCATCTGGGTGTTTGGAGTCTGTGGTCTTGGAAAACATTCATGAGGACCTCATCTGGCCACTCCTTAGACGTTATCAGTTGTGCTGGAAGACTTCAAAGAAATCATTAACTCCTTGACCTTTACAAGGAGGACATAGATTAAGGCATGTATAAAGTGGGGGTGCAGGTCCTAGCAAAATTAGAAGCAGGAAAAGGAACAAAGAAAAAAGAATAGCTTTTTTTTTTTTTTCCATGAGGTCCCTTACAGTCTCCCTGTCTCAGCGTGACTTAAGAGTTCTAAATCTTGGGACGCCTGGGTGGCTCAGTTAAGTGTCTGCCTTCAGCTAGGTCATGATCCCAGGGTCCTGGGATCGAGCCCCGCATCGGGCTCCCTGCTCAACGGGGAGTCTGCTTCTCCCCCTGCCTCTCACCCCACTCTTGTGCTCTCGCTTGTGCACTCTCTCTCTCTAATAAAATCTTTTTTTAAAAAGTTGTAAATTTTGTCATATTCTTTTATGTAATAATTTCCATTAATTAATACTCTTTAAGGAAATAGAGTGTATAAATGTTTCAGTATGTTTTAAGGAAATGAAAAATTTGGAACAATACAAATGTCCAGTGATAGGGCAGTTATTAAATAATGTCATGTTTTTTATGTGGTGTAAGTTTTACATGATACCGAAAACTTCAGTTAGATAACCTAGCTTGGTTTCATTATACTTTTTAATATGAATAAACTCTAAAAAGCAGGATATAAATTGCTTATACACTGTAGTGTATACACATTTATAAACACACACACAGCAAAGAGTGAACTCTGCTTTTGGTAAGTTTATGGATGAGTTTTTTTAACATTGAATTTATCCATCTTCTGCAATATTACTAAACAGCCTTTTGAGAAAATTTAATGGATTAGAAATAAGAACAACATGAAATCTAATAGCTGACTGGAGGTTTCTCTAGCAGGATCTGTACCTTTTCACTGCAGACTTATTTATGTATAGCAATTCTCAAAATATAACCATCCTGGAGAGAGGCGTTCTCATTAGAACACTGCTAAAATGGAAATTTCAGCTGTTAGCTTTTGCTGAAATACCCCTTAAATTTCAAATTGTGTTGAACTTTTTGATTCTTTGGATGACCCTTTGGGATTATAATGAGTTTATTGAAAGAAACCTTTAAAACACACTTGTGATTTTGTAAGTTTCACATTGGATTCAGGAGCTTGCTTATAATTTATCTTTTCTGGCTCAGTTGTTTAGGGTTTCTTTTTTTTCCCACAGATCCAGAGGCAGGATTGTTCACAGATATGATATAGTTTTTAATGCTTTAAGATGAAATACTGTATTATGTATAAGGAGGTGTTAGTAAATTACATAAAGAAAAAAATACAGTTACTGGTAGTATTTGTGGTACTCTACACCCTGGGTTAGGTTGCATGTACTCTCTGCAGTTCAAAGAGCCAGTAGCACAGTTGAACCTCTTTTTTTTTCCTGAGAATATTTGCCTGTTGAGGGACAACTTGGGTTGAGAATCTGCCTATAAACTACTTTATGTTCTTATTTGGAAATAATGTACTAACTTAATAGGTACAAGATCTCATTTCTGCCTTTCATTGGGGAATACTTTCAAAGGCTGATTTGATTTCTAAAAGGTCTATTTAGAAAAGAATTCTGGTTTTTGTCTTTTCTTTTTCTAGTTGAGACATCACAGAGGCTTGAGGCTAGAGTGTCATGAACGTACCAGCAGAACATGATTGTTCTTATTGAAGCCTTATTGTGTAATGCTGTAACTTTTTCAGAGTGTTGCAGAGGTAGGAATATGGGAGAGAAGCAGTCTGGATAACATGAAAGTGATGCTGGTGTCTAAGGGAAGGCGACTCGATTCTTTGGGAAGGGCTATACCTGATCCATCTATTTTCTAGGTAAGCCTGCGTTTGTTCCAAGGACTTCACCTGTGTTTTGCAAATTTTGGTGATAACTAGATCATGATTTCTATTTATCTTTAATTTGGGGAATTTCATCTTTATTATTGTAAAATGACTGTTGTCCATTAAAACAGTAATTTGTATAGTAAAACCTGAGTGAATCATTGGATCTTCACCATGTGAATGTCAATAGATTTTAAGTTTTTCTGCCAAGGGAAAATGCACTTGAATAAATGGTAAATACGTGAACAGACTAATATACTGTGTATAGGAGCCAAATAAATATTGAGTGATTAGTATACATTAAGGTTTCTGGACTCTATTAGTTAGTTGGTAAAAAATATGTGGATAAGACCAAAATTGAGTACTGAGGGAAAAACTTAGTTGAACATTATAAGGTACACCCCAAAGACTTCAACCAGGCTCTTGATTTTAATTCAGTACATTTCCTCCTGTCAACCATGAGGTATTGTATTGTCAGACTCTGATCATTCGGTTTGTCTGAACAAGAGGAAAATAATGTATGTGTAAAATAGCAGGTAAAGGCACTTTAAACAAAATCACTTCTCTATTCCAAAAGAAGGCCTACCTCCATATCCATTTAAAACAGTTTGGTCAGTGATGGATGTATGCGCTTATTTAATATCATGGAAAAAAACGTCATGAGGGTAATTCCATTGTGTTCTTAGTTTTCAGATAATAATAGAGCTTAAATACTTGTAAAAAGTGTTTTGGAGAAATAATTATTAGATTTATCTTAGATTTCTAAGTTTCAAGGTTTAATGAATCTTCTGAATCAGAAGTTAAACACCTATTTGAATATATCACAGAATTGCCAATAAATAGTGGTGAGAGTTTTGCTAATAAGATGTAATATTTTATGGATAAGACAACTTGGAACAGTCATTTTCATCGGATGTGGTAAAACCAAGTCTATTTAAAAAATAAATGCCATAGGTTTTTAATTAGAGAAGTCAGATTCTTGCAGATTATTACATCTCATTCTAAATAATGGGTATAACCTTTTGAAAGACAATTTTTGAAGCTAAACTGTCACTGCAGTTGAGCTGGTATAAATTGTGGGGTTTTTTGTGGGGAGGAGGGGGAAGTTGGAGGCTACTTTATGTTCATATTTGGAAATAATGTTTTAAATCTGAAATCTGTTCTACAGATTTGAGTATGAGCACAGTTGAAGAGGATTCTGACACAGTAACAGTAGAAACTGTGAACTCTGTGACTTTGACTCAAGACACAGACGGGAACCTCATTCTTCATTGCCCTCAGAATGGTAGGAGAACCTTCTGGCATAGAATTGTGGATCTTTTTGAATTTTTGGATTTCATGTCACCTTTGATCCCTTTTACCCAGATAGGCAGTTGAGGCTAGGACAGTAGAAAAGGGGGTTATCTCTTTGGATCATGAATTAACCTTAATTTATATTTTTATTTTTTTAATATACCTTTGTATTTTTAAAATTTACCATAAATTTGAACTTTGAATCTCGTAGCTACAATCTATTGCACCTACAAAGATGATGATTAATTAACTGTAATATACTTCCTTTTTGATATCATTTGGTGCCTGCAATGTATGTAGTACATTAGAAAATATAGTAGTCCTGCCAATTTTTTTGCTAGTCTGTTAGAGGATTTTACATGAATCTTTGAATAAGATTTAATGTGATTATCTATAATCAATTAAGATTTCATAGCTTTGAGGCTTGTGATTTTGTTGTCACTTCTCTACCTATTCCTTATTTGTATTTGCTTTTTATTTTGCTTTAAGTTTATCTTTGCTTAACCTAGGTTTTATCTTCTTTTCTCTCATTCAGTACTTAATTTCTGGTTATTTTATTCAAACTTGGGATTTTAACTACCACCTACCTATTAAAATGATTCAAACTTCTTTTTTCTGAATTCTTTGTGTTTCTCATAGACACCTTAAATTTCACATGTTCCAAACTGAATTCTTTTACAAAATTCCCAGACCCAGTTCTCTTTCTCAGTCAGTTTCATTACTTAGTAACCCAGATCATAAATGTGGGTAGGAATAAACCCTTCTCTCATCTCCTACGTTCATTCCATCATGAAAACTTGTTGATGGTATTTTGTTTCTTGAGTCCATTGCTTCCTTTGTCTCAAGTCCCGCTTTCTTAGTTCAGAGTCTCATTTCTCACTTGGGAGGCCCTAGTAGCCTTTTAACGCATCTCCCAACCTGAATTCATCTTTCAAACTGCTGATGACCTTGCTCATGATACTCAGTAGTGTAGGAAGGTTGGTTTGTTTGTTCTGTTAAGTGTCCTGTGGTTTGTACAGTACAGAGATGGATATCTTCTCCACTTTCCTTCCAGCCTCACTTCCTGCCACATTGCATATATCTGTGTCCCAGCGAGTCACAGCTGGCTTTTTTTCCTTCCATACCTTAAGCTTTTCATACCTCACTGTCACTGCAAATAATTATTCCTAGTGCCAGTAATGATCATTACCCCTGGCATCTGTTCATTCAAGTTCTTTCCAATTTAAGATACCTTCTCCAGGAAACCTTCCTTCACCCAGAGTCTAAATTAGATGCCTCTCCCCTCATTCCACCTGCATAGCTCTTAAAACACTATTGTGAAATGGGTGCTTTAGTCATCTCCACTACCCTGTGAGTTCCTGGACAGAGAAGAGTATCTGTCATTGTTCTGTTCCCAGCACTCAGAACATAGTGGGCATTCAGTAAATATTTGTGAGTGATTTAAATAACCAGCCCTTGTCTTAATATGTGAAATATTTGGAAAGACAGGTAATTAGTAGCACAGAAGTGTGATGTTTAAAAAGTGGCGCCTCTCTTCTCATAGTTGTTGTCAGAAGCAGAGGAGCTGAGGTTCTGCACGGGGGACAGAGAAGGCGGTGCCGTTTGGGGTCCTCCTTGCACAATTGGGTTAACTAAGCAAATTGATAAGAAGATTGTCTTACAGTTACTTGTTGGAAGATTGTGGGTTTTCCTCATTGGTTCGAAGATTTTGAGATTTTTGTTTTATTTTGTTTCATTAGAAGCTGATGAAATAGACTCAGAAGATAGTACTGAACCTCCACATAAAAGGCTTTGTCTGTCTTCTGAGGATGATCAGAGTATCGATGGTTCTACTCCTTGCATATCAGTTGTTGCACTGCCACGTAAGTCACTATGTGTTCAGAACAGAGGTCCCTTCTGAAATCACAGTGTAGCTTGGGAGACATGGAATTGGCATTCCAAGGTTGACTTAGACCCATTATTTTTCTCTTCTTTGAGTCAAAAGAACTCTCAACTAATACTTAATGAGTGGGCGTGGCTCTGAATGCTTCTACATATATTGCCTGTTTTGATCTTCTCAGCCTTTTTTTAATTGTTGTCGTCCTCCCCGCCCCAAACTTTTTTAGATGTTTTCTCCTGATCGTGCGCTCCCCCATGAAATGGTAATACCACAGACACACTGTTTTTTTTTTTTTTTAACATACTGTATGTGTGTATTGTTTTATTAATGAGAATGCTTTCTTTCACCCACACCTCACCCAGAAGCATGTGTACCCTCATTGAGAAGGCATGCTGTAGAGTAGGTATTATGATCCCTGTTTTATAATGAGGAAACTAAGGCACAGAGAGGTACGAGAACGTGTCTAACGTCATACCCAGGCGTTCTGGTTCTTGAGAACTTTAATTTTGCTCTCAGCATCAAGCAAAATCACATCTTCATCCAGTTGGAAAAAATGAAGATTAGGTTTTCATCATGGCAAACCTTGTCTTCACAAGTAGACGTGCACATTTTGGGTAGAGTATATTGCTTATTCAGTTGAATAGAAAAGAAACCATAAAATATCCGTTCACTGTGAGACTTTATTCAAAGACATTGTTAACGTTAATATTACTAATATTGCTTCCAGTGGCATATATAAACATAACCTATTTCTGGTTAAATGAGCTTTTCCTTCTAGTGGTGGTTCATATGATTTTTAAACTCCTAATTTGACCATCATAGCTGTGATCCACTCTTAAAACTCGATTCACCTGTCTGTACAGATACAATCCTATATGGCCATTTACTAAGCTAGAATTTTTTAAAACTCATATATAATTAACCTGTAACATTATATTAGTCTCAGGTGCACAACATAATAATTTGGTATACGTATATGTTGTGAAATGAACATAACAATTCTAGTTAATATCTAGTCACCACACATGGTTACAGCTTTTTCTCTTGTGATGAGAACTTCCAAGATCTACTCTCTTAACAATTTCCAAATATACCATAGAGTATTATTATCTATAGTTACCACATCCCCAGGACATAAAATGAAACGAAAATATTTATTTTACTAAGCCAGGGATTAGTAAGGGATTATTTTCACATAAATTATGACTGGTTAATTCATTTGGTTAAAGTTGACTACATTGGTCACAATCACAGGTTCAAACTATACTTGATATTTTGTTCTATTTTATGGTGTTAGACTGAATCCTTCACACACTCACTTAACTGGGTAGGATAATTTGGATGTGCTGACCTAAAAGCACCTGAGCTGCTTGATGTGGGGTCATAGCATCATCACATTTGGAGGACATTCTGGAGCCTAACATTTACAGTAAGACTAAATTTATGAAACATGGGCTTAAAGTATGGTTCTCTAAATTGGTAAAAAAAAAAAAAAAAAAGTATGTTGATAAAATCAACTTAGGAAAACTTCTCCATTAAAAAAAAGTCACGTAAAAACATGAAGTCCTATGTCCGTCACCATCATCGGGGACTGACTGAATGGGCAGGTCATTGTTTGTTGGACTTCAGGGAAGTAAATATTATTAGCTCTTAAAGATTTAACTTCAAATTTAATTTTAATATTCAAGTTTTCATTACATGCTTTATAAAACTGATAAAAATTTATCTATCTGATCCTTAAAAATCCTCTTAAGTCTCATGTTAATCATTCTAGATCACTTACCACTTCTTACTGCGATTACCTACCACCACATTTACTCCATTTCCTATTCACAGAACTCTTGGTGATTATTCATTTAGATGACTGTTGCAATATCTTAGCCTCTTCTACCTTTTGTTCTCCATACTACCTTGTTTATTACTCCCACTGCCTCCTTTGCTGTCACCTATTAACTGGAGTCCGTTTGTGATCTGCTTCCAGCACTACGTCCTATGTTTCCAGGTTACTTTCTCTAATACTTTTGAATGTTTGCAGTCCTTTGCCCACTAGGACCCACTGATCTTACCACTTTTGCATTATTCTTTTCCACTTGTATCTTTTGTTTCCTCCCTACCCACTTTGTTTTGTGGTTAATCATTATAATCCCTCTTGCATTTACCCTCACATCCTTTTTTCCTTCTTTCACTTCATTGTCCTTCAGTGAAACCACAACCACCTAACAGTGGTTAAATCTATCTGGCCGTTTATGTCTGTACTGGCACAGCTAATTGCAAAACAGCACAAGCAAGCTAAGTGATCTTACTTTAAATTCATGATGAGTAACTTGAAGTGGACTCATACTGTTGCCTGCCAGTCACGCCACACCTACCAAGTGGATGTTTTTTTCTCCCGCTCAGAGATGACTGTTTCAAACATGCCTGAAACCTCTAGTATTTTCTCCGCCTTTGTTACTCTCAGCGGATAACCTTGCTTCTACTTACTGAGAAAACTAAGGTAGTCCGAACAAGTTTCTGCAAGTTTCCACTACTACAAATACACACCCACGTGTAGCCATGTCCATACATTCTGTCTTTTCTTCTAGCTACGGCCAGCCCTTCGCTTTACTACCTACCCAGGGACACTGTCGCAGCATTTCTTTCCCTTCTTCTCTGAATCATCAGTTTTTTGTTCTCTACTGGATCATTCCCATCAGCATTGCAAACATACTATAATGTCTTCTTTAAAATAAAACGTCCCTGGGATGCCTGGGTGGCTCAGTCGGTTATGCGTCTGCCTTCAGCTCAGGTCATGATCCCAGGGTCCTGGGATCGAGTCCCAAGTTTGCCTCCCTGCTCAGCGGGGAGCCTCCTGCTCCCCCTGCTTGTGCGCTCTCTCTCTCTCTCTTTCTCGGTCACAAATAAATAAAATCTTTAAATAAAATAAAATAAAAAGTCCCATTAGCCCACTTTGGGTTCCCATCTAACTTCTTTCCTTTAGAGCAGAATACTTCAAAAAAAAAAAAAAAAAAAGAAGATAGGCCTGATAGGCCTACCTCTATTTCTTCCTCCATTCTTCCTAAACCCACTCCAGTCAGGGTTTCATCTCTTATCACTTCACCAAAACTGTTCTTCCCAGATCTCCAGAGACTATCTTGTTGCTAAGTCTAGTAGTGATTTTTGTTTGTTTGTTTCATTCTTCTTCTTTACTTAATCTAGTCACAATTTCTGACAATATTTATCACTCTGTCTTCTCTAGAACATTTTGTCATTTGGTCTCCAGGGAACACATTCCTCTAATTTTTTTTTTTTCTACCTTTCTGTCTGCGCCTTCGGAGTCTCTTATGCTAACCTGTTCACATCTCCCCGGGCTCTTAATTGGAGTAGTCCAGGACTCAGTTCTTAGGCTGCTTCTGTTTCGTTTTCTCTCACTCCCTAGAATTCATGGTTTTAAATCCTATCTCAGGTGATGATGCCCAGATTTATTCCAGTCCAGACTTGCTCTTAATTCTAGATGTTTAACCTCAAACGAGTGTGTTAAAACCAAGCTCCTGAAATTTCTTAAATTCTAACATTTGCTTCTTCTGCAGTCTTCCTCATTTCATTAATGGCAGGTACATTCTTCCAGTAGTGCAGATTTTTAAAACTTCAGTAACATCCTGGACTTTTCAGTTTCTTTCATATTTGGTTTATCCACAAATCCTGTTGGTGCCCAAGTCAAGGTATATCCACAATTTGAACTACTCGTCACCTCCACTTGCCTTCGGCCCTGGTCCAAGTCACTGACTTCTCTTACCTGGATTATTGAATGAGCTTCTTAACCGGTTTCACTACAGCCCTTCCTGCCCCTCAGACTGTTGTCTCCTTAGGAGCCAGTGATCCCATTAAAATAAAAAAAAAGTCAGATTATGTCACTCTGCGTCTTCCAGTGGTTTCCTATGTGAGCATTAAAGCCAAAGTCTTTACATTGGCCTTCAAGTCCCCACACAGTATCTTAATGTTCTTGTTCAGTCTTCTCTGGTCACTCTGCCCTCCTTGCCATTCCTTTGGACAGTCCATGTGTGCCCCTGTCTCAGAGTCTCTGCCCTTGGCTTCTGCATGAAGTGTTCTTCCTCAGGATGCCTGTGTGACTAGCTCCCTTTGTCACTTGGGTCCAAATCTTGGTTACTTTTCCTGGCCCTCCCCTCCCCCAATACGTTCCCTTTTCTGCTTTATTTTTTCTCACTGTTTATCAACATCTGACATACTATGTTCATTTTGTGTCTTCCTCACTAGAATAGGAGCACCATGAAGGCAGGACTTTGTTTCATTTGCTTACTGCTGTCTTCCCATCACCCAACGCAATACCTAGTATGTATTAGGTACACAATTTTTGTTAAGCATATATGGCAAGGAATGTGTTAGGAAATTAGATGGTCACGTATTTTTTTCCATGGATTTTTTTTTTTTTTTAATAATTAGAACTTGCATTTATTCTGCAGTTGAATTGTTCTTTTTTCTTGAAGTTTCAGAAAATGATCAGAGCTTTGAGGTGACCATGACTGCAACCACAGAAGTGGCAGATGATGAGATTACTGAGGGAACTGTGACACAGATCCAGGTATAGTGAGTCTTTTTACTGACCGCAAGAGGATTATCCTTAACACATACCTTAGGTGATAAAATGATGAGAACATAATTTGTCTGACAAAGGACAGAATTGAGGTAAGATTTATTATTTTCATTCAGGTTTCCAGTCCCCACTTATATGAATCTCAGAATAGTAGGCAAAGATAGAGTTTGAAAATTCATTCCCTGTAGAGTGGTTCACATCTGTTGAAACAGATGGTGCACGTGCATTCTTTAGCTGCGTGGAATGATCTCACCTGAGCTATTAAATAACTTTAAATTTTATCTTACCAGTTATATAAGATATTGATCTAAAGCTTTTGAAGTGTTACCCAGCAGTATCTCTAATGACTGATTTAGAAGGGCTGCATATGTGCTCTGTTCTAATATGAATGGAAGCTATTCGTTTCACATAGATATTAATTATAACAGTTGTAGTCCCTTTTGGTGCCTCGAGGACTAAGATACCTTTTACCCTGGGTTAAGTGATTGGGTAACAAGCAGGGCTTACTGCTTTCCTTCCATGTGAACTTCTTTGTCTCGTACGAGTTATTTCTGCCAAATGTAATCAGAATTCTTTGCTCTTTTAGATAGCCTGGAGCTTAAATTTTACTTTTAAGTTTATGTCTGGCTGATTGTGCCTTTCTTTTTAGTATCTTGTCCTTTTGCTTCATTTCTTTATTTAATAGCATATTTTTGAAGTAGATAATAAAGACATTATGTCATTATTTTTCCAATGACCCTTCAGTTAAGTGTAAGAGTTACGAGTTGATGTATAACATCAAGGACTAAGGAAATCTCAGGTGGGTGCACTGTCAACGTTTTTCAACAGGGAGCTTTACAGTGGTTCTAGAATGACAGGATTTCTAGAGGAGTGAGTCTTTCATGTGCTTCAAACAGTTTTGAGTCTGCCTAGAGATCCTTATCATCTACTCTTGGATTTCAGAGAGTGATCTGGACAGGAATTTCTTCCAAGTCCTCTGAAGCCATAGAGCACATTCTTCAAAATGGGGCTTGTCAAAGTCATTTCCAATTCAAAGACTGTATAGTCTCACTTCAATTTCGTTTTCAGCACAGTAAAAATAGCTGTGTATATATATGTGTGTGATTTGGTTTACAACCTACTTGTTAAAAGATTGGGCAATGGCAGTGTGAGTTAGACAAATTATAGGGTTGTTTTGTTTGGGTTATTTCTTAAGAGTTAATGAGTTATAATTTGATATTAGCCTCTTGGTTTGTAATTGCCATTTTAGTGAATGAAAAACATTTAATAGGGGCGCCTGGGTGGCTCAGTTGGTTAAGCAACTGCCTTCGGCTCGGGTCATGATCCTGGAGTCCTGGGATCGAGTCCCACATCGGGCTCCTTGCTCGGCGGGGAGTCTGCTTCTCCCTCTGATCCTCCCCCTCTCATGCTCTCTGTCTCCCATTCTCTCTCTCAGATAAATAAATTTAAAAAATCTTTAAAAAAAAAAAAAAAGGAAAAAAAGAAAAACGTTTAATAATTTCTAATATTTGTTTCATAAAAATACCATTAGGTTGTGAGTGAAAGCATAGTTCAAAGTTCAGAACTAGCCTGTTTTTTGCCGTGTTCTGTGTCAAAGCCGGTGTAACTATTTCACGTATTGCTGTAGTTAATGTACCATCCCATTTCAGCATTGGAACTAGCTGGAAAATAATTAGAAACCAAAAAATTTGCCAATATTTATAGTGCTTTGTGGTTGCAAGAGGTATTTAGTGGGTGAAATATTTAGATTTCCAAGTCTGTGTATGTTACAGACATAAAACCCTGCACAACCAAACCAACTCAGAAAGGCTGCATTTCAAAAACAGCAGCATACTAAATATATCTGAGTAATTTTAAAAAATGTATATATAAAGTAGTGAAAAATGGGGGTAAAATACTGTAAAACTTCATAATATCTATATACTAAGTATAGTTAGACATCCTTTGAGGTACCTAAGTCTTCTGCTATACTCAATTCATTTGCTATGGAAGGTTTTAAGTTTTACTGCTAAAATTTAATAATTGTTGGCTTCATTTGATGGCTATTTACATGTTTACCATTTACATGTTTACTCTTTGTAAGTAATAATTGTATTTCTTCATCAGGGTAATTTGAAAGAGAAGGCATTAGGTGTTTGCCCAAAAATAGCAGTTAATCAGCATGATAGGTGTATTCCTAAGGTTCACAGAGTGGGCTGTATATTTAGACTCACTTTGGGAAATGGTGATTTTATTCTTTTAACCAGCTGATTAATACATAAGAGAAGGTCACCTCAGGAGAGTATTTTCTACATTACATTTCTTAACAATGGGTATTGTTTGTATCAGGGTCTTTTCACAGCAATCTGTCACCCTTAATGAATAACCTCAGTGTCAAATCTTAGTTGGGTTGTTCAGAATAGAAGAGGCCTTAGACATTGTCCAGATATCTCCATTCTCACCTTTATAAAGGTAGCTTCTTGATCTTTAAAACAAAAAAATCTAAAATGTATGACACATAAACATAGGGTGACAAAACTTTTCATACTTATTCCAGTGACTCTAGCTTTTTGTCCATGGATTTAAGAAAAGTGCTTTCTTAAATACAACATACTCATTACTCCCAGATAAAAAAAATAACATAGGTAACAGTAGAAACGTGACTTTCCTCATTGTGCTTGGGTTGTTCACTGACAGCTTCTCTCTTCCCAAGCATGATGATTTCAGTTCCTCTTGAAATTAGAAATTCAGTTTCTGCCTATTCAAGGAATAGTCCAGTGTCTGTTAGGACTTAACCTCCAGCCAGTGACATAGCTTAGTTGATCCAGTCCGGAGACTGAACTGAGTTGAGTGGTCACTAGGCATGTGACTGTCCTCCTGGTCTGCCTATGATAGATGGGTTTGTCCCTGAAATGGTAGCCCTGTTGCCACATCTTCCTTACTCACACTATAGCTGTCTTTAGCCCAAGGCCAGCTCTCTTAAGCAGTTTTGTTCCTGCAGAATTTGCTAGATCAGGTATATCTGTAATTGAAAATGTACCTGGTGTGATCATTGCATAGATATACTAAAAGCCACTAAATTGTGTACTTTAAAGGGTGAGCTTTATGGTGTGTTAATTATATCTCAGTAAAGCTGTTGGTTTTTAACTGCACATTTCTCAGTAAAGACTACTTTAGCTGCAATAATAATAAAAAGTGGTAACATAGTTCTTTGAGAAGAAGGTACATTGATGAGGTTAGGAATTAGTTCTAGAGGTTGGCTAAAACAAACTTGCCAATAAACAATAAGGAGACCATGATTTTGCTGTGTCTTTTGATTTGGTCTATTAATCCTTTAAATTTAGCAAGAGGTTACATTACAGATGACTATATTTTTGCAGCAAACTACCTATAAGGACCTGAACGATCATGACAGTCAAACGAAGCATTTCCATTTTATTATATGTATGAGCTCATTTTACATATGTAAATAAACAGATAGCTTTAGATATCCTATATTGATTTAAGTACTTAATGGAACCTTAGCTATTATTCTGTAAAATTCAGGCCACTAGTGCAGAGTTAACTTGCTTAAATGAAAGTCATATTTTGTTAATGCAGGCAGTTTTGTTTTCATACTGTCATAATAAAAGCAGCAAAGAAATACTTGTTTTTCTATAAACTGAATGTATTTTTACTATATCTAAAGCAAATGAATTCCATAGATTACATTAGTGTTGCAGACAAAGATGAATCAGGTTGTATTAAATCAAGCTATACTTGTTTGTTTTTTTCTTTTTTTTTTTTTTTTACCTTTACCTCTTCAAGATTCTACAGAATGAGCAACTAGATGAAATATCTTCCTTGGGTAATGAGGAAGTTTCAGCAGTTAGCCAAGCATGGTTTACAACTAAAGAAGATAAGGATTCTCTGACCAACAAAGGTAAGATATAATGTGAATTTTAGTGTCCACTGGGGGAAAAAAAAAAAGTGGGAGGTAAGAAGAACTTGTAGTCATCAGGATTTTGAGGACTTCATAATTGTGATTGAGTGAGTTAACAATATTTGAGTTTTTGTAATTGATTAACTTTGGCTCTGAATGAGACCATGAAACCAGCGTTTGTTTTTTAATAATTAATCATAATTTCTCTGAGATGCAGTAATTTATAAACAGATGCACAGTGGTGGCATTTAAAAGAAAGTACAGTTACTGCACGTGGGAGTGGGAAGTCAAGTCTTTTCAGAGATCTAACTTTGGTCTGATAAGCAGCTTAGAGGTTTAAAGTGTTTATAGTGCTACGGAGTTCATGAGGATTGATAGGGAGCTGCTACAAGAAAGTCGGGGGTGTGCGTACGTCACTCTGAAGTTAAGAGAAGGAATTGTTTTCAACCACTGCATAGTAAATACTCATTATGAATATATTATTCACTTGGTATCCAACATATTATGTTTACCTTGGAATTTAGCTACATTTTATTCCCACAGATAATTTATTTAATCACAAAGCAAATCTGAAGTATTTTATTCCTCTTGAGGGATAACATTTTCTATAACATTATTTCTTTTCCTTTAAAGGACATAAATGGAAACAGGGGATGTGGTCTAAGGAAGAAATTGATATTTTGATGAACAATATTGAACGCTATCTAAAGGTATTTTATGGCATAATTTTTTGTTTCACAAATTTTTTCATTGCCAATTGCAAAAATTATCAAAGCATCATTGTATGTACTTTACAAGGAGCTTTCCAGTAATTTTTGTAATGGTTGATTGGTTAATATGTCATAGCTTCATAATTCTAAGGTATATGATTACAGTATATTTTTAAACAAATTTCAAATTCTTTTTTTTTTTTTTTTTTTAAGATTTTATTTATTTGACAGAGAGAGACAGTGAGAGAGGGAACACAGCAGGGGGAGTGGGAGAGGGAGAAGCAGGCTTCCCGCTGAGCAGGGAGCCCGGTGTGGGGCTCGATCCCAGGACGCTGGGATCATGACCTGAGCCGAAGGCAGACGCTTAACGACTGAGCCACCCAGGCGCCCCAACAAATTTCGAATTCTTAGTTTAAAATAGCTGTAATGCGTTAGTTAACACCTGAAGTTTAGACAAAATCCTAATAGCTTCTCAGAATCTTAAAGCCCTGTCTTTTCAAGCAGCCTGTAGTTTAAGCTTGTATTGTCTACAGCCTAAGATATACGTCTTCTTCTTTGAATTTATGACATGAGACTTCCGCCTTTAAAAAAAAATGAATAATTTAGTTCATTTTCCTGTTGAGGCTTATCTGCTGTTAGCTAAGTCATCCTTTTCATTAAATGTCTCTGGAACATAGTGTTTCTGAGGTACTGGAGATATGAATTGCCATAACACATGGTATTGGCTTTTTAAAAGCCAGCAGTTCATTTGGGAATATTGAAAGCAGATGAAGAGCAATATAAGGCTTTGTACCATGTGAGTGATACATGTTGTGAATTCTGCATGAGATCGGAGAAGGAAGAGTATATTCTTAGGGTTAGGACAGTTACGGAGAATATTTGGAAGAGCAAGGATTTGAGTGGAGTCTTAAAGGAACAGAACTTGGGCTAGAATGGGGCTGGAGGGAGCATGAGCAAATGCTGAGCACCAGGGAGTCAGAAACGAAACCCAGAGCACAATAAATTAGCCCTTTAACTTGCACTGAGTCATTAGCCTCTGGAAACTTGGCTTTGAAGTCCAGTCCAAAGAACTAGAACTCTGTCCCATAGGAAATGAGAAAAACTGGTAACTTAGTTGAGTGAGAGATTGGTGGAGTAGGTCTGTGCTCTTCTCAAGGAAATTTTTCCAGTTATTTGCTGACCATTCCCTTAAAGGAGTTAGTGCATGTTTGAAATACATACCATCAGCATTGTTTGGGAATGGGAGGTGTACAGTATTTATTTAACCATTCTCCTATTGTTTGATACTTAGGTGGTTTATATAATTTTTCACTATTATAAATACATTGCTGCCTAGAATGTCCACATTCTTTTTTTTCCCCCCTTAAATAGTTGTTTATAATGTCCACATTCTTAAACCTAATTTTAATCTGCACTGTTTCCAAGCTAAGCTCTGTAAACTATAAAGAGTAAATAAAAAACTTCAGTTCTTTGTTAATGAATAAAGATCCTTCCCACCAAACTAATTTTTTTAAGAGAAACACAAATACAGTGACCATTGAAAACGTATGTCCGCTGGTCACATACACTTTAGTTAATTAAAACTTGGAAAATGCTGCAGGTTTAGATAAGACAGTAATGAATGGTAAGAACACTGAACTTTGGGAATTAAGAAGCTGGTTTCTTGTCTAGGGGATTGGAGTAGATGGTTTCCAAGAACCCCTTCAACTCTATGAATAAAGGGCGGGAATGCGACAGATATTGGAGACCTTTTAGAGGACCATTTCACTTGACCAGATGAGAGCAATTAAGGACTCTATAAACTACAGTGATGGCAGAATTGGCAGGGAAAGGGCAGATGAGCAGGTAGTCTCTAAGGACGCCTGGTGACTGGATGTTGGGGAGGAGGGAAAAGGAGGATTTGGAATAACTTCAGAGTGTTTTATTTCGGATGACTGGGAGAATGATTAATGGATTGGCAGAGATAGGAAATGTCCATAAAGATGTACTGATCGTGGGAAAAGGTACTTTGTTTGATAGTTGATCATGGATTTTATTATGTGCTGCTGTTTAAGAACATTGTGGAGCCATTTGTAAACCAATTAATTAGACGTCAGAGAAGTGAAAGTAACTGCTACAAGTGGAAAAAAGAGAGCGCAAAAGGATCTTTTCATCTCACTATATGGTCATCCTGCAACACAGTGCCTTTCAGATATTTAGACTTGTAAATGTTAGGTTTAATTATTTGCAGAACTGGCATAAGAGAATTTTAGATTCTAAAATTTAGAAACTTTGGGGCACCTAGCTGGTTCAGTCAGTAGACTATGACTCTTCATCTTGGGGTCATGAGTTTGAACCCCATGTTGGGTGTGGAGATTACTAAAAAAAAAAAAATTTTAATAAATAAAATGTAGAAACTTTTTACTGTGAAGTTTTGTATATTCAAGAGAATGTATATAATGCATATCAGTGTAGTTTTACCTCTTTTTGAAATTTATGTAAATAGATTCATTCTTTGGGTGTTCTGTAACTGGCTTCTGTTGTTTATTACTGTGATTTTGTGATCCCTACCCTGTTGATTCTTTTTTTTTTTTAGCTGTATTTCACTATGCCAATGCATATACTGTAAGTTACCCATGCATAGTTAATGGTTGTTTTGGGTCTTTTTAGTTTTTTTGCTATTTATTTATACAAATTTGATGGGTGTGAATGGTATTTTATTATGGATTTAATTTGTATTCCTCTGATTACATACTTTTATATGCTTACTGGCCACTTTTTATGTTTCCTCTTTGAAATTCCTGTTTGCGTTTTTCATCAGTTTTTTATGGGGTTATCTTTTTCATTTTCTAGACATTCTTAATATTAACGGCATTTTGTTTATTTGTATGACAGATATCTTGTCTCAATTCAGTGGCCTATCTTTTCCTTCTTCCTGGGGGTCATTTGATGAAAAAAGATTCTTAATTTCAATATCAAAATCCTTATTCTTTCATATTTTGCATGGTTATTTAAGAAATTCTCCTCTGCTTCAAGGGCATAAAGATACTGCCCTAGATATTGTCACATAAAAGTTCTATAGTTTTGCCTTTCCTGTTGATTTTTTTTTTTCCTATAGCTCTGAGATGGGGTTTCACTATTGGGGTTTTTTTGGTTTCATATGGAAGATCGTTGTCCCAGCATCGCTATGGAATGTTGGTCTTCTCCCAATCTACAATGTCCATTTTGTCCCAAGTCGAGCTTCCCCAGATTTGTTCCTGTTTTCTGACGTGTTCCTAGGTTCTGTTTGTTGATACTTGCACTAGTATAGATAGCACTATCTAGAGAAATCAAAGCATCTGATGGGGCAAGTCTCTTTATGAATGTCTTGGCCCTTTTGGGCCCTTTGCTCTTCCATTATAAATTTAGAACCAAGTTGCAGAGAATGGAAGACCGTTGGAATTTTTATTGGGACTGCACTGAATCTGTGCATCAATTTGAGGGTAATTAACATCTTTACAGTATTCCATCTTCCTATAGAGAACATTGTATACCCTCCATTGTAGTGGCTTCCTGTTTAATACCTTTTGGTACTTTGTTTTCCTCCACAAAGGACTTGCAGCACTTGCCTAAGATTTAGTCCTGTTGCTTTTAATTATGATGTTACTGTAAATGAGAACTTTTAAACTTTTTTTGATCTTTGTATAGAAATGAAAATGACTTTATATATTGATTTTGTAACCAGTATTTGCTACTCTTAAGTTTCTACATATATAATACCTGTGAATGATTTTTTCTTTTTCAATCTATACTTTTTATATATTTTCTTTTATTAGGTTATCAGCAAATCCAAACTCAATAGGAATATAATCACATATGAATGTTCTATGTTATGAATGTTCTTTCCATATCTATAGCTATTTACGTTTTTTCCATAAATTTAATCTTTAATGCTGTAATAATAACAATTTTTTTTTTTTAGTTAACACAAAATTCCTGGAGTAAGCTCACCTTCTGTGTGGATTACTGACCTTCTTACACATTGCTGGTGCTCAATATTTTAGGGACTAGGGGATCTGTGTTACAGAAGGAGCTTGCCTGAAAATTCTTTTCTGAAACTATCCTTGTGTGGTTTTGCTACTGAGGTTATGCTAGCCTCATAAAATGAATGAGGAAGTGTCCCGCCTGTTTTCCTGTACCCTAGAATAGTTTAAAATCAGAATTATGTTTCTCTTGATTGTTTGGTAGGATTTACCTGTAAAGTCATGTGGGCCTGGTATTTCCATTGTGAAAAATTATTAATAACTGATTAAATTTTCTTGGTGGTCTGTGCTTATTAGATTTTCTATCTCTTCCTGAGTCTCTTTTGGTAAGTTGACTTTCTAGGAGTTTATTCATTTTATTTAAGTTTTCAAATTTATTGCCATAGAATTTTCATAATGTTCAACTCTCTAATCTTTGTAGCATCTCTACTTAGGCCCCATTTTTTCATTTCCAGTATTGTTTTGTCTTTCAGTTTTGCCATAGTTTATCTTTTCATATTTTATTAGTCTTGATGAATCTTTTCAAAGAACCATTTTTTAGCATTGCTTGTAGTTTGTTATTTATTTGATTCCTGATTCCATTCATTTTGTTCTTACAATTTTCTTCTACTTTCTTTAGATACTAATTTTTTATAATTTTAAAAGGGGTTGACACAACTTGACTTTATTGCATTTAATAGTTTATTTTTGGAGCATTTAAGTATCACTTTATTATCTCTTCAAACATTTTAAAGTTTATATTTGACTTACTATTTCTCTAAATGCCATTGATGATCCTGAACATAAAAAAACAACTTTTAAAAAGCATAGTATATCCATATGCATTTTATCAGAAATCCCTAAATCAAAGAAATGTAACCCATTTAGGCACGCGGAATAAAAGATGCTACAGAAATCATCTTTGAGATGTCAAAAGACGAAAGAAAAGATTTCTACAGGACTATAGCATGGGGTCTGAACCGGCCTTTGTTTGCAGTTTATAGAAGAGTGCTTCGCATGTATGATGACAGAAACCATGTGGGAAAGTATGAAAACTTGTAATGCTGCATGTTTTCATGTAATTAGGGGAAATATTTAAAGAGCTATCATTTTTTAAATATAGTTATCAGAATTTTAATTGGAGACAGCTATGAATTACTGTTTGCTGTGTTAATATTTTTTTTCTCCAGGTCCATGTTGTAAATACGGAAATCTCATTATAATAAGGCCTCTTAGAAATTAGAATCTCAATCACCTTATATATGTCAGATTTTAGACTTAGCTGTCTTCATCAAAGTCTGCTTTGTAATAAAGTAACATAATAAAAATATAGTGGTTAAAGATTTAGGAAGTTGAAAAAAACCCTCTAAATTCATTGGTAACGTTGTTCCTTTTTTTTTTTTTTTTTTAATAGTATAGCATTTCCTAGGTTAGTGACTTTATATATATATATAAAACCAGAGTGGAAAATAAATAACTAAATTTCTGAATACAATGCCTGGATTTCTGTTATAGGTAACATTTATGGGAAGGCATCATTTTTTTTTCAATGCAATGATTCTTTGGTGTTACTGACATATTTTTAATTTCTCTTTGGGAATTTTAGGTAGTTATACTATGGCTTATTAGATACTGCTTTAAAAAAAAACATTGCATTGGCTGTATTGAGTACTTGCCATCTAGAGAAAATGAGCCTTTACATTGGAGCAAGAGTATGGCAGATATCCGTGCATGGGTAGGGGAAATGAAGAGAAGTTTTTTAAATTTTTTGGTGCCTTGTGAGAATTTACCATAGATTTGCATTTTGGCTCTGGTTTACAATGTCATGCATAGCTATGTTAGAGGGCCTGAAACCAGTTTTGAAATAATGGAAGACTTAAAGCAGAATAGGAGCAAATATGTTTTAAATGTTGAATTTTCCTAGAGAAAGATGTACATTGCTCACTTTTATTATAGCTAAAAGTATTTTTTTTTTACAAAAAAGAAGATAGAAGAATTAGTTTTAATTTTTAGTAATTTACTTTGAAATTGGTTACTTTAAAAATATTATCAGTATGCTAAGTGACTTAACATTTGGCTCCCTAAGTGAAATTCTGATTTTTATTAAGGTTTTTTAGCATTCTTTGTTTTAATTGATCTTTTTAAAAATTTCTTTAAATTTCTAGATATACACCTGAAGAAATTGAAAAGCTCAAGGAGTAAGTTTAAAATTTTTTTTCTTTTCCTGAATTCTGATAGTTGGGTTTTAACTTTTTTAATACCTTTGTTTTTTAAACTTTTACTGTGAAAATGTCTAGAGATTTTTAGTAGACTGGTGTAATTTAATCCTGCTATTAAGCATGATTGACCATAAGAAGAACTTTTCAGATCCATACATGCACAGAGTAGCCATGCCCATAAATTTCATCTTCTCCTATAGTGAGTTGCTGAATGAAATGTGTCCTCAGACCACTAATAAGGGTTACAGAAGAGATTAGATGGCCATTCTTGGTGGCCTGAAGACTAAATACTAAATACCAGGAACTTAATACCAGGATCAAAACCAGGGTTGTGCTACATGCTTAGTTTAGAATGGTGACTTAGCAAATGTTTCACTTAATGTCTGGGCGAACTCTACTTTATGAAGGCTATTTCGCAGGAAAAATAATTTTCTTTGTTGAGTAGGGCCATAAAGTATGGGTTAATGGATTGTATGGATTGTGGAAAAAATTGAGGGTTGATCCTCTTTATGATGGTAGCAGCTTGGGAAACTTTTTCAGATGTCTGAGAAGAGCTCGTTAGGAGTACTGAAAAGGGAACAATCTGGGGATTGCCTGGGAGATTGTGTCAGTAACCTGAGGGGAAATTTGGTCTTTTTTGAACACATATCCAAGTTACTTATTTCTTCTCTGACCCAGGAAAAAGGCAATTGCTGCCTGTTTTTTTTTCACCCACAGACAACTGTGGACCCCAAAAAAAGGCCACACTTTCAAACTTTGGCTCTCAAAGTATTGCTGCCCACAACTTCCAAACCAGTCAAATGGGAAGAAGAAGAATGAAGAATAAATGATGAAATTAAAAGGGAGAAAACAGTTGAACCCAATGCTGATTGGCAGACTCTTGTTTTAGGCTCCGGATAAAGCATGGCAATGACTGGGCAACAATAGGGGCGGCGCTAGGAAGAAGCGCGTCTTCCGTCAAAGATCGGTGCCGACTGATGAAGGATACTTGCAACACAGGTACTGTGAGCGCTGCCGATGGGCTGCTCTTGTCTCCATCAGAGCTTCCCGCCCTGTCACATACTGCTTTCTCTTCTCTTCTGGAAAGAAATTTGTCATTCGCTTGAGTTCACATTTTATTTTCTTCGCGCTTTGTAGGCCCGAGTAATCCTTCATTTTTCTGCTTTTGTGCGAGGTGACATTGTTCACAGGGACACATGTCCTCAGTTTCCGAGGTTTTAGGTATAGCATGTTTCCATTTTGTAGCCATTCAAAGCTGCTCCAGTTGGGAAAGTTGTTACTAGGTTTATGTACAGGAAGTAGTTTTAATTTAAGCCCATCTAACTGTTGAGCTTCTGTTAACAGCTTATCCACTCATGTTTGTAAAAAACTTAAAAAGTTACCTTTCAGTGCTGTGGCTCTGTTTTGCTTATTTCAAACAAGTAAGTATATTTTTCCATAGAAAAGACTTGTCGTTAGTGTTTCAGTCTCTAGTACAGACCACACATGCCTATTTAACTCTTAATGTATACAAATGCACTGATGATACTGTTAAACCTACCCTTTGTGACCAACAACAGTATTGAGGCTCCGGCACTAGCTCTCAGATAACTTTTCTGAGCCTCAGTCTCCTCTAAAATGAAGAGTTAGAAGAGGTGATCTGTAATTCTCATATATGAGAAGGGAACTATGATCTCATAGTTCCTTTTTAGCCCTAAAATTCTCTGAAGGAGCCACAATCTGCTCAGTCTTTCAATAAGAAAAATAGTTCTCAAGTTAAGCTTCCAGGTTATATATTTTCTTTTTTCACCTCCCTACCCCGCCAAAGTGGAATCAGGAATATTTCCTGCTTAACCATTCATTCCACCAGCCCTGTGACCCACAAGACATTGAGAACATAAATCCCACCAACTCTGTCATTCTGTGGTTAATGACAGCTTAATGAATGAAGCAGGAATAGGAGCTCTAGATTTAGGATTTGACCCCAGAGTTTCATGTAAGGCACTGTGAGTACAGAACCCCTTTTGTTGCCATGCTAAAGTAGAAGAGCAGGACTTTGTCTTGAATATATGGTATCTAGAACTGTGCCTAGAACATAATAGAAGTTCAATAAATATTTGTTGAATGAATGAATCCCTGATGCAAGCACACAACTCTTGAAATTTTCTAGACATTTTTAGCTACTAGTAACAAAATGGAAACAGAAGTAGAAGGAGTAAAAAAAATGTTTTTCTGCTCAAGTTCCTTAAGAAAAGACCAAGAGGATCATTTGGTGTCATTACTGGTTTATGGCTTTAGGAAAACCTGGAGTAAAATCATGTGTGAATACCAGTCTCAGACTTCTGTTTTATCACAATATCTTAGAGTTGGGATAGTGGGGAAAGGAGATGGTATAAACCTAGTTTCCATTTTTACTTAAGTGGGTAGGAGCCCATAGGAGTTACTCCACTTGTCTCTCATCATTCATTCCTCTAATGAAGGCTCTCTATTGAGCTTACTCAACTTCTGCACAGCAGGAAATTTTAGGCAAGACTAAGGAAAAATTGTGATTGTAAGTTTCTGTGTCCATGTCGCCTCCATGAAGCTCTTCCCACTTAGGATTAGTGCAACTTGACAGCGTATAATTTTTTCTAGGTATGTATTGCGTAGTTTTTCTTTCCATAAGGAGTCAGTCAGTATTTTCTAGTAGGATTCTATATTTTCTTTTGTATCAAGAACCTTACTGGGCTAGTCAGGTGCAACCGTCTTAGTAGATATGTGCAGATTCCCGCCCCAGGGTCGTTCAGAAATAACTTTTGGTGCTAATGCGTACTTCCATCAGTCCTTGGAAATACAGGGCTGTATCTGATTTGCAAAAAAAAAAAAGAAGAAGGTAGCAGTAGTGGTCTAGATGATTTCCTTCTTTCAGGGAAGTGGACGGAAGAAGAGGAGAAGAGACTTGCAGAGGTGGTTCATGAATTGACAAGCACTGAGCCAGGTGACATAGTGACACAGGGCGTGTCATGGGCAGCTGTGGCAGAGCGAGTCGGGACCCGCTCAGAAAAGCAGTGTCGTTCTAAATGGCTCAACTACCTGAACTGGAAACAGAGTGGAGGTACTGAATGGACCAAGGAAGATGAAATCAATCTCATCCTCAGGTTTGTGTCGTAAGTCCTTTAATAACAAAAGCTGCTTAATAGCTGTAGTTGTCTTGACTGGTAGTTCCTCTTTTGGTTTCCCTAGATGCCTAATGTCTGAAAAGCATCCTTTCCATAGAGAAAGGATCCATGGAGGATCTTTCAGATCCTATGCATTTCATATTGAGCTCTTTTTTTGTTGTTTTGTGTTTGTTCCTTTTTAGAGGATTTAGTGCTCGTGCAAAGTACCAGATTGAAGGCGTGGAGACTGAAGTCCTCTCTCTGTCCACAGAACAGGTACGGCACAGTGGCCCTGCAGCTTGCCACTGTCCCACCAATGTGCCTCAGTGCTAGCAGAGGGGCTCCATGTGCAGGGGAAGAGGGCTCTTCAGTCTCCATGCCCTTCAATCTTGGGCTCCTGTGCTAAGATTGCCAAGAAGGGGGCCCAGTCTGCAGTTATCCCACACCTTCCCACTGGCCCCAGTCACGCACTTCCATTTTTTTTTTTAAGGTAGTCGGTATAACCATTAAGACTCAGTGATTCAAGTGGGCAAAAATACCAACAAGAAGATGTTTGAGACACTGAAGTAATAAAAGCTACTCCCTCCTGAAAATCAAAATCATCATGACAGTTGAAGCTAGAAAACAAACAGACCATTCATACCCCAAATTGAGTGGTACTATCATGTTGATGGTTTTTGTTTTGGTTGCTGCTGGAGTATTCTCTTTCTAGCATTTTATTTTGGGTTTTGTTTTTAATATACTTCTTTCAACCGGTCATCTGCAAATAGCTCATTTCTCAACATTTTTATTACAGATATGGAAAAGCTCAGATCTAGGAAGTAACTTGCTATGACACACTCTAAAACATGGCAGAACACTATATAACTAACCCTGTTCTTACCCTCTTCTAATCTTTAGCTACTCCCTTGCCTTTACAGTGCTTCATCTGCTTCTGACCGTTTACGGTCTGGCCCCTTGCTTGTACCATTAACAAAAGGCTTTTGCCAGTGCTCAGTCATAGCTCTCAGCTCTGGGAGCAGTTCTGCACCCTTGAAATTCTTTCCCATGCAATTAACAGTAGCTTTTCCATGACAAAAGCTGCTGTCCCCTTTATTGCCGGTGCCATCATGTGTAGTCAGAGGAGGGTTCTTCCAGAGAAATCCATTAACAGGTTCTAACAGACGTTTGTTTTGTAACCTGTAGGATAGCAGAGCTTGATGTAGCTGATGAAAATGACATCAACTGGGATCTGTTAGCAGAGGGATGGAGCAGTGTCCGTTCACCACAATGGCTTCGAAGTAAATGGTGGACTATCAAAAGGCAAATTGCAAATCATAAGGATGTTTCATTCCCTGGTAATGTATTATTTGCTTCTTAAGTCCTTCCCTTGTCTTACCAGATATTTACTCCTCAGAACTTAGAGGTCAGAAATTCTTTGCCTCAGCTAAAGAGATACGAATCTTAGTAGATCTTCACTTAAATATCTCCTCTGTTTCTTTGGGTAACTGTCTTTTCTTCCCTTGAGGAGTTGATGTGATGTGTAATTCTCAAAGCACCTAAGACAAAAATATACATGTTTATACACATTCTTGTTCTCATATCAACTGAAGAAGAAAACGATTTTACATATCGTGTACCAAAATGAATTTCTGAAAACTTAGGTTTAAATCAACTTTTATGTGTTGAATAATTTCACGTATTTTAACCGGGTTTGTCATTTAGAGATTGTCTTTGGTGGTTTTATAGTATAAAGACCATAAATCTGTAATTCATTTATTACATAAATCTAGAGATCTTAAGCTGGGTTTGCTTAAACGTGAGGCATAGAGCCTGCTTTACACCGAGGTGCAAAACTCCGTTGTACGGTCCATGTAATTAAGGCAAATTCATTCCCCTTAGTGTGGTGCTCCAACTTCCATTTTTCTCACAGAAAATTAAATGCTGAAGAACTTTGGCTTGATGAAAATAAGATTTTTTAAAAATTAAGTACATAGTCACAGATTTATAAAGCTAATGTTAAAACCGGAAGAGTGAATGAATACTAATGTGACATGAACCCACCCAGATTGCAGTTATCACCTGAGAGTATTGATAGCTTATCATGAATAGTGGAATGGGGCAAGTCTGGATTTGACTTTCCTGCACAAGAATTCAAGGTGGTTGCATATTACTGTTTGGAAAAAATGAGCTGCTACTCTGGAGTTGTGAGTTAAACTAAAACAGTCAGGTGTCCTTGAGTACTTGGTGTGTGTGGAGGAGAAGTACACTATTCAAGAAAATAAGCTACTTTGCATTAACAATATTCTTCCTAAATAGTAAGAATTTTATCCTGAAGCCCTAGGACATAGCGAAGGTTTTATTTTCATGTTCTTCACAATGGCTATTTTTTTAATGTATCTTAGGTGGCAAGAATAACATGTTAGGAATTTTTTAAATTTCTTGTGATGGATAATGTTTCCAAAAATTTCCAGACGGGTTGTAGCTTTAAAATATTTTTATTGTTATTTTGCTGAGCTCTCACATGCAGTGTACAATTATTTATTCCAAATACTTTCCCTCCTTACCCCCACCTCCCTTGCTGCTTAGATGGTGGTCTGTCGGAGAATCAATGTTCTTTTTGTCTACCCATCTCCCTTCAGTCTTAATAAAAGGTCTTAAACAGTTACATGAGAATCAAAAAAACAACCCAACGCTTTTGGAGAATAAATCAGGATCTGGAGTTCCAAACAGTAATTCCAATTCCAGTGTACAGCATGTTCAGATCAGAGTCGCCCGCTTGGAAGACAGTACAGCCCTCTCTCCAAGCCCCATGACAGCCTTGCAGATTCCAGTCCAGATCACCCATGTCTGTAAGTGTTTATTGGAGACTCCTTGCTATTGGACCTGTATGATTTAGTAATGGCTCTAACACCTTTCATTCTTCTAGAATGTTGGCAGGAATTTGTGCAAGTTGACAGAGGCACTCTAAGGCATTTTACAATTGAGCAAAACAGAGTTCCTAAGGTGGCACATCATTTGTAGCAATTCACCAGAGACACAGATTGGGGGTGGATTTGAAGTCGTGTGTAGAAGAAATGAGTTTGGTGAGATTGAAGAGTTTCTTCAGAAGTAAAGAGCCAGTTTCCTGTGGGAACTCTTTTGTTTATCCTTTTTTTTCCCTTTGCCTCTGATATTTTTTGTGTTTAATGAGATTTTGAGAACTGAACAATTGTTACAGGGAGAGGAAATTATTTCCTGAAATCTAAGCCAAGTTGATAGTTCTTTTTTCCCATGGTAGAGTAACAAAAGGAAGGAGAATAAAATTCTCAGAACCAGATGATTCTTCAGTTTTTTCTCATTTCTTTTGTCTACCTAAATGCTATGCCTATGGAAAGGTCATTACCAAGAGTATACCAGTTGCTGTGTTATTCTCAATCGGGATTATCGGCATTTTGAGTGAGATAATTCATTGTTGGCAGGGCTGTCCTACACATTGCAGGATGCTCAGTGTCCCTTGCAATAGTACTTCCTAATCACTATGGCAAATAAAAACATCTAAGGATTTTCACCTTTTTGAGAATCACTGGGCTATTGGTTGTGGTGACACTATATTTATCCATATATCCAGTGACTATCAAAATTACCTTGGAGACCTTTAAACTAATCATGCCTGTCTTAAAATTCTTAAGTTTGGGTATTTGCTTTAGCTTTCTACCAATGTGATAATGCATGAAGAATTTTTCTTTAGCCCTCTGCTTATTTAACTTTATAGCCTGAAGAATTACAAAGCAACTGAAATTACTGGTCCGCCATAAATATGACAGCTGTTGGTTATAGATTGTGCACAGAGATTGTTAGAACTCTCCTTGGCTATTGTGGTGACTGTACTTACTGGGAATGTAGACATTTTAAGATTTGGTACCTTAATTTTCACAGGATGGCTTTTTTAAAATATGTAGAATAATTGTATTTCTTCCAGCAAGAAATGTTGGTAAGAGTTTTATTTTTTTTTTTTTTTAAGATTTTATTTATTTGAGAGAGAGAGTGAGAGAGAGAGAGCACATGAGAGGGGGGAGGGTCAAAGGGAGAAGCAGACTCCCTGCTGAGCAGGGAGCCCGATGCGGGACTCGATCCCTGGACTCCAGGATCATGGCCTGAGCCGAAGGCAGTCGCTTAACCAACTGAGCCACCCAGGAGCCCAAGAGTTTTATACCATATCAGTTATTCTTTGCATTCAGGCTAAAATCTCATGATTGTTTCTTTCTTTATGTTAGGAGTCAGAGACTAGCAAACTTTAAAGCCAGAATAGTAAATATAAACATGTTAGACTTAGCAGCCCACATAAGTCTTTGTGGAATTTTCTGGTTTTTAAACAGTCCTTTAAAAACGTAAAAGCCATGCTTAGTCTTGAGCCACATTTGTCCCTGCCCATAGTTTGCTTACCCATGAAGAAGGTTATTTATCTGGAATCACTTTAAATTATTCTAGGTATGATCTTAAGATTCCATCAAATAGAGAAATAGTAACATGAATCAGGTGCATTTCTTTTGAAAGGTGTCTCATTTCCTTTCCAACAGAGAAGTATTTTAGTCGGAATAAACGCTACACATTACAAGATGATTCCAAATCCTTTTTCACATGGATTTAACTAGAGGTGCAATTGAAAGCACCAAGAGATCCACATTTCATCTAGTCTTAATTCCTTATAACCTTGATCAGGTGTAACCAACACTGCTCAAATCTAAAGCCTCAACTGACACACCTATAAAGAGATTATATACTGTGTGATCTCTAAAGCACTGTTCAGTCTCCCAAATGTGTTCTTCTGGGCTGGGCGGAGCAAGATGGCGGAGGAGTAGGAGACCTAGATTTCATCTGGTCGCAGGAATTCAGCTGGATAGGGATCAGACCATTCTGAACACCTACGAACCCCAAATGTGTTCTGAAATAACTTTTTTTTTTTTTTTTTAGAGATTTAAGAGAGAAAGAGCACAAACTCGGGGTGGGGGGCAGTTGCGCAGAGGGCAGACTCCCCACTGAGCAGGGAACCCGACATGGGGCTCGATCCCAGAACCCTGGGATCATGGCCTGAGCTGAAGGCAGACGCTTAACTGACTGAGCCACCCAGGCACCCCTGAAATACTACTATCTTATATTTCATGTTTGTGGTTCCTCCCAACAACTACATGAGGTAGGCAGGACACATAGTCTCTGAACATGAGTAGGTTCAAAGCAAGCTATTTGCTCGGGAGTGCTGCTGCTGGAACAGAAGCCTGGTTTTGGGGGACTAACGTTCCAGGAATCCATACTGCTTATCAGATTGTCCAGGAAAATTTATTTTTTACCAGGTTCCTGTTGACTTGTTAGTCTTAGGGTATTCCTCTTACTTCTAGAACTATTTTGTGATCTCTACCAAGGCTTAGCAGATACTGTCTCTGTAACAGTCAGCTCTGCCCTTAAAGTACAGAAGCAACTGTGGAGAATAAATAGGTGTGGCCGTGTTCCTATAAATACTTTTTACAAACACTGGTAGTGGGCCGGATTTGGATATGAGCCACAGTTTGCTAACCACTAACCTGTGCCATCCCAGGTAAATCTGTTAGATTCCTTCTCGTAAGAAATTTAAATGACTTCAGGTTTCCAGGCAAATTACTCACTATGAGACTACGTGTTTTATTTTGTTGTCCTTGTTCCTACCACAGCTTCAACAGAGTCCCCTGCTGCTACTGTTGACTCGGAAACAATAACACTAAACAGTGGAACACTACAGGCATTTGAGATTCTTCCAGTGAGTAACACTTCACAAAACAGAACTTGGCATTTTATGCATAAGAAAAATCACTGGTTTTAGCACTGTTACCATATAAACAAATGAAATAAAAACATGATTGGCATTCAGTGCAGCTCTGTCCATGTTTTTGAGGCCAGATCGTTAAACGAGGACATAAATCAGACTTCCACTTTTTCTTCATCTGTAGAGGTTTAAACCAATAACGTGCTCTTTTTACATATGAACGTGACAGGGCTTAATGAGGAGGGTGCATGCTATGGGTTTGTATTGAGTCATAAACAAATGCTATCCATAACCAAAAAGTTCATTGCACTGGCCCTTGGGGATACAGAATTTAAAAGTCCCAGTCCTAAATGGTGTAGCCACTTTACGGAAGAACCTTGCAGTTCTCCTAAAGGTGAAACGGTATAGTTAACATCTGAGCCATCAATTCTGAATAATTATCATTCATTCAGCAGTAAAAAAGAACAAAGTACTAATACATGCTCCAAGGGTGAACCTTGAAAATGTTATGCTAAGTGAAACTAGCCACAAAATACCATAGAGTGTTTGATTCCCGTTTATTTGAAGGGTCTAAAATAGGCAACTCTGTAGAGACAAAAAGATTAATGGTTGCCTATGCTAAGAGGTTTTGGGGGAGCTAAGGACCAAGATGGCTAATTTGAATGGGGTTTCTTTTGGCTGAAGTAGGGTAACTTTTTAAGTCTCCATTCTTACCCTGTTTTCTAAAATGGATAATACCCAGAATTAGCTCATTTTTCAGGAAGAAAATATAAAGTAGGTTTTATTTAAATTCTGTCAAGTTTTATTTGCTGTGAAAAACATAGGGCTATTAGGGCAAAAGTTTATCCTCTGCACAAATCTCATGAGGATAGTCGACATGGCTAAAGGTTCTCTTTTAGAACAACTTTGGAACCTCTACTAGCAATTTATTTAACCTAAGCTTCCACTTCCTAATCCTGTGGTCTCGAAAATAGGGATGTGTAATATAACCCTTTGTCACAGGTTGAAAACTTTTTTTTTTGGCCACCTCCTCTCTGCCCCCTGGCCAAATAATATACATACATATATTTAGAGTATGTGTTCAGGTTTTTACTTATTTGGGTCACAGATTATTTAGACTTCTGTCCTAATTTATTAATAAAAGATGATATTGC
The DNA here is from genome assembly GCF_054177405.1 of Leptonychotes weddellii. Classification (NCBI taxonomy): domain Eukaryota; kingdom Metazoa; phylum Chordata; class Mammalia; order Carnivora; family Phocidae; genus Leptonychotes; species Leptonychotes weddellii. The sequence continues at coordinate 68,847,708 of NC_138380.1, read as the reverse complement.
CTCAGCTTCAAAAAATCATGAACATTACAGGAACTTAAATAAAATGCATATATTTAATACATGAAGTATTTATTGTCTGACCACATCTAATTTACTAATTATAAATTGTAAATGATCAGCTTTTACTTCTATGGAGGGAGGAAAGAAATCGAGTCCTACTTGAGTCCTACTGTGTGCCAGACACCATTTTGTAATAATCTGTAATGCCCACAACCCCTTCCCTGAGGTAGTTATTATGCCTGCTTTAGCAATAAGGAAACTTACTTTCATTGAGCTAGTACCAAGAGAGCTATTATAACTTCAGTACACAAGACCACAGGCTCTAGGACTTCAACATCACCGTCTAAGTGTAAATACTTTCCCTGTGGGAGAAAAGGATAAACCAAACTCAAATTATCAAGCATAGAAGTTGAATAGTTTCGGGACAGTTCTGTGAAACCTATCAAGATAAACTTACTATCAGTTAACCAGCTTTTCAAAGTTACTCTTTTTCATTCAGAACACTAATCACTCTCTGTACATTTCGCCTTAGTATAAAAAATAGTTCCTAAAATTATACTATGGAAAAAATCTGTTCAAGTAAACTCTGTAGTACCTTTTCAAAAATGTGAAACTTTTAAAAAGTGGGGAGAGTGCCAATTCTTTACATGCTAGACAGACAGTGAAGGAAGACTGTGTGCGGGTTACTGCACTGGACACAGTGGCTTATGCTACCGTGTCTTGGTGCCTTGAAATAAATGGCTAAGACCAGACCATAGAAATACATGGGAGTGAAGAGCAGGATCAAGGTTCTCTGTTAAACCTCCAAGACAAGTGTAAGGACGTAGGACAAGTCAGTATTATACCCTTCATTTTGTTACTTGAGGGCACCTTCAGGATTGGGAAGTACATTTGTGGCTAGTAAATTAAAGACTCCATTTCAGATATAAAGCTAGACTTAAGTAAGCTTATTTACTCAGTCTGTTGCACCTATGTTGATCTTAATTTTTTTGCTTCAGTCTTTCCATTTACAGCCCACTGGCACTCCAGGCACCTACCTGCTTCAGACAAGCTCAAGCCAAGGCCTTCCCCTCACTCTGACGGCTAGTCCCACAGTAACCCTGACGGCTGCCGCACCTGCTTCTCCTGAACAGATCATTGTTCACGCTTTATCCGTATGTTCCATCAGTTCCTTGATTTTTCTAGTTTCTGTAGAGAAGACTGGCTGATAAGTGTCACCAGAAGCTTTTTGTTTTTAATACTATGAGAGAACCCATGTGCCTTCAATAATAACAGTAGGTCTAGGGGAGAAATGGATTATGTAATCTAAGTATTGGAGTACCTGTCAGGGACCAGGATTAAATGATACTAAGTTTAAGAGCTAGAACTAATAGAGTCCACTTATTTAAACAATTTTTCCTACTGCTGTTGTCTTAGGAGCATAGTTTTACACCGTTACTCTGCCTTTACTGGGGTATAACCCTTGCCCCTGTGTGTCTCCTTACAGGAGATGGAATGATGGGGGGGGCGGTCCTAGACCACTGCAGTTCCAGAGGTGAGAGGGCAGGGGTGGGGACAGGCAGGTGCCACCTGTAAATGGTAGTTGTCGCCTATAACTGAAGTCTGGTTGGGACTTTCTCATTTTGCCACTGATCATTTTCTTTGACATTTTATAGCCAGAACATTTGTTAAACACAAGTGACAACGTCACGGTGCAGTGTCACACACCACGAGTCATCATTCAGACTGTTGCCACAGAAGACATCACTTCTTCCATATCCCAAGCAGAACTGACAGTAGATAGTGATATTCACTCATCTGATTTTCCTGAGCCTCCAGATGCCCTAGAAGCAGACACTTTCCCAGATGAAATTCATCAGCCTAAGATTACTGTAGAGCCATCATTTAATGATGCTCATGTATCCAAATTCAGTGACCAAAATAGCACAGAACTGATGAATAGTGTTATGGTCAGAGCGGAAGGAATCTCTGACACCGACCTTAAACAAGAGGAGTCATCTTCTCCTTTAGCCCGTGCTTATGTTACTGAGGTAAGTTGCAATTAAGGAAACAGCCTCTGGGTTCTTGCCTTGAGCCTTAAACCTTCATTTTGGAAAAAGCCTAGCAATAATTTATGGGGGGGAGGGGGTCCTCCACCAACTTCCCTTTTTCTCGGGACACAAAATCAAATGCAAACTGTACCTGCGACCTCACAAGATGAGACAGCAGTGTGTTGCTCAGCCTTAGCACCGAAACCTTTCCCCCTGTACCCTTCCAATAGATTGAGATTTGTTTGTTGGGACCTATGGAACCATTTTCAGGAGAGTGGTTAGTAGTAGGTCTTTGTGGTACAGCTTAGCAACCTTACTTACCCCAGTGTAACAGCGCTGTTTCTTCTACGTTCAGGGGACCTAGAACTGAATTCCTTTTAAGTTCTGTTTTGTCCATTTTTAGGCTCTAATTTTCTTTTCTTTATAAAATGGGATAATGTTTGACTATAAAGTCCTTTTAAACCTAAACGTGTTTGGGAGCTTAAGGAAAACTAAGAAATAGGAGTCAGAATGCCTTTTTTTTTTTTTTTTTTAATTGCTACTGTTTAGGATCTAGAGTCTCCTACCATAGAAGAACAAGTTGATCAAACAGCCATTGATGATGAAACCATACTTATCGTTCCTTCACCACATGGCTTTATCCAGGCATCTGATGTTATAGATACTGAATCTGTCTTGCCTTTGACAACACTAACAGGTACTGTGATACAACTCCATCATGTGCCTGATAAATCTTAAGGGGGAACATCAGGCTACTTGATCCAACAGTAGTCATCTTGTTAAGATTTTGCACTTTGGTCGAGTACTTACTATACCTTCTTGACATGGATTAGAGTACATACATGTAAACTTACTTAACACTTAACTCATTACAGATCCCATACTCCAACATCATCGAGAAGAATCAAATATCATTGGATCATCTTTGGGCAGTCCTGTTTCAGAAGACTCAAAGGATGTTGAGGATTTGGTCAACTGTCATTAGGTAATTCTTAAGAGACAGGTAGCTTAGGCAGAGAAGCCACACTGTTAATTACAACATCTCCAAAGAAATAGGAGCAACTCCCAAGAGGCTTAATTCACCATTCCTTTGGCTTTTAAATAACTACAGTGCTTAAGCCACATACATGTTGCTGCTATGACTATTTACCGCCTTTAAATATACCATCTGAGGTCAGTCTTAGGACAGTGTGTAGATGAACTGAGTATGGAGGTCTTAACTGCGTAGATCCCTGTGATTGGTGTTAATTGTCAGCAGGGAATTTCATTCACTTTCAGAGAAAAGTTTACAATCACCAAAGCTTATCTACTTCGTTTTACAAAGCAGTCATACTCATCTCTAAAGATCGGACATGGCTCTATCCAGTCTCAAGTAGGCCTGTTCGTATTTCGGAGACATCCCATCAACATGGTGTAGAGCTTATCAGTGACGCTCAGAAATGTCACGTACCCTTAGTTTGAAAGGTGCCCAGCATCCCATACAGAGACCTAGGAGGGCACTGTGTGGCCATGACTATTGGTTTACCCATTGCTGGCAGTGGGAGCTGATTCAGGCTGGGTACACAAAGAAGCATTATAAGAATTAAGAACATTCACTACAGGTTTTTTATTACTTATAAAGGGAATATGGAAGAGAATAGCAACACAGCTCACCAGAAGCTAGAGTCTTCACCCCTTCAGAACCCACTGTTGTCAGTTTACAAAGTTAGCACTTTGAAGTAAAATTAAATGGGAAGGAAGTACGGTTGCCTACCCTATACTCCGACTCTCACATGTTTTGCTATACAAATTACCCAGGAAATCGTTGAGGAAGGTATGAGTCTGCCCTTCACTTTAGTGCATCAGCTGGTGGGGTGTGACATAACTTCTCCCTCTCAGGCAATTTAAAAAAACAAAATTTGCTTCTGTTATAAAAGGAAAGAAATCAAGAGTCATTCATGTATTTACAGAGAAGGTGAAGCCAAAATTAGCCTCTAGGGCTTTAATGAACATGACCCCTATAAAAAAGTCACAAAAAAAAAAAAAAACCTTGTATAAATTATTTTATTTATTATTGTAATTAGATCTTCACAATCAAAGTTGTCTTTTCACCGTCTGTGTTTTGTTAATGTGAAATTGTAGTTATAAGCAAAAGTTGGTTGCCTAGGGAACAATAATTGTATATTCAGTTTAACAGAAATAAAAGAATATTTGTCTTAAAATGCAAGATTGTTACATAGCCTTTCGCCATGCACTTACATTATAAAAAGTCTCATTTCAAAAGTGAAAACTGCTTTAAGGGTTGGAATGTTTAGGTGCAACACCACCTCCTTAAAGAAAAAGCAAAGCAATCTAGGCTATGTCTCCCCTGCAAGAGGGAATTCTAGATTTACAATTAACATGAAAATCATGTGTCAGACTTGTGCAGGAGATTCTTCAGCATAGCTTACCCGGCTCTGACTCAACAGTCCTAATGTATAGCTTTGAAGAGACCTGGTAAGTATTTCTCCTTGGCAGCCTCACCTCCCCACGTCATGGAAGTACAGGTTCGCACATATACATAACATGATGATAGAAAATAAGATATAGTAAATTAGGTTTCTAAATTTCGGTTCTAAGTCTCCTTGTCGATACCAGTAGATCTAAAAGAAGAAGAATTAAATAAGAGTTTTAAGTAATAGCCACTAGGCCTGGCATGAAAATTTTTCAATACAACTGATTCTTTTTCAACTGTGACCAATTTCATCCATATATACTTTCCCCCACTGAGACAGTCTTTACGTTAGTATACATTTCTGAAACCAATGTGGCCAGAATGTAATTTTTCTCTTTATAATTCTAGTAATACCAAATTTCCACATCCAGGATCATACTTTTTCCTGCTTTCTCAGCTACCTTTTTTCTGTTCAAACCAGTAGTCATCCAATCACTGACAAGCCATCCAAGAATGTATACCTTGTAGGGTGGTTTTAAATGTATTTGAGTAAAAAGGTACAGGTCTCTTAGGTACTGGAAGGGATGACAACTTTTAAATTCTTACTAACTACAGAGTCAGGTTGCCAATACATTGTAAGTTTTTATACAAAACTAGGTCATGTTAGTCACTCCTGGCTTTAGGCTGGGAGTGCGAAGAGCCATCTCTGGTAGTTTTGTTCCAAAGACTCCAGAAGTAGATGGGCTAACTCTTCCTCAGAGCAAAGGAGTAGAGCGGAATAAATTAATGAGATAAGCACATTACAGTGGTGATTTAAGCCCTGTGTGAGTCAAAACTACTGCTTTTAAGGGTTTATAGTTTTGGTTCTATCTCTCCTCAAGGGAAATAAAACAACAGCCAAGTAATTAATGACCAAACAACTGGCAAATATCTAAGTGAGGATCTATCACCGTCTTTGTTTATGTAAAGGAAAAGCATCTTTATGGTAAATAGTTGTACATTCTTGTGACAAGGATATAGCTGTAGCTTAAGATTTCCCAAGAGGTTCTTGGTGTTAATTACTTTCATTTGGGGAGATAAGCACAGAGATTAAAATAGACTAATTCTGTAATTAGAAGTAAATCCAGAATGCTGTATCTCTTCCCTTTAGAGCAGTAATGGCATTTGCCAAATCCTGCTGGGCCTGTAGGCAGTCCTTGAAGGAAGATGTATTAGGTAAATTAAACTAAAGCTTTGGCCACCCAAGTCTTAACTCTTTTTCCCCCTCCCCACTTTTTTTTTTTTTTTAAAGCTTTCAAAGGTTCCTTTTAGAATTAACAACTCCTGATTCCAGAAACAAAAAATCTGCCAATTAATATTCAGACTTCTGACATCCTTTGCATCGAGGTGGGGACGGGTAACTAGACATACCCTTTCTTACAGACCCAAGGCTGGGAATCTGTCCTACGTATACACTGCAACCTTCAGCCCTCCAGGATACTCAATTTAAATTCTAAATCGTACTCACAAGTATGCAGGCAGTAATACTACTCAAAGAGATGCAGACAGCAAAAAATATATTCAAAGGTTTTGGAGGTAGTTGAGGGAAAACAAAAGCACTGATCAGCGTTACCTGTATGAAAAGAAATTGTGTCAGGCCTTGGTTAGACTGGAGTTTAAGCAATGTCCTATTATAAAACACTTCACATTGTAAAATAGTATCTACCACCAGGTTTGCCTTCTGGAATGTTAGTATTTGTAAATCTGTTCCAGTATGTTACTTCTTTTAGTACTTCCTTTTCCTATCCTTTTCCTCCACTATGAAAGGAGACAAAACATCATAGCTCATAAAACTAGCTAAGCTCAAAATAACCCCTTGACAAAAAGAAAGCATTTAAACCTCATTCCCAGGATTAAGGATTACACTGGGAAAAGTTCTAACCTTTGTTACGTTATTTTGCATACACCAACAAAAATTAAAACCAAAACGGTTTTTGAACATTTTGGGAAATACTGAGATAGGTTCCTAATACATTGGAGTTCTGTTTCTATCACAAATAAAGCATTATACTCATTCTTTTTATTAAGAGGTCAATGAAACTTCACTAAAATTCTCTTTGATTTAATGAAATGTGATATAAAAATGCCCTTTTTAGACTATGGGAACTATAGCTATATTTTACGGCAGAAGTACCAAGCTACATTATACAGGATAAAGAATAAGGACCAAATAATCTTTTTAAAGGATAACGAGTGTGCTTTTAGGAGCAAAATAAACTTAAGGGATTAGCAGGAAAGGGGAGTTGTGGGTCGTATACAGAGGGGAATTGCTGGTGCCACTGACGAGTTACAAATTTACTAAACACAGAAACATGGCAGACTCAGAAATAACTACTTACTTGACGTGGGCTATTTCATATACTCAACTGGGGGGTATTCCTGTTGTCAGCTGCAGTTCAAGCGGTAATAAAACTGAATACTAGACTATGACTAACTAGAATACTCCACAGATTCATGTACTGGCCTCTTGTATTTTTTCTGAATGTTAAACTGAACCACAATACTGAGGCTTTCAAAAAAACTTTGGCGAAGAGCCTGGGTAAGACACAAAATAAACATACTTACTAGAATCAATAAGGATGTTAAGCTGCCAACAACTAAATTGATGATTCGATCCTGAAAGAGAAAAGAGTTCTTGAGCTCTATGATAGGTCCACGTCACTTTCAGAAAGGTACAATTCTAGCCACTGCGGTGATGGCGAATTAAGAAATGAAGGTCCTGCCCCTCTCTGAGCTTTACACACACATACGTAAGTGCCAGAAAGGCCAACTGTACTGAGCCACCAGGGTGGAGAAGGTATTTTGGGAAGACACGGACCACTAATGAGAAAAGGTTTTCTGAAAGGACACGATGCTTTTACACTATAGTCTTTTGAAGACTGGGAGGGACTGAATGGGGAAAGGATGCTTATAAATATTCCCTGTGCTGCTGGGAACAGTTTGAACAGAAGCAAAGGGACAAGGGCACTCGCATGGCCAGCCAGCCCAGGGCCTTGGTGACAAATATCAGGAACCAGACCGTAGAGGACTTTGAGTGCCATGAGTTTGGGCCTGCTTGTGTTACAGCTTAGGTGTCCTTGCCTAACGTAATTTAGAAGTAGAGGCTACTGCTGGAAGGGATCACACAATGTCAGGGCTGGAGGCAATCTCACACCATCTAGGCCAGTGCTTTTTCAACTTAATAGCAAAAGCCTTTAGTAACAAAATAATCATGTGATTGAATGCCGAGCCTGGGGTCCTACCCACCGCTGAGCCTTCTTGTCATTCCCATCCCCACTCCAACCAATTCCACAGAAAGGTTTGGAAAACGTCTCATCTAATTCAATCCTTTTATTATAGATTAAGATAAATTTAGGTCCAGTGAGTATGGTTAAATTATTTGTCTAAAGCCCTACAGCAAGTGTGAAGCAACTTTTTAACAGGATTCCCAAATCAAGGTCACTGGTTAGATAAAGCTTCAGCTATAGGGACTCAAGTATTTTACATATATAAAACTAATATAATGTTAGTAATACGTAATACACGTGTAATATGTAGATTTGGTTGAGCTTACAGAACAGGGTAATGATTAACAAACACTAAAGGCCACTGAGAATACCAAGTAGTCTTATTACTGAGAAGTCAAAACAAATCCGTAGTCTTAAAGATTTTCGGTAGCATCTGAGCAGGAACAGCAGGCTATGGAACATGAGTAGGCAATAAACAAACGCTCACAGATCGAAGGGCACAGGAAGGAACAAGCAGAGCAGCAACTGAACACCCACTTCCAAGGTGTCTACATTTAAAGCTGAGATAAGAGGCAAGCCAAGCTGAGAGGAACAGTGAAGGAAAGCCAAGTATTAAATTGGGTGTGTTTGACCTAACCAAGGACAAACCCCTCTCTCCAGACCAAGGCCACTGCAATTCACATGTTATAGAGGACAAAGGTGACAACTCCAGCCACACCCTTACTAACCTAGAAGGACTCAGAACCAATCTTTTCACCACCTTAGCTACAGAAGCCTGCCCGGCAACACCCAGAGTCTGAAATTACAACCATTTGTGGGCAAAGAGACCCAGGGGCAAATCACCGATCACTGGTCACTGGTGTCCACACACAAAACAAATGTGTGTCTCAACCTAAGTTGCACAGTCTCTTAATGGGAGTCCCACTGTTTTTACCTTGTGAAAAAAGTTTAACTTAGAGTATCTGCTCTCGTCTCTTTAAGAGTTCCGGGGATTTGCAGAAGTTTACGAAGGTCTGCATACCTCACAACAGCTCTCTTACCCATAGAAAGAAGACAGTGAAGAGGTTCAGGTGAGGGAGCCAAGCAGAATCACTTATCTCCAAACAGCACAGCCAGATGCCAACTAGGATCAGAGCAGGAGAAAAAGTAATCATAGTGAAGGGATAGTAACTATGCCAAGAGCTTTTGCGTATCTTCTAAAAAATAAAAATAAAAAATTCTGAGATGAAATGATATCAGGACTATTTTACAGGTGGCAAAACAGGCTCTGGGAAAGACAATTTGCCCAAGGTCTCACTCAGCGATGGAGACAGGATTCAATGCCGAAAGAGCAGATCCCACTTAACTTCTCACTGGAAGAGCAGCTTGGAATGTTACTTCTGGTCTAGACAAAGACATCAAGTGGCAGGTGGCCCCTCAAAAAGCCCATTAGCAAAGAACTACAGTAGAGTGTCTTTCAGGAATGAAGAGTTCCTCAAATGACTTTTTCATGTTGTCAAAATTACATAAGCCTAACTGGCTTTAATCTTTCATAATATATCTAAACTTTAATGAAGACTCCTTGCTTGCCTTCTAGACAGTTCACTGAATAGAATCCCAAGTCCTCTTCATGAATATCAGTCATTCTATCACAATGCAGCCCCTCTGGGACTCCCAAGATGGGACGAACCATTTAGCATATGGTCAAGTGTTTCTCACAGGGTTTTCCTTCTCCAAGCCAAGGACTTGGCTTCAGGCCTTCTGCTATCCAAGTAACCATGAATCCAGGCCAAAGAAACAGCAGAGTTGACTTATAGCAAGACCTCCCACTTTCAGGCGCTTCTAAAAGCTTGTTATGTATGGAAGGTGTGGTCTGCAGCCCAGCAGCGTCAGCCTCACTTGAGAGCCTGTGAGAAATGCAGAATCCTGGGCCTTGACTCAGGACCTACTGAATCAATCTGCATTTTAACAAGATCTTAAGGCGATTTGCACATTAAAATTTGAGAAGCACTGCTCTATCAACAAGTCCAAACTAAACCATTTTAAATATTGAGAAGTTCAAATAATAGAGAAGAGACCCTTCCCTGGGCCCAGAGATTACCTGCTGGGCTTTAGCATCTCTCCCAGCTCCCAGTCTCCAAAGATAGAGCAATAAAAGCAATTAGTTAAATAGCATTTCAAAGGGCAGTTTTCAAACTAATATGCATCAAATTCATAATAAAGTACATGAAGATAAAAGTATTAATTTCTCATAGAAACGGTCTCCTCCCCATTTTTATTATTCCTATTTCTGCCTACCAAAACTTCTCCCCTCCCAGACCTTTAGACCTTATACTGTGTTTTATTTTCACTCCCCAAGAAAGATCGAAGGATCAAAATCATCCTTGATCCTTACTTGCAGAGAGGATAGCATAGGGAATTAGGACACCCTAGCACATGAACACAGAAAATACATAGCATAGTTCTGAGAGGGATTCTGCATATATTACCTTGTGAGTCATTTATTCATTTAAACATCTCCATGACAGCTCAATAAAATGAAGAAAATTACTATATTTCAGATGCAAATACAATGAATAAAACAGTCTCTACCCTCCAGAAGGTGGCACTGTTCATAGCTCAAGAGGGCACTAAGGAGAAAGGAAGTGAGGTACCTTCGTCAGGTAGAGAATGTAAGACAAAGTCAAACTTGAAAGAGGACTAGCAGATGAACAAAAAGGAAAAAGAAGGGGGTCCAGAGGGACTTTAACCAAGACCCCAGAGAGAACAAAAGCATGGCAAATGTAGATAGCCCATAGCTGAGCCAGCTTCATTAGACCTGAGCAAAGGGGCTGGCATCAGCCTTGAGCCCAAAGCAGTTAGGTCTTCATCTTCCTTGCAAATGGAGAAAGAGAAAATGATGGACATATGTGCCAGTGGCTTATACCTGGGATGGTAGAAGTTAACCCTGTGAATCAAGTAAGAAAATACGATCTCCATTTACTAATGGGTAACTAGCTTCAATGAGACTGATCTTTCAAGGCCATACAACCAGGTAATGGCCAAGTCTATCCAATGCTCTTTGCAAAATTCAAGCCAAAGGTCTAAGAATCCTTAGACTAATAATATGTATGGATCCTAAAATTAGAATTAAGAAACCAAGGTTCTCATCTCCTTTCTGCCACTGGCTAACCATGTGATTAACATAATTTAAAAAAAAAAAAAGATCCCTTAACCCATTTGGGTCTATCATACTAGGGGATTGGGCTATGTGGTATCTGGACCCTTCCTGCTTTAATAATTTATGGTTCTGGATTGTCAGCTTCAAACTGCACTTGGGCCAGAGTAGAGGGCCTACTCCCCAGCAATCAGAAAGCAGAGAAGCCCCCCAGTTTTGCCTTGTCAGTCATTAGCCAGCATCTTGGTACAAGACAGAGAACCCCAAACTCATGTCAAATGCTCAGGCATTTCATGATGGCTCTGGGAGGAAACTGGCAGTAACATCTCAAATAAAAACGCATTTGCCCTCGGCAACCTGGAAACATCCTGGTTCTAGACTGTTCAGAATGCTAACAAGTATTCCATTTCCAGAGCAATTTATTTTTTGCCTACTTCCAAAATGGATGTCAAGGGCTTGTGCTACTACAGTAAAACCCCAACCCGTTCAAGCAACAACAAAAAGAGCAAGGCAAAATTTCCAAAGCGGTTTGGGGAGTGGAGTGAGAGGACAGACACAAAAAAATTGGACTAAAGACAAACTTTTCCGATTTTAAGCTCAAATGTTAGTACTAAGACTGCTGGGGAAGTGGGAAGTGCAATAGGGTTTAAAACTGCTGGCTAAATTAAGCACACTGGATCATTAGAAGAGGCAAACTTCTCCTGGATCTAAGAGTTTTGTTGCATGGGTCTTTGCAAATATAGGGACACAGAAAACACAGCTACTTCACACATAATTGTCTCTTATACTGACCAGTAAGAAAGAATGAAGGCATAATGTTCTCACAAGAGTGAGCTGCGGGATGGGAGGCTGGGGTGGCCAGCATGCCACACTCCCAATTTGAATGCTCATCCTTCAGAGCTCAACCCGAACATCAAGTCCACTGTAAATCCTTTCTGGCACCCACATCCTCAGGCACCTTCCCCTCAGGGTGAGATGCTCTTGTCTCAGGACTCCGAGGTCACACTGCCCAGCCTTGAGGCTTACTGCCCTGAAACAGACGTACTCCCCGTCTCCTCCATTAGGAGCGGCAGTTAGTTTATGGCAAGGCAGGCAGCCTCCTCGTCTTCCTTCCCTGCGGCCTGGCACATGGTTGACTCAGAATCATTAAGCACAAGTGGCCAACGGCATTTCTCTTCAAGGGCCTCTCACCAACAGAGGCTCCTCTCTCATCATGCATCCGGGGCCTGGCTCCTCAGAAATCCCAGCTCCCAGGCAGAAGAGCCTGGTGGCCTCGCCGTTCCGCGACGGACACATCACAGCCCAGAAGCTACAGCCTGGTCCTGCAGCCTAAAAGGTCACGTTTCTGCCAGCCACGAAGGCCTGTCACCCTTCTGGTGCCTCCCAGGCTAGGTGCCATTAATTCCATGAAAATACCTGATAAACCAGGGTCCAGGTTTTCCTACTGAGTACAAGCCCAGTTACTCACTTTCAGCTACAGCAGGACCAAGCACTGGTTTCAGAGACAGGACAGCAACTCCTGCTGAGGAATTCATCCTCCAGCAGAGCAATTCATCCTCCGGCAGAGCTGCTCAGCACTCCCAGGGAGAAGCAAAGGAAAACAGAGAATGCTCTGTGCAGGACAGAAAACCCCTGGATGGACAAGGCCACAGAAACGATCCCCTCCACCCTCTGGAGAGAGACAGAGGGTGCAAGTGTTGGGGTAAGATGGAGAATTCCATTTTTGGCGTCGCCTCTTAATTTTGTGACTCCGTAAAATCCTTCGCTTCCCACATGGTCGCAGGTAGCCCAGCAGACCCACACCCTCCCGCTACATGTTCCCCAGGTCCGTCCTCACACCCACTCGCAAGTCCTGTGAGCTGTCCCACCCCCTGAAACCTGTTCCATGTGAGCCAACGGCTTTGGGGACTGCAGAGTTCTCCCACACCCTGCATTTCTCTCGCTGCCTCAGTCTCTGAATGCTGTCCCCGAGAGAGCCGTGTCACCCATGTACTCACGCCAGGTTCACGGCCAGGAGCGGGTATAGGGCATTCCCTGCTCCCTGGGCCAGATGGAGTTAGCAGCTTCAGTAAGATCCTCCGCTACAGCCTGGGTGTTTGCGTCCCGCTAATTCCTCAGCTTCATATCCTACCACCCACAGTGACACTATTAAGAGGTGGGGTCTTTGGGACATAATTAGGCCACAAGGGCAGAGCCCCCAGGAATGGGACTGGTGCCCTTGTGAGAGGCTCCAGATCTCCTTCATGCCTTCCGGCACGTGAGGGCACAGACACCAGCTACAGTCTGGCAGAGGACCTGCATCCAGCCTCGCTGGCATCCTGACCTCAGACTTCTGGCCTCCAGAACGGAGAGAGAAAGGTCTGTTTATAAAATCACCTAGTCCTTGGTCTGCGGTATTCTGTAGTGGCAGCCCAAGTGGACTAAGGCATCCTCTTTAAAGCCTATGTCCCTGCCAATGTCCGCTCCACTTCTTCCCCTCCTCTTCTCAGTTCCTCGATCATTTCTGCACCTGCTTTTGCCAAATCGGTAGCCCTCCAACGTTCTGCTCTACTGACCCTCCATCTGGTCTTCACCCACATCCACAGACTAGATCCTTCCCCAGCTGTTACACCGAAGCTCTAACTCGAGGGCCTCCCTCCCAATCTGGGACCACGGAGTCAGCACAGCACACTCAGCTGTGCACGGAAGCCTCCCCAGTGGATCTGTTCATCTGCTCCTGATGCTTTGAAAACCCGGTCCTGAGTCCCTCCCAGACCCTCAACTACTTCTATGCTCCAGCACTAAGCCTCGCTGTGAAGCCTCCCCACTGTCCTAACCCCACCGGCCAGTTTCCGCGTCCGTCTCCCCCTCTACCCTGTAAGGTCTGGGAGCCCGAGGGCCGCGTCTTCCTTGTCCACTGTCAGACTGTGGGCCACTCACTACACACGGCTGCATGGCTGCAGGCCAGCCCCATGCTTCGCCCTCCCAGCTGAGCACCCTGGCACCAGCCTGCAGCACCCCACTGGCAGGAACGCCTTTCTAATTCGGACAAAGCCAAGCCATGTGGCTGAGGAAGCTGCCTCTGCCCACAGCAGAGAGAACCTTCTTTTGTTTGTACAAGCAGAGAGAACCCCTACCGAATTGGGGGGTAGCACTAGTCATGCTGACCACAGCACCCAGCGTATATTAGATGCCCAAGTATTGGCTCAAAGACAAACTAACCGAGCTGATTGCAAATTCCTGTTGTCAGCCGAGCCTTCACTGTACTTCCATGGCCTTTCATTTTGAGATGACCGTCCCTGTGTCTCCCCAGAAAGTGGTTTGCAGGTCCATCTCGACTCAGCTTCCTCATCCCACTCTTGCAGCCTGGATATCAGCAGACATCCTTTAGAAAAGATGCCAAGAAAAAGAGGAAAACTCCTCCTCCTCCTGTTTCCATTCTTTCCAACCTGACGAGGACCAGAGGTGCCCTGCTTCTCTGCCAATCCTGCACCCATTCCCTGGCTCCATTAACTATCTCCATCTTCATCTGTATGTTGAAGCTCTCCCTCATGGAGTCATCTCTAGCCCACAAGGCTCAATTCCCTCCAGCATCAGAAGAAGATCCACCCATACAGCCTCCCATTTTTTTTTTTAAAGATTTTTTTATTTATTTATTTGACACAGAGAGAGAGAGAGAGAGCACAAGCAGGGGGAGTGGCAAACAGAGGGAGAGGGAGAAGCAGGCTCCCCACTGAGCAGGGAGCCCCATGTGGGACTCAATCCCAGGACCCTGGGATCATGACCTGAGCCGAAGGCAGACGCTTAACTGACTGAGCCACCCAGGTGCCCCATACAGACTCCCATTTTGATGTTAGGCATTCATTCTCCACTCATCTTACATGCCAATGTTAGAAGTTAGGAAGAAAATAAAACCGGGTAACTGAAGAGTGACCAGGGTGGAGATGGAGGGCTATCTGTAAATACAGGTCAAGGAATCCTTTATGTGGATGTGACCTAAGGAATGGAAAAGGAATGAGACATGCAAGGATCAGGGAGAAGGGTATTGCCAAAGAGCCACTGCATCAAGTGCAAAGGCCCTGAATTCAGCAGGAGTAAGCTAGGGAAATGGGTTAAGGAAAAAACAAAGCAGGGGGGAAGGGGTGGAACACCCAGGTGGCTCAGTTGGTGAACCGTCTGCCTTCGGCTCAGGTCATGATCCCAGAGTCCTGGGATTGAGCCCCACGTCAGGCTCCCTGCTCTGCAGGGAGTCTGCTTCTCCCTCTGCCTCCCACTCCCCCCTGTTTGTGCTCTCTGACAAATAAAATCTTAAAAAGAAAAATAAAGAAAGAAATAAAAGGCCAGGATGGCTGAAGCTCAGTAAGGAAGAGAAAGGGAAGAAAAAGGATTGTTTGATGCCTTTCTATCTTCCCTGCAGTAGGTACACGCTCCATGAAAAAAGATACAAACTCAGCACACAGCACACCTCCTTGGATATAGTATGGTCAGTAAGTGAATACAAGAATACATGCGTGCACTCTCAACAACTATCACCTCCAGAAGAAAATCAAATCATACTCCCCAGCACAGCATTCAAAGCTCTCCACCCAGCCCATTCCCAGCAAGCTCTCGAGTCCAGTCACAGTCGTACCCAGAGGTCCTTCACCATTTCCTGTACTTTCCTGCTCCCACCTCTTTGACACAAGCTGGACCTCCTGCTGGGGATTCCCTGTCACCTCCTCCTGTCAAAAATCTTACTCCTGCTTCAAGGTCTAAGACTCAAAAGCCCTCTGATCTGGTGCCCTGAATAGAATTTTCTCTTTCTTGGGGCTCCCAGAACTTTGCTCATCCTTTCATTAGAGGCCTCAATCCCCTTTTAAATCCAGAACTTATCCTCCATAACCCATGAGAGCTTCAGGTCACTGAAGACAGTGATTATCTTCTCTGGTGAGGCAAAGAGAAGACCGTCCACTCAGCACGTAGGAAATGTCCAAAGGGCACCACTTCCTACCATTGTTAACCCAACTGAGTGAGTCAGACCCTTGAGCCACATCCTACAATTTTCTGTCAGAAGTTTTTGTATTTCTCAACCTAACCCAATACCATAAATAAATGGCCAATTCTCAGAAATGATTTTCCTTTTATTTCTTCCAAATCTCAGGGGAAAACCTGTCAAGAAAGCTCTGGAAATGGCGCAATCAGATGTCTCAAGAGGCAGCCCTATAAGTATGAACCTACCAAGAGGATGTAAAATGCAGGAGGTTGGGGCCCAGCTGAAGCAGGATCTCACGCCTTGTCAGTGGGTTAACGTGGCTCCCCCGGGGCCTCCCCTCACGCTGTCATCCAGGGCAAAGCCAGGGACAGCATGCACAGCGTAGAAAGCCAGGGGACAGCTTACCTCACTGGCATCCCAAAGAAACACCAGACCTAGAAGGGTGCCAGGAGCAGAGGCGGCGTGAGAAGGTAGTCACACTTTACAACCCTCACCTGCAGAGCTCCCTCTCAAGTGCGCCATGACCACCACAACCACGTGTCTCTCTGAACATCAAACCCCCCAGCACATCCTGATCTGGAGAAAGTACACACACAGACATCTTCAAAGGTTTCCCTTATTTCACACACTCACATTTTGAAGCAGCTTTCATTTGTGAATATTTTTGTATCTCCATCCTACCCAATTCTCTTTCTCACAGATCCATGAACTTGAAATATGCAAATTTCATTAAAGCACCACTTATGCAAATCAGACCACAGTGAAAATAGAAAACAAACCTACTCCACAGGTTTAAGGGGCAAAATAACCCCTAGAATCCCACAGGAAGGGGCCGTGACCTCCAGCACAGGAGACACAGTGCAAGATTATGAGGTTAGGAGCCTGACGGACGGGACAGATTTATTCTCCTGCCAAATGCCGGCCTGTGGTCTTAGAGGAGTCATTCAACTTTTAAGGCTAAATTGCCATATTTGTACAATGGTCGAACATGTGGGGCTGCTGTAAGGATTTGGAGGTAGTATCTGTAAAGTCCCTAGAACAGTAACATTTACCAGAAAGTCGGTAAACAGCTGCTAATATGGTGTAAGTATTATTTCTACGTCTAATGGGACATCTTACCAATGAGGCTGGGTCCTCAGAGATGAGTGGGAGTACAGAGGGCCCATACCTTGGCCCCAATTCCAAATGCATTCCATCATTCCCACAGGGACACTCAAGTCTGTCAACCCACTAGATCCTAAAGCAGCTCAAAATATATAATTATACAAGGCCCATAGACTGACCCTCAGGAAAAAAATGATTCATTTCAGCAGACCTAGCCTACCACCTCAGACCTGCAAAAATCCATCTATGGAGAGGACCACTCAGCAGGCCAGAGAGCTTCTGAGGGGCCAAACTCAGTTTAAGTTTTTGGTACAATACTGTTAGGTTTATTACCTGCCCCTCTGCTGAGGCGCAGCAAGGAGAGGATCATGGGAGGCCGATAGCTGCAGGAGGCCTGAAGCATCCTGTCCTGTGCCCAGCGTTCCAGCTTCTGAACACGAGCCCCCTCTGCTATGGTCACCCAACATGGCCCAAGAACGTAGGTTACCCTTCTGGTGATGCTCAGTTCTCACATCTTAATAAACGTAACACCAAGAATGGGCCTTGTGCCCAGTACTGGAAAGGGTGGAGAAATGAGGCAACTGGCTTCTACCCTCAAGGAGCTGACACTCAGGGTCAGGAAGGCAAGATCTAGACAGATCCCTCACCACACAAGGAGTAAGTGCCAGGGGGCACCTCTAAGGGCAGCATGGATGCAGGCTGGGTTTTGAGGGATGTTCTAAGGCGGGGATTTAGACTGAACGGGATTCAGGTATTTGGAGAAGAGAGGGCAATGGATCTGGGGAACAGTATTCTTCATTCGCTTAAACCTTTACAAGGCTCTCCCTCCATAATAACTTCAGGGGCTGCACACAGACACATTCCTTCACCACCCTGCAAAAATTATTAACCCTGTCCTTTTATTCTTTTTCCTGAAGTTAATTAGAGACCAGGGGTGAGATGCCAGTTGAAATGTCAGTCTTGCAGAACCCGTCAATATGTAAAGAACCAGGACCCCCTGGCTGGCACCAGGGTGCGGAGGATAGCGCATAACAACCTCGAGAAGTTTCAAGGTTCACCCAGGTCCTGCTCTAACTGCCACATACTTTGTTAATCTAGATCAGCCGTTCCAAGCTTCCACAGGACAACTCAGCTAGGCCAATGCTCTCCCCTGCCTTCTTGTGGGGCTGCCCTTCTGATAACACAACCTTGTCTGCTTCAAACTCAGGGACTCCGAGACTGGCTTACTGCGCATCACCAGTCTGATTTCAGGGTTCAGCAAGAACGCTACAGAGAGGTAAACAGCATTTGCCAGGAGCAAGAGGCAGCTAAAGGAGAGAGGTCCGTGGAGAGGTGCCAGCCTGCACTAGCCTTCCACACAGCATGGGTAAGACCAAGGGAATCAACCCTCTCTAGGCACCAGCATCCTCTGAGGGGCTTTCAAAAATTACAAATGCTGAGCCCAACCCGCAGAGATCCCCAGTCCTCGGGTCTGGGGGTGGGAGAGAGCAAACTTATTACAGTAAGAAAGAAAAAAGGCATGGCATGGATCATCCTTGACTATCTCCAGCACAAGAAATCCCAACTCAAGTGGTTTGTCAGTGGATGAGGGGCAAGGGGACAGCTGATCTGGTACCTTGGGCTACCAGCTCCCCCTTGAGGGACACAGGAGTTGGGCTCAGAGGATTACCCAGAAGCTGTATCAAGAGGACAGAAGCTAGAAGCCTGCACCCCCCAGAGCAAAGACTTGGGCGTTTTAGGCAGGGGGAGGGGCGGCAGGCAGACACAACAATCTTAAGCACAGCTTTGTTATTAATTAAGCAGCAACCCTTAAACCACCCCCCCACCCCAGAAGCACAAAGTAGCAGTCTCATTTTACACTATAATCTGCAGAAACTAAATGCCCCAAGTTGGAATTGCTTTCATTGGAGTACAGGCCATAAAAAGACCTTTCCT
>NC_138380.1:68810008-68828373 GCF_054177405.1 Leptonychotes weddellii | reverse complement strand
CCCCCCCCCCCCCCCCCCCCGCCCACCCAACCTTGTTTGTTTCTTTTGTTTACAGGAAGAAGAGGGAAGGACGCAGGAAAAATACTTCTGTACATGGATCTTTTGCCTCTGGAACCAAAGATCTGAATCTCCGGACCCAGTAACATATCCCCTCCACAGATCCCACCGCCCCCCATATTAGCAGAGTTCAGTGTACATACTGTAACCAAAGTCACTCACTTTCTTCTATCACGCCCAGGTATGAACGGAAGGTCAACCACGGTCACCACCCGCCTTTCAAAATGAATCACTCATTTTTGGAACCAGTGACAGATCAACAGAACAGGCTGGTCCAGAAAGCAGTTTACATTACCTCCCACCAAGGGTAGCTTTTCTGCTTTCTCGCTTGTGCTAGCTATAGGGTGTGGGTTTGCTTTCTCCCCACAGAGAACCATCTTCCCCCTCCCATCTTAGATTCATCCATCTGGATTGGAGGAAACGGATTTCAGATGATTGGGCAGGCAGGCAGCAAACCAAGACAGACTCACAAGCCCTGAGGTTAACTTAGGGCCCCCTCCATTACTTAGAAAGATGGCCCCAACTATGTGTGGTCCTAAGGCAAACTTTTAAAGGCAGCTACGGACAAGAGAGGGGGAATTTCTCCAGTTTTAGTGCACACTAGGGGAGGGAAGGGAGGAGCAAAGGAAGAGGCTTCCTAAAGTAACATTTCCGAAAGAGTGTTCTGTAGAAATTGGGCTCATGAATGCTCCCGTGGGGGAGGGAAGAACTCCCTAACTCATCACGCCCGTCCTAAAAGGCTTTGTTACCAACAGTCCACAGGTACTACTTCCCCACCCTCTCCAGAGTCCCAGTGAAAATCAGCATGCTAAAGGTTCTGACGAGTCCCCCAGAAGAGGAAACTATTTTGTGCAAAGGACTACGGAAACACTGTAACTAAGAACTCACCTGCTTCAGAATCATGCTGTCCACTACGGCGGTATTAGCTGTTGGTGGTTACTGAGCACCTGGAATGTGCTCGTCCAAACCGGACACGGGCTCCAAGTGAAAAATACATGCTGGTTGTCCAAGGCTTAGTCCAGAAATGTAAAAGTATTTCGGCTTTTTATATGGATTATACTTTCAAATGTATTTTGGATAGGAAATTAAACAAAAATGTATTGAAATTAATTTTGCCTGTTTATACTTCAGTATGGTTACAAGGACATTTAAAATCACCTCTGTGGCTCACATTGTATTTCTACTGGATCGTGCTCCTTTTAGAAAACACTAAGCTAGAGCACAGGCTTGGCAACCCCAGGTATATTCACCTTGGCAATTGCGCCACATTTGTTTTTTCCCTTTAAAGAACGTACGTAAGTCCACCCCAGACTTCAGGAATGGATAAAAACAGCTGAAAACAACATTCTGACCAGTATGCGTAAGCTAGCCCACCTCGCAATATGTAATTCCAAAGGAATGACGGATAGGTTCCCTTTTTTGTCTATCATCCCTGAGATAGTTACGGAAGGACAGCACGGTTTCACTCTGCCTTTCCCTCCACAGCTCTATCTGAGAGGGTATTCCTAAATATCATGCTGAAGTCTGATTATGGTTAGAGTTTGGGAAATGAAAGAAGTATGTGCATCCCGTACAGATGAAGACAAAAGTTACTGCAGAGACTTGCCCACAGAAAGGCTGTTCAAGGCCCACTGGATGATGTATCTTCTGTCCTCTAGTAGATTCTGCTATCTTTCACTCACTCCATGACTTTGGATGAACCCATTTCCTGGGAATGGGTAACTGGTGCTTTTCCAAGCATGCACAGAGACTGCATCATTTACTATCTATTACCCTCATCAACTCCTGAAAGGGAGTTGTTAAAACATGACGAGGGAAAAACTAGTAGTGTGAATGGACAAGTAGCCTGCTTTGTGGATCAGCTTCCTTAGTTATAAAATCGAAGTCAACGCCCACCTTACAAAGGAACTGGATGACCAAACAGGGGAAAGCCTAAATGCCCCCCATGCTGAGTGGCACGGAGGAAAAACGATTTCCCTGGAGACTCTGCTCTGCTCTGTGGGCTTTCAGTCATCTGTGCCTTAGAGGTAGACACTGGACCTAAAGCTCTAGATTTAAAATTGAGAGGCTAACAAAAATAAAGATAAAAACAAAACCGAGAGGGTATATACGATCAGTTGTTATATGGCAAACAAGACTCCTGAAAGTTCAGAGCATCTAACAGACTATGACAGGAAGTGGGCTTTCCCCTTTCCGGATTTTCTCCTCAGAAACGGTAGCTCGTTAATACTAAGTCTCACGGTTAAGTGGCTTGTGTGTCCAGTTTCCTGGCATCTGAAGGAGAGCAGGCTGGGAATACGTGCACAGAGGGGCCAGTGAAGGGTTTCTCCGGGTTCCCAGGGATCGGCCCTGCTCGGGCAGTGACTGCTCTCCACAGGGTTGGCTGCACTGCAACTTTTCCTGCCCAGTTCCCGTGCCTGGCCCACCTTCAGAGCCGCCAATAAAATCACCTGCTGTCATTAAAGACCTAGGTCTCTCCTTCTTCAGATCGGACATCTCCATTTGTAAAACACAAATGTTTTCTCCCCTTCTCAAACCAATGGTCTCTTTCCTTTCTCAGTTCTGGATAATTTCTCTACGTCCAATCGTTCTGTCAGCCTGACGGAGGGAATTGAAGGGAGCACTTTTCATATCTGAAATAGTACCTTAGTCTCTGAGTAGCTGAATCTGCTGTTATAATGCCCAAAGTGGCCTAGGTAATGCCAGGCCTATATACTCTCGGACTAAAGTATGCAACAAAGAGAGAAACATTTCCAACAGTCAAGTTCTTGGATGGGTTTCAAACTGATCACAGGTCACAGGAAACTTACAGTCATTGACTGTTTAGGCCCAAGCAAGTCAGAAAATGTCAGTATTTCTCAGTATCTCTGTAAATCAAGTCCATTACCAAGTCATCTACCTCAGTGTTAAGAGGTTGTGGGGTTTAAAGGAGATCACAAGTCTACATCACCCAGAACCCCAATCTGTGCAACAAGGCATGTGAGGGAGACACTGAACCTCTTAGCTCTTGGGACAAATGGACAGTCAGGTGCCCCGGGTCCAACACCTTCAGGCAGCAAGCTCCCTCCACTCTCCAGGCCCCAAATCCTCTTCTTGTTAAACCCCAATTTAAGGGCATTCATACGTGCAAGCCCAAGGCTACCAGAAACTCTGAATGGAAAAGCCATCCATGATCTTCCCCAAGCTTCCCAAACAAAAGTGACCAGTTTCTCCTGTGTATCCCAACACGCCCCCTCTATGCCCCGTCATAACACAGATCCAATGCATCACATTTCTTTCTCTTTTTCGCCCACCGAACTGTGTTCCTTGGACCCCCAGGGTCTATCACATAATACTTAATAACTGTAGTAGAAATAGGAACGTCTAATCAACTAGAACCATGCTCCTCAAACCATGTGCAGTTGAGCCGGGATTATGCAAAGCCACAAAATAAACAAGGTGCATCTTCCCAGGGACCAAGCTTAAAACATTTTCCTAAGACTCTAAGAAAGAAGAATACCGGGGCGCCTGGGTGGCTCAGTCGTTAAGCGTCTGCCTTCGGCTCAGGTCACGATCCCAGGCTCCTGGGATCGAGCCCCGCATCGGGCTCCCTGCTCGGCGGGAAGCCTGCTTCTCCCTCTCCCACTCGCCCTGCTTGTGTTCCTTCTCTCGCTGTGTCTCTGTCAAATAAATAAATAAAATCTTAAAAAAAAAAAAAGAAAGAAAGAATATCCACACAGAGTTTTAAAAACCCGGTAGTAGTCCTGCAGAAGGCTGGCAACTTCCAAACTCAGGGCTACACCCCATCCTGTCAGGTTTATGTTTCCCATCCTTTCCGTCAGAGGTCCCCCCCAACGCTGAAAAACCCAAGAAGTTCTGGCCTCCACGTGTGCCCTACTTTTTGAGAGGCTTGAAAGGACTGTCACCTCTCTCCCCCTCCTGCTTGTGCACTCCTGCGCTATCTCTAAAATAAATAAATCTTAAAAAAAAAAAAAAAAAAACCTTTGTCAAGCAAGTCTCAAAGGTCACCAACACCACTTTCTAGGTGAAAACAACCACAGGCTTATTTTGCCAAAATGACTCAAAGTTAAAGCGGAAGCCAGGAAAAGAGCTCTCTTCAATTACTGGCCCAGAACATCACATGATAAAGCCTGTAAGGCGGCATTATATTTTTTAAAAGGCTAAAATAAGGGACTACAGCTTGTTTAGGTCCAGAGACCCTTTGATCGGAGCACCATCAAAGCAAGCCTCCTCTCAAGCCTCTTTGCTATGCTTGGTTGCCTCAGCCGTAAGCCCTTAATGGTTCTAGATAAATACTCACCAGAAGTACCTCTCCGGTGTTCTTCCTTGCGGAAGCTTGAGTTGCACACCTGAGGCCTCTTGAAGGTTAGCACTCCAGCTCCACCTCCCCTCCCGAGAGGGGCTTCCGTACTCCCCTGAAGGGCCCCCAACAGCCCACAACTTTCTAAACTTTTCTCCACCCCCGCCTGCGGGGCTGCGGGCCCAATGCGGTCCCAAAGAAAGAGCCGAGTGGCAGGACAAACATCTTAAGAGGAAGGCAGGATTGAAGAACCAGCGCTCTCCTCCTTCAAGTGCGTTCCCGGGCCGCAGCCAGGACTCTGGGCAGGAGGACACACACACAGACACACACACGTCCCCAGCCCGGAATCCAGGTCCGCACTCACCTTGGCCGACGTTTCTCCGAACAGAGGTCTGTTGTCCAGGCCACTGGTGCCATAGGTCCTGGTGGAAAAGTCCTCCATGTTAGGGTTTTTTCACTCTCGCAGGCCACTCAAAGCTGAACCAGCGTTACCTCCCGAAGGGTCAGGTCCACGACTGCCCACGCCGCGTATTCACCGAGAGCTCATGGCCGAAAGCGCATGGGGGTCGGGGCAGTCCCCGCGGCGGCGGCGGCGGCGGGTGGGCGCTCAGGCCCGGGGGACGCGGCCGCTCCGCCCGAGGCCCGCTGCCCTCCTCATAGCGAGCAGCTGCTGCAGGAAGTGAAAGAAGCACAGCGCGTGGCCGACTCTCCTCGGGACGCCCAGCCCGCGCGGCTCCCGCTTCCCCAAATCTCAGCGCTCAGCCCCGCCGGGCGCTGCGCCTCGCACGGCAAATTCGCGACCGCGCGCTCCCGGGGGTCCCCACGATTCCCACCCCTCACCACCGCGTTTCTTTACAGGATAGTTTCCCAAGCTTTCTCAGTCTCCCGTTGAGCACCAACGCCTCCACGCTCGAGGAGGGGGGGGGGTCCAGTGAAGACTTCATGACAAGCCCCTCACCAAGCCCTCGGCACCTCTCCACCCCTCCAATTTTCGAGCGGCGGGAAAAGTGAAGTTGCCCAAGCCGAGCACTCCGCGGGCCTCTGCCCCAGCGCTGCAGCTGCAGGTTGCAGCCGCGGCCGCGCCAGGCACCTCGGATCCCCTTTCATTTGCCGCATCTACCCCCGTCGCGCTTTCCGCAACTCCCCTCGCTCTCTCCTGCAGGAGCCGCGGCTGGAGCGCGGGCCGGGTCAGAGCAAGAGGAAGAGAAAATCCCGCCTCGGTCGCGCACAGATTGGCCACCCTCCCGGGAACCGCCCCGCGCCCGCCCCGCGCCCGCAGGCCAAACCTCGGCGTCCCCTGCCGCCCTCGCGCTGGGGAGTCCTGGCCGCGCGAGGCTCCGCTGCTCCCGGGCTCACACACCCGCCGGGATCCGGTGCCAAGACTCTGCGGTGCGGGCGAGACGCGCGGAGAAGGAAGAAAGCTTCCGGGCTGGCGGAGAGCGGGCTCGAGGGCCGAGCGCTGGGCTGCGGATCCCCTCTTCTCGGCTCCCCCGGCCGGGAGCCGCGGCCTCTGTCGCAAACTGACTTGGCCCGCCCAGGCGACGTCACCGCCGGGGCAGCCAATCCCGCGGGCCGAGGCGCCGCATTGGCTGCGGAGCTTTATTTCTGGAAGTGCCAGTTTATTCCCGCCGCTGGGCCAGGCTCCCTGGCTGCACGTTTCTCCGCCTTTTAGTAATTAGCGTCCGCGCGAGCCACGTGGATGAAGAACCGCTCTGAAGATAGCTTTGCCTTTGGCTGGAAACATCTTTAAAACAACCAGCCTGCTTTAACCACCCCAGTCTTGGCACGACTAGGACACAACGGGGGTCACTGACAAATTTGGTTTACGGTTGTTTGTATGTTTGTCTTGTTTTGTTCTGTGATAGGGATCCTGTGGCGTTTAAAGAAACAGTCGGGATGTGACACTGGCAAGGTACTTCTTTGACTTGCACACTCACGCTGTTAGTGATTGTGCTGGCTAAACATGTTTGCAGCCACAGAGAACGCTTCGTGTGTCAACCTCTTTTCCGGGTGTTAAGAGCATAGAGAACTGGAGGTGGACAGGCCTTAAAGGCACCACAGTGTCACCGCATTTGGAGTCATTAAGTATTAGGGAACAAACGCAACCACGCTAGGTTCGCGGGACACTGCAGCTCCGAGGTTAAAGAGAGCCCGCGTCGGAATGCTGTAGCCATGTAACATTTAGAGCCCAAGCAAAGATTCCAGGTGGTGTTTTGGCGGTTTAGGTCAAGGGATTAGGACAGGGGATGGATGAAGAACCACAAATCCATCGATTTGAAATTTGCAACACTGAGTAGAGTGAGGTATGGTGTATATCTGATCTACCGGTTATATATTTCATAAATGATTTTTTGTGCAGGATTTTTTGTTTTAACAGGACTGCTACACAGTCCTGCACACAGTTCTGAAAGAAGGTTGATGGGCTTCACAAATAACTTCACTCACATTCAGCCACATTCATTCAACAAATACATTTGAGAGCTGCTCTGTACCAGCCAACCACCAGAGAGGGTAGTCGGGTGATCAGGAAAGAGACAGGTGATATGAGGAATTCTTAGTCTCAGGAAACAAACTGAGGGTTGTTGGAGTGGTGGGGGGTGGGAGGGATGGGGTGTCTGGGTGATGGACTTTGGGGAAGGTATGTGCTATGGTGAGCACTGTGAATTGTGTAAGACTGATTACTCACAGACCCGTACCTCTGAAACAAATAACACTATATGTTAAAAAAAAAAAAAGAAGAAGAAGATAGTAGGAAGGGAAAAATGAAGGGGGGAAATCAGAGGGGGAGACGAACCATGAGAGACTATGGACTCTGAGAAACTGAGGGTTCTAGAGGGGAGTGGGGTGGGGGGATGGGTTAGCCTGGTGATGGGTATTAAAGAGGGCCCGTTCTGCATGGAGCACTGGGTGTTATACGCAAACAATGAATCATGGAACACTACATCAAAAACTAATGATGTACTGTATGGTGCATAACATAATAAAATTAAATTTAAATAAATTAAATTAAATTAATTTTAAATTAAAGCCAATTAATTTTAATTAAATTTTAAAAAATTTTTTTAAAAAGGAGAGGCAAGATCCATTGGCTAAGAGCACAAGCTTTGAAGTAGATCATATCTGCCCTCAACCAGTTTTTATTAAAAAAAAAAAATGTTTAGAGAAGATACCAGACATCAGGCAAACAAATATCCAAATGGTGGTTGTCATAATGGTGAGGAAGGGGTGCTCTAGGGAATACACAGGAGGGCACCCACCAGCTTCAGTTGACAGCAATGCTTCCTCAAGGAGGCTTCTAAATCAAGACACTCTTTTCATTTCTCCTTCCCTCCAATTAGAATGGAAGAGACCCCTGTCCATCTCTCCTGTTTTACTTCCCATGCCTCCCACCATCAGGGGGGTCTCACTATTATGATTATATTTTTTCTACGACAAGCATTTAAGCATGCTCATCTTCAACCATGTTAAAACAAACAAGCAGAGAACTTGCATTAAGCCCATGTCTACCTCTGGCTACCATGCTCTCTTCATACTCTCTGTGCAACTCTGTGGTCACCTTTCTCTCTCCCCACCCTTCTTTGAAAGCAGAACCTACCTCCCAATGTAAACGGCAAAAATGCCAGATGTTCACTTGCTGAGAATCCCTTGTAGCTGGGGGTGGGGTATGTGATTGTTAAGGGCAATGAGTCTCTAGATCAAGTTGGCTGGGGGTTTTCAGGAGGGTTTCCTCCCTAATAAAAAGAGAGGCAGAAGAGGAGATCTATCCCTTAGATGTTGTCATGTGAGGACGTCATATTTGAAGTTGCTTCTACCGTCTCATGACCATGAAGGGTGGCCAAGAGTATCCCAGAGAAGCCAACTAGAGTCTAAATCTGTGAACCACCCACCTCTGGGCTTCTTGTTATATGGTGTGTGTGTGTGCGTGTGTGTGTGTATGTGTGTACGGAACGGGAGGGTCTCTATTGTGTAAGTCACTTTCATTTGGGTATTCCCATGCTTACAGCTGAACACACACTGATACGTTTTTAAAGCCAAAATTTCAGTAAAAAGCTCCATATAGATTGTATCCACTTCCTTACCTCCCACATTTGCCTCAGTCACTGGAATCTGCCTTAGCCACACGGCTCCCCCGTGTTTTTCCGTGAATATTCCCATGAGGACTTGGGGCTGATTCCGCAGGTTTTCAGGCCTTCCCCGACATGGCCACTCAGCAGCACTTAGCATTTAAAAATCCTGGAAGTAGGCTGTATGATAGCTCTTCGGTTCTTTCTCTACCCATCTCTTAAATATTATACCCCAGGGCTCTATTCTTACCCTTTCTCTCTTCTCACTACATGCTTTGCAAGAGCAAGCTCATCTACAGCTGTGGCTTCACTTTCTATCTCTACGCTAATGCCTCCCAAACTTACATGGATAGACTACCGCAATGTGGCAGGAGACATAACTTACGAAGCCATTTTTGAAGTGAAGTAACTCATTCATTTCGTTTATGATTTGTGTTTCTCCTCTTCTGTTGTCTCTCCAGTAAAGTTGTCAGAGCAGTAGCTTGACATTAAAACACCTGGAGTTTTGGAGTACCCTGATGCCTGGGGCCACACCCCAGGCCAGTTACACCCAAATGTCTAAGACAAGGTAGCAATAGTTCTCAAAGCTCCCCCAGATATTTTCTGGTGTACAGCCAGAGAACCACTGGTTTATGGACAGAGCATCGGGCTAGGTAACTGGATCTGGAGTTCCACTGCATATCCTCACTGTCCCATCTGACAAGTCAGTAGCCTAGACTTTGGAGTCCGCACACCTTGGTTTGAATCCTGACTTACACCGTCACTAGATACATGAATTTGAACAAGTTACTTAACCCCTCTGAGCCTCAGTTTTTACTTTTGTAAATAAGATGAAATGAGCAAAACAATACTTACCCTATAGGGTTTTGTGGGAATTAGATAACATATTTTGAACACTGGACACACAGGCAACACTCTGTAAATATCATGCATCTACTAAAATGAACATAATGAAGACTTGCAAAATGAAAAAAATGCCCATGATTTAATGTTAAAGGGAAAAAATTAAATATAAAGTAGAATCTTTATAGTATACTCGTTTAACATATCTACGCATGTGAACCAAGACTGGGAGGAAACATGAAAACGTAAAAACATGAAAAATACGAAAATCTGGCTGGCTCTGTTGGTGGAACATATGACTCTTGATCTCAGGGTCTTAAGTTCGAGCCCCACGTTGGGGTTAGAGATTACTTAAAAAAATGAATAAAATCTTTAAAAAAGAAAAATATGAAAGCAGAGTTGTTATTTTTAAACCTTTCTCTGTTTTCTGACATGGTTTTTCAGTTCCATGCCTTTGCCAGAAGACAGGAAAACTGGCAATAATGTTTTTGTACTTCCTTATTGCTTTTCTTTCTCTTTTTTTCCTCTTCGTATATGTTCACTGGCATCACATGATCCTTTGATAGCCAAGGGCAACAGGTTTCAGAAACCAAAACTAGAGGTCAGGAGAAGCAGTGTTCACAGTCCAAGGGTAAGAACAGATTTGAAGGAAAAATTCCTTTATTCCAACACCTGTTCAGTGCGGTGGCTTGCAAAAGGAATAAAGCAGTATACACACAACCTTTGCTGGGGAATAGAATAATATTAATAGCTTCACTTAGGTAGGATCACAGAGCAGAATTTCGAAGAAGTGTCCTTCTCTTCGATCCCAGAGCTCAAAAATGAGAGGAGTGCATGCCTGGTAATTTGTGCCTGAGTCTTATTGAAACTTATCGAACCTATGCCTCTCTCTTTTTATTTAAGATTTTTTTTATTTATTTGAGAGAGAAAGAGCACAGGCAAGAGAGAAGCAGAAGGAGAGAGACAAGCAGGCTCTGCCCTGAGTGTGGAGCCCGCCACGGGGCAGGATCCCACAACCCCGAGATCATGACCTGTGCAGAAATCGGGAGTCGGAGGCTTAACCGACTGAGCCACCCAGGCGCCTCTAACCGGGAGATGTCTCTCAAATAGGGGGGGTGGGGAGAAGCACACAGCTTCAGAATTCTGCTCTGAGTGCCGCCCTCACAGCCTCACTCGGTGGACACGAGAGGTAAGTGGGAAGAAAGAAGTCAGCTAGCAGAAAGGCGTTAGCACCAATGAAAAGCAATCCGAAGCAAGAGTAAGGGAGCACGTGTCTTCCTCCATCCCGGGGCCAGGTGGCAGGAACTGCTGGGGCCTTTGCAGGTGCACATAGTTTGAATAGTCTTGTGATAGGAAGATTGATTCACAAATATAATGAATTTAGGCATTGCAACAGATTGTACATATCATTCTGCATGTGCCCCCAAGGGAGATAGGCTCTGTGGACTTGCTGACAAAATTTTTTGAATCAAAGTATGCAAGATTTCTACACGTGCTGTGCAAACCAGGCAGGTGTGGTGAAAGAACCAACTTAGTCATTGGGAATCTGGTCTGGTGAGCTTAGGAAAGTCAGCTTGGGCACCAGTTTCCATGCCTGTAAATGGAAAGGTTGCGTTCTACCCTGCCAGATCTAAAATGCTAAAAAACCCTGAGACTAATTAGAGGACCTGTTTTTAAATCTAAGTTTTGCAATACTTTGAGATTTCCTGAAAAGTTTTAAAGAGTTCCAGTGTATATTCTTCACCCAGTTTTCCCCAATGTTAACATTTTGCACAACTATGGTATATTTATTTATCAAACCTGAGAAAATTAGTGTTGGTATAATACTGTTACCTACAGACAGTTTATTTGAAGCTCTCTACTTTAAATAAGGCTGATGTGACTTTGAGCAAATCTCAGAGGCTTAGTTTTACATGTGCTAAAAAAACATAAGGAAAATAAATTCCTCCTCAGGGTTGTTGTATGAGAATTAAATAAGATATGGTGGGGGAAATTGATTTTTATACTCTGAAGTGTTATTTGCTCGAATGAGCCACACCTGATAAAAAGTAACTTTTAGGGGTTTTAATAATGAATTTAGCACTGATACCAAAGTGGATAAAATCTGAAGCAACTGTCTATTGCCCACAGCTGAAACACTGTTCTCAATGTGAAAATGCAAAATTTGCACAGAGAGATTGAATTAAACATATATGCCAATTTAGGCCAATCCTCTCAAATAGGAACAAATAGAATTTTGAGCAGGTAAGCCCTTCACTGTAACTACAGTACCTTCTAGGTTTCAAATTGTGTGTGTGTGCATTGTTTTTAATTTTATGAATTAGAAATTTGAAAATAAAGATGCAAGGACTAAGTATTTTTCAGGTTTTGAACTATAATGTATCTCTTAAGAAAACTTAGGAAAAACTGATGGGAATGACAGTTAATTTTTGTAATCATTTCATATGAGATCTAGAATATTCCTGATAATGATTTTGAATAAATTGTTTAACGTTCAGGCATTTAGCTTCAGGAGAGGTGTGTGCCAGGCGGATGCTTTGTTACTAACTGTGTCACATTCAGTTATTTATTTAACCTTAAGAGTTTCCATTTCCTCAGTGTGAAATGAGAACAATAGAATAAGTAACTTTTTAAGGGTCTTCAGCATGAAAATCGTGTGAGTCTTTGACCTTAAGAGCGGAGGCCAAAAATTAAAGAAAGAAAGAGAAAAATATAAATGTACCATAGTTCACAGTGTAGTCATATTAGCTTTTTATATAGTGACTTTGGATACTTTGGGCCTTTTTTTGGAGGGCTAAGATCTTTTTCACAAAGGTATTCTCCCTGTGATCCTTAGTACTGTATTTTTAGTACTGTATGCATAGCCCCGCACACTCCAGTCCAAACCTGCTAGCCTTGCTCTAGGCGCCTGTCTGTACTACTTACGGTGTTGTCTAAATAAACGTAACAGTGGGGTAATCACACTTCTTTTCTTAGAATAATGTCACTTTCATTTTTTTAAGGATGCCTAGACAGGAATACAACGATCTTACTGCTTAGAAATTCAGGTTCAGGGGCACCTGGGTGGCTCAGTCAGTTAAGCGTCCAACTCTTGGTTTTGGCTCAGGTCGTGATCTCAGGGTCATGGGATGGAGAGCCCCGGGTTGGGTTGGGGCTCCACACTCAGCGGGGAGTTGGCTTGAGGCTTCTCGCCCTCTGCCCCTCCCCCACCCTGCTCAAGCACACTCACTCTCGCTCTCAAATAAAAATAAATCTTTTTAAAAAAGAAATTCAGGTTCAGAGAGAACAACAAACAGCTGAAGAAGTAAATGACATTATTTAAAATATCTATGATGTCTCTTGCTAACTATGGGAAATTTACCAAATTTTTTCACTGTAAAAAAACAGAGAAAAGTTAAAAAAAGAAAACAATAATTAAAAAGTTCACATCTTGTCATTCTCACTTCTGACTTTTTCAATAAAATACATAGAATGTTATAGAATAGGTTTATTTTCCAGGGAAGAACTTGGGGGGGGTGCTTTTTTTTTTTTTTAAGAAAGATATTAAGATCAGGAAGAAAAAATTAA
Source organism: Leptonychotes weddellii (assembly GCF_054177405.1). Lineage (NCBI taxonomy): Eukaryota > Metazoa > Chordata > Mammalia > Carnivora > Phocidae > Leptonychotes > Leptonychotes weddellii. Next base: position 68,815,542 of record NC_138380.1, on the reverse strand, counting down.
ATAACAACCAAGATAAAGAAATTCTTTTGCAACCTGTCCACCCAAAAGCGCACTTATTTTTCCTTCTTAGAGAGTCATTTATATTCTCCCCAGTGAAAATATTACCACCACCTCCTGTTTGGCAGGCTTCCTTGACAATCCGTACGGTGAGATCAGACATCTGTTACTGTGCCTCTATTTGGGGAAAAGCTACTAACTCTCAGAATACACAAATGAAGAAATCTCATCTCTAATGCCCAGCATGGTGTTTTTCCACCCCACCGACTAAAAGAGAGATATGAGCAGAACCTCTGAATATCTAATGTAATTAGCTCTCCTCTCAACTGCGTCTTTTGTTGCCTCCCGTTAGCAGATTGAATCGTGGACTCCCAAATGATATGTATACCCCAAAGCCTGTGACTGTGACCTTCTTTAGAAAAAGTGTCTTTGCGGCTGTAATTAAGGTAAGAATCTCCAAATGAGAGCATCCTGGATTTTGGGGGCCTAAGTCCAACGACAAGTGTCTTTACAAGAAAAGACAGCCATGTGAAGACGGAGTCAGACTGAAGGAATGCCAAGAGTTGCTGGCAGCCCCTAGAAACCAGGAAAGAGACATGGAACGGATTCTCCCTCAGAGCCTCCAGAAAGAAACACCCCTACTGACACCTTGATTTTGGACTTCTGGGCTCCAGAATTGTGAGAGAATTAATTTCTGTTGTTTTAAGCCACCCAATTTATGCTAATTTGGTGTAGCACTCCTAAGAAACTAATATTAGCGACTGCTACCTCCTTCCCTAGAGGTATTGCCAAGATTTATTGATGTTGACAAAGCTCTCTCCTGGGATAAGTCCTCCAGAAGAACCACTTGTTCCAAAGTGAAAAAGATCTTAAGAAAATCATTAAGTCAGAGTACAGAGAGGGAAGGCTACCATCTGCCTGTAAAATAAGGACACTGAATTTTTAAAAGACATGCAGAACGTTAGCGTCATCCTACTGTGTATCCTCAGATGCGACACCTGACTCAAGGTGCTAACCTCACTCATACTTTTGAAAGTCTTCTCCTATCATTGACCTTAGAACCTGTTGGCAAGTTGTACTAGTTGATGTTCTCTAGAGAAACAGAGTCAATAATAAATAAATAAATAAATAAATAAATAAATAAATAAATAAATAAATAAATAAATATATTTATTATCAAACAGAGGCTCATGCAATTATAAAGGTGAGAAGTCCCATGATCTGCCATCAGCAAGCGGGAGACCCAGTAAAGCTGGTGATATAAATCAGACCTAGCCTAAAAGTCTGAGAACAGGGAAAGCTAATGATGTGGATTCCAATCCAGATCTGAAGGCCTGGGCACCAGGAGGGCCAAGGGCAGAAGAACATCAATGGCCCAGCTCAAGTACTCAGGAAAGGCCAAATTCTGCCTTTCTCCACTTTTTCGTTCTCTTCAAGCCCTCAACAGATTGGAGGATGCCCACCACATGGGAGAGGGCAAATTGCTTAACTGAGTCCACTGATTCAAACACTAATTTCATCTGGAAATGCCCTCACAGACACATGCAGAAATAATGTTTAGCCAAATATCTGGATGATCCAGTCAAGTTGACACATAAGATGAACCATCATACAAGTTATGCCAGCAAAACAATTTCATTCACTTATAGTCACAACTTCAAGTATTTCCCATCTTTCTTTGACAATTTAAATTACAATAACAGAGACCAAAGGCACCTGGGTGGCTCAGTCGGTTAAGCGTCTGCCTTCGGCTCAGGTCGTGATTCCGGAATCCTGGGATTGAGCTCCGCATTGGGCTCCCTGCTCAGCAGACAGCCTGCTTCTCCCTCGGCCCCTCCTCCTGCTCATGCTCTCCCTCTCTCAAATAGATATATAGAATCTTTAAAAAAAAATGATGGAGACCAAAATTGAACTAGGACCCACATGACTTGTAAATTTTAAAAAATGTGTGTATGTGTGTGTGTGTGCATCCTCCCAAAATTTGAAGCAATGTCACTTTATACCCACCAGACTGGCAAAAATTAAAAATCTAACAGTATCATCTTGAGCAAAGGTATGAAACATTAGGAAATCTGAAACTCTGCTGCTGATACTTCTCCTGGGACAACTGCTGTACTCATTGTGGGGCAAAGAGTAAGATGTGAATACTTCCTACCCCCAACAGTTCTAAACCTAGGTATAGAGGAGAAACTCCTGACAAAGGCAACAAGAGACTTGCGAAAGAAAGTAACATTATTTCTGATAACAAAAAAATAGAAACAGCCCAAATGTCCATTAACTAAAGAAGGGATTAAAAAAAAAGAAGGGATAAATAAATGGAACACAGTCCTAGAATGGAATATAGCAGTGACAATGGATGAACCACAATTTACATGGACCACCATGCCAACATGGATGAATCTCACAACCACAGCGGTGAACAGCAAGCAAAAATAAAAGCAAATTGCAGGATTACTCACAGAGTCTGTGACAAGATACTAGAAGCTCCCTGCTTATACCCCTTAGGCTTTACCATTTCAGCACAGGTCAATCCAAGCCCTATGTCAGTCATTGCAACCCTCTGCCGGGGGGTTTCTTTCCGAAGCTCCCTCTGTCTGCACACAAGGCAGGCCAGAGTGCTCAGCAATTAACACCTAGGAGCCCGGCGTCAACCCATGATTGCCATGAGTTGCTGTATTAATACTCTGGTTCCACCCGCCACCCCCTTGGATGGGATGAATCTTTAGTGTCTATTCTACTCTGGCTCCTTAGTGTGACTCAGATGCAGTTGCCCAAAGTGGTAACTTCTTTTTTTTTTTTTAAGATTTTATTTATTTATTTGACAGAGAGAGACACAGCAAGAGAGGGAACACAAGCAGGGGGAGTGGGAGTGGGAGAAGCAGGCTTTCCGCGGAGCAGGGAGCCCGATTCAGGGCTCGATCCCAGGACCCTGGGATCATGACCTGAGCCGAAGGCAGACGCTTAACAACTGAGCCACCCAGGCGCCCCAAAGTGGTAACTTCTTTGTTGGCTTTTCCTTCCTTGTTTTCCACTCCGTTCCCTTCCTGGTTTTTTGTGGCTGTGATGGTTAATTGTATGTGTCAACTTAACTGAACTAAGGAGCTAAGCTGGTAAAACACTTCCGGGTGTGTCCAGGAGAATGTCTCTGAAAGAGATGAGTCTTTGAATGATAGCCTGAGCCAAGAAGATCGCCCTCCCCAATTCAGGTGGGCATCATCCCATCTTTTGAGGACCTGAACAGAACAAAGAGGCAGGTAGAGAACAAATTTGCTCGGTGCTTGAGCTAATACATCCATCTTCTGCCCTTGGACTTATGGTGCTACTGATTCTCAGACTTTCAGACTCAGGATTTACCCGATGGGGCCCTGATTCTCAGGCCTCTGGACTCAGACTGAATTACACCACCAGCTTTCCTGGTTCTGTGGCTCACAGACGGCAGATGGTGGGACTTCTAAGCCCCCACAACCATGTGAGCCAATTCCTATAATAAAAATAAATCTCCTCTTATATCATCTATGTATATCCTATTGGTTCTATTTCTCTGGAGAACTCTGACTCATACAGTGGCTCACCTCCCAAAGAAACCACTCTCATTAGAACCCACATCTTGGAATGCGCTTCTGGACAGACAGAACTAACGCAGTGGGATTCTATTTGTACGTGATTCAAAAATAAGGAGAATGGCAATACATTGTTAAGAGTCCGTAGAATAAGTAGTTAAGGGTACAGAAGCTAGAGCGAACTACCAGGGCTTGAAACCAGGGCCTGCCACGTACTAGCTGCGTGACTTTTAGCAGGTCACTCAACCTCTCCTTGCCTCAGTCCAGTCAACTGCTGAATTGGGATGTTAATAACAATATTTACCCTTTCTGGTTGTTGTGAGGATTAGAGTTAAAATACAAAGAATTTAAAATAGTGTCTTACAAAAAGCAAGCACTCAAAGAATGTTAGATGTTACTATTATTATTTTTTTAAAGATTTATTTATTTATTTATTTTCAAGAGAAAGAGCAAGAGTGAGCACAAGCGCGAGGGGCTGAGGAAGAGGGAGAGAGAGAGAGAGTCTTTTTTTTTTTTTTTTAAAGATTTTATTTATTTATTTGACAGAGAGAGACACAGTGAGAGCAGGAACACAAGCAGATGAGTCTGCTCAGGGGGAGTGGGAGAGGGAGAAGCAGGCTTCCCGCTGAGCAGGGAGCCCAATGCGGGGCTCGATCCCAGGACCCTGAGATCATGACCCGAGCCGAAGGCAGACGCTTAACGACTGAGCCACCCAGGCGCCCGGAGAAAGAGAGAGAGAGAGTCTTAAGCAGACTCCCTGCTGAGCACGGAGCCCGATGCCGGGCTCTATCTCATGACCCTGAGATCACGACCTGAGCCGAAACCCAGAGTCCACGCTCCACTGACTGAGCCACCCAGGCGCCCCTAGCTGTTACAATTATTAAGAATGTATACATGTGCAATAAAACCATAAGGGCCATGTTAAACACAAAATTCAGGAGAGTGGTTACTTTTGGAAGGGCAGGAGCTTGATGGGTTCGAAGAGAGGTATATGAGGGTCTCAAGGGTATTAGTCATGGTCTATTTTTTAAGCTGGGTAGCAGATATATTTTTGTTTAATTATTATGCTTTATAACTTACATATAAATTATATCATTTCAAATATCAAAAAGTGCATACTTTTTAGAATTGTGAAAAGATAAAACAATTTCTACCAAATACATTCAAACTTTTGTAACCTTTAAGAGCTCAGGGTGCTCTCTGCTTCAGTTAGAGTCAGCCCCCCACCATTTCCCCAGTATTCCCTGGGGGCACCAGCCTTTCGGACTTCACTCACAGTGGCCCCTTTGAGGAAAGTTCCCAGGACACCTGTACCCTGCAAGGTCTCTGGGACCCAGCCCAAATCACATCACCCTTCGGAAGACATTCAGCAACCCTGTGCTGTTGTCATGGGTATTCTACAAGACTGAGGAATCACTGACCTCTACCTCGGAAACTAATAATACAGTATTTGTTAATTAATTGAATTTAAAAATAAATACATAAATAAAAATAAAAAATAGATTTATACATAAAAAATATCTTGGTTTTTAAAATTCCTTCTTTCTTTTTGATAAGCATTGCCCTTAACACATTAAACAATTAGTATATGATAATTTTAGAAAAAAAAACTTGTGCAAAATAATAGTATGCTCAGGGGGTGCCTGGGTGGCTCAGCCGGTAAGTGTCCGCCTTCGGCTCAGGTCATGATTCCAGGGTCCTGGGATCAAGCCCCGCATCAGGCTCCCTGCTCCGCGGGAAGCCTGCTTCTCCCTCTCCCACTCCCCCTGCTTGTGTTCCCTGTCTCGCTGTGTCTCTCTCTGTCAAATAAATAAATAAAATCTTTAAAAAAAAAAAAAGAAAATTCAATGGAATATCTGTAAGATAAATTACAGTAGCAACTATGGATCCAATTAGGGGAGTTTGGGTCAGAAATCATAGATTATGCTTATAAGTAATCACCCCAAGAGCAGATGGGAAAGGTGGATGTGTTCAGAA
>NC_138380.1:68792949-68809908 GCF_054177405.1 Leptonychotes weddellii | reverse complement strand
TAAATGCCTGCTGAGATGAAGTTAGTTTTCTAAGAGTGCTAGTTCTAATCTGAAACCTAAATAAGAAATCCCATGGGGTGCCTAGGCAGGTCAGTTGGTTAAACATCTGCCTTCGGCTCAGGTCCTGATCCCAGGGTCCTGGGATCGAGCCCCGCATTGGGCTCCCTGCTCCGCGGGCAGCCTGCTTCTCCCTCTCCCACTCCCCCTGCTTGTGTTCCCTCTCTCACTGTGTCTCTCTCTGTGTCAAATAAATAAATAAATAAAATCTTTAAAAAAAAATAATAGTATTCTCACAAATCATCATTCAGCTATAACCGCTGTCAATATCTTGATGTATACCCTTCCAGATTTTATGTTATACATTTTAAAACAAAATTACATTATAAAGAAATGCTCTGAAGGGATATCCTTTTTTTAACTTAATATGGGAACATTTTAACTTAAGCTGGGAACATCTTTCTTTGTGCTTTTTTTTTTTCAGTTAGACTCCTTTGTAGGAATAAACAGAAGAGACTTGACTGCTGCTGGGTCAGCAAACAGAGGAAGCGTTTGCTGTAAGGATCCCTGGCGCTCAGAAATACAGGGATCCAGGAGGCTCCTAGAAAGGGAAATTAAGAATGACCGGGCCGTTGGGTGCCTGGGTGGCTCAGTCGTTAAGCGTCTGCCTTCGGCTCAGGTCATGATCCCAGGGTCCTGGGATCGAGTCCCGCATCGGGCTCCCTCCTCCAGGGGAAGCCTGCTTCTCCCTCTCCGATTCCCGCTGCTTGTGTTCCTGCTCTCACTATTTCTGTCTCTGTCAAATAAATAAATAAAATCTTAAAAAAAAAAAAAAAAGAATGACCGGGCCGCACAGAGCTGGAAGCTCCAGGGAGGCCCGCAGAGGAGTGTGGGATCTTCCCTCCGGGGTACCACTGTCCACGTGACTTGCACCTCAGTGTCTACTGATGCTATGATTCTATCTCTTCTTCCTATCGCCAGGCTTCCCTGATCTAGGTAGCGTTTTTAGCTCCTTGTTGAGTTTCATCTTCCAAACATAACTTGAACTTACTGAACCTTTGGCTTACTATTGACCCATTATTACCCTCCACCTTCTCCTTATCTCATGGATTTTCTCCTTTATTCTGCCAATCACTTATATCTCTCCAGTTTCCATGTCAGATGCTTGTGACTGAGACCCTGAGTCTCCACAGGGCAGAGATATTTGTGTCATGCCTTTCTATAGGTTCATGGTCAAGAGATGAGCTGTCCTTCGGCCAGGTGCCTTGCGCCTGGTCCATCACTGAGTTGTGTCCTGCAAAAGACAAATTCCCTGCCCTCTCCCAGTCCCCCGGGGTGGGGGGAAGCCTTTGGTGTAAACCGTTTCTGGCTAGAATTGTGGTGCCTTCTTGTGGAGACTTTAAGTATTACAAGCACCGTGATTTTCTTCCAGAATCAATTTCAAATTATGGGTACATTAATTTAGGATGATGAACTCAACTACAGGCTGACAACCAGAATTTTAAGAATGGAATAGAATAGAACAGAAGAGAAAATATAAGATTTCATCATAGTTAGTAAGACTAAGTGTGGTTTTCATGAAACTTCTATTTCAGATGTGTGTGTGTGTGTGTGTGTGTGTAAATGTGTGTGGTATGTGTAAACCAATGTATATGATACTCCAAAAATTTAAGAACTGCCATGACATAGAAAAAGAGACACCCACCATATACAAATAGCACAGTTGCACTGGTGGAAACCGGGTTACCCTCCACCTGTCATAGATGGGCATGGTTGTGAAGCAAAATGTTTCTTTCTTCCTTTTTTAAAGATTTATTTACTTATTTCGGGGGGGCAGAGAGAGAGAGGAACTCAAGCAGACTCCACACTGAATGTGGAGCCCGACACAGGGCTCGATCTCACAACCTTAAGATCACAACCTGAGCCAAAACCAAGAGTCCCACAACCAACCAGCTGCACCACCCATGTGCCCCAAATGTTTATTTCTTAATATAGGTCATGTCAAAAGAGTTTTAAAGACATTGTTCTAGAATACAACTCAATATAGGCAGACCTCAGAGATATTGTGGGTTCGGTTCCAGACCACTGCAATAAAGCAAGTATCTCAATAAATGGAGTCAAATGAATGTTTTAATGTTCCAGTACATATAAAATTTATGTTTATACTCTTCCATCGTCTATTAACTGTGCAACAGCATTATGTCTTTTAAAAAAGTACATCTTAATTAAATAATACTTGATTGCTAAAAAACGCTAACCATCATCTGAGCTTTCAGCAAGGTGTAATCACTGCTCACAGAGCGTCATAACAAAAATAATAATATTTAGGGTGCCTGGGTGGCTCAGTTGGTTAAGCGACTGCCTTCGGCTCAGGTCATGATCCCGGAGTCCCGGGATCGAGTCCCGCATCGGGCTCCCTGCTCGGCAGGGAGTCTGCTTCTCCCTCTGACCCTCCTCCCTCTCATGCTCTCTGTCTCTCATTCTCTCTGTCTCAAATAAATAAATAAAATCTTTAAAAAAAATAATAATAATATTTAAAAAGTTTGAAATAGTGTAAGAGTTACCAAACTGTGACACAGAAACACAAAGTGAGCAAATGCTGTTGGAAAAATGGTGCTAATAGACTTGCTCAAAGCAGGAAAGTTCCCAGGACACCTGTACCCTGGTGTTAAAAAAAAAATGCAGTATCTGCTGACAATAAAACAAGGTATGCCTGTATAGTTTGCATTATCATTTTTAATAATTGCATAGTGTTTGTATACATGTGCTATAATTCATATACTCTCTCTTTCTTCCTTCTCCTCCTTTTTCTTTCCTTCGATCTTTCTCACTCTCTTTCCCTCTCTCCCACCCCCTCATACCCACACATGTTGAACATTACTGATTTTAACCATAGCTACTATTGGCTGTTTAGATCGGGCAGGAAGTGAGCTGAATGGTTAAGAGCATGGACATAGAGCTAGACAGCTGAAGCTAAATCATGACTCTTCCACTTACCAGGCATATGACCAGATACATAACCTCTGTGTGTCTCAGCCCTTCATCTGTAAAATGGGGATGATAAAAATAATAGTATTTCCCCCATATTGTTTTTTATAAGGTCTGCATGAATTAAGGTGTGTAACGTGTTCAAGCAAGTGTCTAGGACATAGTAAATACTCAATTAAATGTTAGTTATTATCATTATTTAGATTGTGTCCACTTTTTCACTATCACAAGTAAAATACTGATACAACAAGGATATTTGTAGCAAAATCTTTGGAAAACAGACTTAAGTCTACTTATGGAAATAGAATTGCTAGAGGAAGCATGTACATTTTGAAGGTTTTAAAACATTTCTGCTAAATTATCACCTGAGAGGATATACCACAGTGTTTGAGATCCCACTGCCCAAAACTCTAGTCAACACTGGATATTATGATTTAAACCAAAAACTTTGCCAATTTGATCAAGGAATAATGATATTTATTATTACATAAAGTTGCTTGTCTGTGATTACTAGTAAGGTAGAATAATTTTTCAAATGCTTACTGCCATTAATATTTGACGCTCCAGTAGGGCACCTTGACAGTGTGTCTTTTTTTTTTTTTTTTTAGATTTATTTATTTATTTGAGGGATGCCTGGGTGGCTCAGTTGGTTAAGCGTCTGCCTTCGGCTCAGGTCATGATTCCAGGGTCCTGGGATAGAGCCCCGTGTCAGGCTCCCTGCTCAGCGGGAAGACTGCTTCTCCCTCTCCCACTTCCCCTGCTTGTGTTCCCTCTCTCACTGTGTCTCTCTCTGTCAAATAAATAAAATCTTTTAAAAAAAAGATTTATTTATTTATTTGAGAGAGAAAGAGAGTGTGTGCGTGCACAGGAGGGGGGAAGGAGAGAGAGAGAATCTTAAGCAGGCTCTACGCCCAGCATGGAGCCCTACGCAGGGCTCAATCTCACGACCCTGAGGTCATAACCCTGAGATCATGACCTGAGCTAAAACCAAGAGTTGGACGCTCAACCTATTGAGCCACCCAGGCGCCCTGACAGTGAGTCCTGATGTAGAGTTGCTCTTACATGTATCTTTCCCAATTAAACTGTGAGGTCTCACTTTTTACTCTTCCTCTCTGACTGAACACAAATCTGCACACAACTGGTCCCAATACATTTTAGCTGAACTAGGGATCATGGTCACTATGTCTGATCTCTGAGATGAATTTTTGAGCAGAATTATCTGGCAGTCAGAAAAAGGAAGACATCACTGATCTCTCTACTCTCAAAATGGCCTTGGGCAAAGGGAAGCAGTATCCTTTTTTTGTGCTCCTGAGAACTGTTTGACTATGTAAGAGTGTTTAAATGCATTTCTTTTCTATTACTGCTTCTCTCTGGTAGTAATATGTTGAAATGTTCCCCTTCTCCAAGGAAAAAAATTGTTTTCATATTTGAGACTACACAAATACCGTAGTTCCAGATGGGACTGCCTTTTCATCACCAACAAATATTTCTAAAACAAGACTGGGTGCGAGGCAGGGGAAAGGTATGTGGGTTGGGGGTGATGGAGGGAATGGGTATGTATTCAAAGTGCAAAATACATTCTCTTCCCACAAGGAAGTTAGCACTTAGTTGGTGAAGGAAACAGCATAGTGTGGGGGGATGATGCTGAAGGGGCATCCAGAAATTGACATTCTGGGGATGCCTGGGTAGCTCAGCCAGTTAAGCAACTGCCTTCGGCTCTGGTCATGGTCCCAGGGTCCTGGGATCAAGCCCCGCATCGGGCTCCCTGCTCCGCGGGAAGCCTGCTTCTCCCTCTGCCTGCTGCTCCCCTTGCTTGTGCTCTCTCTCTCTCTCTGAGAAATAAATAAGTAAATAAATAAAATCTTTATTTAAAAAAAAGAAATTGACATTCTGTCCCCAGGCTGCTGTCACCTACTGTGTCAACTTGCATAAATCCCTCAACCTCTCTGCAATTTTGTTTCTTTACCTGGGAAATTCAGAACAGATTATGTTTCTAGCATCTGCCTGTGAGCTCTTTGGTGTAAGGGATAAAGGGACAGAACCAGAGAGACATGGTAAGACTCCTAAATGGTCACTGTCAGGTAAGAGATGGGCCAGACACGGGAGAAGGGTTTAAAGTGGGGGATGACATGTCCAGTTGGGGCGATCTAGAGAGATTTATATAGAGGTTAGAATCTGATTTCAAGCTATACAACAAAGCTGTGGTAATCAAAACAGTATGGGACTGGGACAAAAATAGACATATAGATCAATGGAACAGAATAGACAGCCCAGAAATAAACCCACCCTTATATGGTCAATTAAACTATGACAAAGGAGGCAAGAATGTACAATGAGGAAAAACAGTCTCTTCAATAAATGGTGCTGGGAAAACTGGACAGCTACATGCTAAAGAATGAAACTGGGCCACTTTCTTACACCATACACAAAAATAAACTCAAAATGGATTAAGGACTTAAATATGAGACCTGAAACCATAAAATCCCTGCAAGAAAACATAGGCAGTAATCTCTTTTTTTTTTTTTTTAAAGATTTTATTTATTTATTTGAGACAGAGAGAATGAGAGAGAGCACATGAGAGGGGGGAGGGTCAGAGGGAGAAGCAGACTCCCCGCCGAGCAGGGAGCCCGACGCGGGACTCGATCCAGGGACTCCAGGATCGTGACCTGAGCCGAAGGCAGTCGCTTAACCAACTGAGCCACCCAGGCGCCCCGGCAGTAATCTCTTGGATATTGTCAGCCTTAACAACATTTTTCTAGATATGTCTCCTTAGCCAAGGGTAACAAAAGCAAACATAAACTATTGGGACTATATCAAACTAAAAAGCTTTGCACAGCAAAGGAAACCATCAACATCATAAAAAAAAGTAATCTAATGAATGGGAGAACATATTTGCAAATGATGTATCTGGTAAGAGGTTAATATAACAAATATATAAAGAACTTATACAATTCAACACCAACCCCCCCCAAATAATCTAATTAAAAAATGGGCAGAGGACCTGAAATAGACATTTTTCTGAAGAAGATATACAGATGCCCAATGGACCCATGAAAAGACGCTAAACATCACTCATCATTGGGGAAATACAAATCAAAACCACAGTGAGATATCACCTCACACCTGTCAGAACAGTTAGTATCAAAAAGACAAGAAATAACAAGTATGGGTGAGGATATAGAGAAACGGGAACCCTCATCTTCTGTTGGTGTCAATGTAAATTGGTGTAGCAACTACGGAAAACAGTATGGAGGCTCCTCAAAAAAATAAAAATGGGAATACTATGCAATCCAGTAATTTTAGTGCTGGGTATTTACCCCGAGAAAATGAAAACATTAATTTGAAAAGATATATGTACGCTTACATTTATTGCAGCATTATTTGCAATAGCCAAGATACGGAAGAAACCTACTTGCCCAATGACTAATGAATGGATAAAGAAGATGTGATTAATACATATATATATATATATATATACACACACACACACATATATATGTGATGTGTATATATGATATATACTATATATATATATATATATATATGATGGAATATTACTCAGCCTTAAAAAAAGAAATGATATCTTGCCATTTGCAAAAACATGGATGGACTCAGAAGGTATTAAACTAAGTGAAATAAGTCAGACAAATGAAACCAGACCCATAGAGTTAATGAGGTTGAAACTAACAGGAAATTTAAAGCTTATTTTTCAGAGATCTGTTTCTCCCTCATCGGCTACTGTTTCTTTTCAGACTCCACTAACAGATCCACTGGAAGGTCACTGATATGGTTCCAGCCTATGAACAAACATGGCCCTGCATTCCTTACCCTAGATTAATGAGTCCAAGACCACATCCGGTTTATACAGGCTCTAGGAACACACCTATAGCTCTCTCCTTGTCCTAAGATAACCTCCTGACATCAGAAGGTGAATTCTGCCTCTATCTGTCCTCACAAATAGTCATAAATTTCTCCACCTTCTTCATCAATATGTATGTAATTCCAACCCCAGGATTATAAAAAACTTGTTCTAATCTTAGTCCAGGAAACAGATTTGAGCCAGCCTCCTGTCTCTCGTTTGACTGTCTCTAGAATAAACCCTTTTCTTGCTACATACTCAGTGTCTCAGTGATTGGCTTTGCTGTGCATGAGGAGATGAACTTGGGCTCCATTACAACAAATACCATACAATTTCACTTATATGCAGAATCTAAAAAACAAAACAAACAAACAGAAGCAGACTCATAAATATGGAGAACAAGCTGGTGGTGGCCAGAGGGGAGCAGGTGAGGGGATGAGTGAAATAAATAAAGGAGATTTTATTTAAAATAAAAGGAGAGGTACAAACTTCCAGTTATAAAATAGATAAGTCGGAATGGTAAAAACTACAGCATAGGGAATAGAGTCAATAATAGCGTTGCCTGGTGACAGATGGCAACCACACTTACACTTACTATGGGGAACACTGCATAACTATGGAGTGGTTGAATCACTATGTTATACACCTGAAACTAACATAACATTGTATGTCAACCGCACTTCAATTAAAAAAAAAAGAGAGAAAGGAGTTAGAATCTGAGCTGGACCTGGCAGGGAAGAGTGTTCAGTAGGTAGAACAGGGGGCAGGGGAGGCAAAATCTGGAAAACAGCATGAGCAAAGAACAAAAGCCAGGGTGAGAAAGTACCAGACATGTCCCTGGGACAGGGAATAGAGCCGTTTGGCTAGAACAGAGGGCTCATGCAAGTATCCACAGAGATTCCATGTGAAGAATGAAACCTTTATAGGGGAGGGCCTTGACCATGCAGTGCAGGAGTTTACCCTCAGGGCTCTAGGTCACAAGCAAGAAGGGTGTGCCCTGTGTGCACCTGATTCCATGGCGTTTCCAGGAGCACTGGGTTGAGAGAGAAGACCGCTGTGGTCTGTGAGCACTGTGTGCTCTGATAAGAGTGAGGGACGGCAGTGGGGCACAGAGGGGCTCTTCTGTGACCCATGTTTGTCATTCCAACCCTAAGTCCTAGGAGGACTTAAAGGTTTTATTTTATTTTATTTTTTATTTTTTAAGATTTTATTTATATATTTGTCAGAGGGAGAGAGAGCACAAGCAGGGGGAGTGGCAGGTAGAGGGAGAAGCAGGCTCCCCACCGAGAAAGGAGCCCCAAGCGGGACTCATCCCAGGATTCCCGGATCATGACCTGAGCTGAAGGCAGACGCTTGACTGAGCCACCCAGGCATCCCAGGGACTTGAAGGTTTTAGAACAGAGTCCACACAAAAGCAGGGTTTTAGTGCAAGTAACGTGTGTGATATATAGATCAGTCTGGATAAATAAGAGACTGGAGGAGAGAAACTGGTTAGAAGGCTATTATATATTCAAGGCCTCGCAACTAACTGGGGATGAGCGGCGAGCTTAAAGACGTTATGGCTCCAAGAGCTGGTTGCAAGGAAAGGCCAATAGGAAATTCCCAGCAGGAAGCTGGCGACCCAGGCCTGGAAGGCGGGGGAGGTGAGGAAAGGGTCCAGCGAGGGACAGACAGTAGAATCACAGAACAGAGGAGCGGAAGAGCTAGCAGGAAGAAGAGATTCTGAAAGGTTCCAAGCGGAGGAGGGGCCCATGCTTTGGTTTTTTCTTTTCGGTCCAGTACATGTGGTGGGAGGCAATCTACTGCAGTGGTTAGAGGCAAGAGCTTTGCAGCCAGACAGACAGGAAATGATTTTTGGCCACTGAGGTTCGGTTAGTGGCCCCACCACTGGTGGACTATGTGATTATCTACAAGTCATTTCGAATCTACCTGAGCTTCTGTTTCCTCTCTGCAGATGGAGATATTAATACCTCCTGACTGGGCCATGGGGAAGATATTCACCTGGAACAGAGTAAAGACAATAAACAATAGCTATTGGTAAAAGTATAATTTTTATTTTCAAATTTTTACATTTTTATATGTACTGAGAGTAGAAGGGTTCAACATTGCTGCTGGTGGCTAAAAAGTAGTTCAGGTTAGACAGCCCTTGAGGGAAATAGAAAAGGGAGCCCTTTTGTGATCAAACCTCTGGATTCTCCTTTTTTCTGTCTCTTAAAAAATTTTATTAAGACATTTTCAAACAAACATAAAAGTGGAAGGAATAGTATAACAAAATCCTTTGTACCTATCACCCAGTTTTGCCAATCTTGTGTGGTTTTGGGGGGCGATGGAATTATTTAAATGCAAATCCCAGGTATGATTTCATATAATCTTTTTAAAAGAATACACAGGGGCACCTGGGTGGCACAGTGGCTTAAGCATCCGACTCTTGGTTTCAGCTCGGATCTTGATCTCAGGGTCATGAGATCGTGCCCCACATCAGGCTCAGTGCTCAGCAGGGAGTCTGCTTGAGATTCTCTTTCCCTCTTCCTCTGCCCTCATGTTCATGCTCTCTCTCTCAAATAAGTAAGTAAATCTTTAAAAAGAAATTAAAAATAAATAAAAGAACACACAGGTTCATTTTCCAGCAGTATCATGGAGGAGGTATCTTTGGGAAATACTTCACTAAAATTTTTTTTTAATGCTGGATTAAATTAAGGGGAAAAATCCTTTAAAATGCATTGATGAGTTGTCAAGAAGGAAGGGAATTCTCAGACAAAAAACAAAGTGAAAGTAAAAATCAGAGCAGGCAAAGAACTGAAACTGGCTTTCACCTTGAGGGTTTTAACTAAACCCAGATGAGCTTGCATTTCCATTTTTAATGGTATCTATGGATTCAGGGGACAGAGCCCCAGATCTAGAATTGACACCAGGTGGAGAGCATCGTAAAAGCTTCCCATTCTTCCACATTTATGCTGGGTGCCAAAGGGCTACATCCACAGGGTGAATGTAAAGTAGAAATAATGAGCTTTTCATGGAGCAACAAGGAAAATTGATTGTCTCAAACCTTGATATTGGGTGAAGATAAAACAACAAGAATTTATGACCACAAAATGCCCTCATGATAGAGCTCAGCCCCCACACAGCACTATTAGGGTATTGTGGATAAAGAAAAGCCCTCAGGGCAAACATTTAAAGTGGCCCTGGGTTTGCAGAACCTGCAGCCTCTGGAAAACATATATTCTCCCTGGAGGAAAACACTTTAAAGTCAGGCCTCTGAGCATTCCCCCAGAGAAAGTTCCAAGAAATCTGAACTCACTTCAACAATCCCAGTGTTCATAAAGAAACAAATAGCCGGGAACAAGAGCTTAGAGAAACAGCAGGCAGCAGACCCCAGAAGTAGAACCACAAAGACTCTCGGTGTAAGAAGGATAAAGTGTCATAACATGAGAGCCGCCATTTTCACTCTCGTCCTCCAAAGCTGTACGGAAAGCTTGCAGGGAACAAAAGCTCCCAAGAGCAAACCCCAGCAGATTACTTAGCCCTGCCCCCCGTCAAGGGTGGGACGATTCCACCTCCAGCAAAGACATTTGCGAACCATGGCAACAGGCCCCTCCCCCAGAAGATCAGCAAGAACAGCCAGCCAAGACCAAGTTTACCCATCAGTGAGAACGGCACATCTCCAGGGCTAGGGGAATACTGCACATAGAATTCATGACTTTTTCCCCGTGATTCTTTAGTTTTTCAAAGTTAATTCTTTTTCTCTTTCCTTTTTCACCCAATTTCTTTTTTATTTTTAATCTTTTTTTAATTTTCATTTTTACAGTTACATTCAATCCTTTCATTGTATTTAATTTTATTTCTGTATATATATATATATATAACTTTTTCTTTCTTTACAATTTTGGGATGTAGTTTTTTCTAACAGACCAAAATACACCCAGAATCTAGTGTATGACTCTGTTCTTGTCACCTGTCTGATCATAGTCTCTCTTTTTTTCTTCTTTGTTTTTTAAGGTATTTTTTAATTTTCATTTTACAGTTACATTCTATCCTTTCAATGTATTTAATTTTATTTTTGTGTATATATGTCTTTCTTTCTTTACAATTTTGAGAGGTAGTTTCTTCTAACAAACTGACCAAAATATACTCAGGTTATAGTGTATTGCTCTGTTCTGTTCACCTGTCTGTTTATATTCCTTCCTTTTTTTTTTTTTTTGTCTTTTAATTTTCATTTTTACAGTAACATTTTTTTTTTTAAAGATTTTATTTATTTGACAGAGAGAGACACAGCGAGAGAGGGAACACAAGCAGGGGGAGTGGGAGAGGGAGAAACAGGCTCCCCGCAGAGCAGGGAGCCCGACGCGGGACTAGATCCCAGGACCCCGGGATCATGACCTGAGCTGAAGGCAGTCGCTTAACCAACTGAGCCACCCAGGCGCCCTTTACAGTAACATTTTATCCTTTCATTGTATTTAATTTTATTTTTGTACATACATAAATTTCTCTTTCTTTACAATTTTGGGATCTAGTTTTCTAACAAACAGACCAAAATACACACAGGATCCAGTGTATTGCTCTGTTCTGTTCACCTGTCTGATTATATTCTCTCTCTCTTTTTTTAATTTAAATTTTTTTTTTTTTTGGATCGCTTCTGATTTGTTTAGTGTATATTTCTCTGGAGTCGTTGTTCCCATTTTAGTATTTTGTTCTGTTGTTCATCTATTCTTCTCTGGACAGAATGATAAAATAGAAAAACTCACCTCAAAAAAGAGAAAAAGAGGCAGTACTGATTGCCAGGGACATAACCAGTATGGATATAAGTAAGACATCGGAGTTAGAGTTCAGAATAACAATTATACAGATACTGGCTGGGCTTGAAAAAAGCATAGAGAATACTAGAAAATCCCTTTCTGGAGAAATAAAAGAACTAAAATCTAACCAAGTCGAAATCAAAAAGGCTATTAATGAGGTGCAATCAAAATTGGAGGCTCTAACTGCTAGGATAAATGAGGCAGAAGAGAGAATCAGTGAAATAGAAGACAAAATGATGGAGAATAAAGAAGCTGAGAAAAAGAAAGATAAATAAGTACTGGATCATGAGAGGAGAATTTGAGAGATAAGTGATACCATAAAGTGAAACAATATTAGAATAATTGGGATCCCAGAAGAAGAGGAAAGAGAGGAGGCAGCAAGAAGGTATATTGGAGCAAGTTATAGTGGGGTACTTCCCTAACCTGGGGGAAAGAAAGAGGCATTCAAGTGCAGGAGGCACAGAGAACACCCCTCAAAATCAATAAAAATAGGTCAACACCCCAACATATAATAGTGAAACTTGCAAATCTCAGAAGCGGAGAGAAAATCCTGAAAGCTGCTCAGGACAAGAGGTCTGTAACCTACAAGGGTAGAAACATTAGACTGGCAGCAGACCTATCCACAGAGACCTGGCAGGCCAGAAAAGACTGGCATGATATATTCAGGGTGCTAAATGAGAAAAATATGTAGCCAAGAATACTTTATCCAGCAAGAATGTCATTCAAAATAGAAGAAAAAATAAAAAGCTTCCAGGACAAACAGAAACTAAAAGAATTTGTGATCAGTAAACCAGCCTTGCAGGAAATACTAAAAGGGATCCTTTAAGTGAAGAGAGAGCCCAAAAGTCACATAGACCAGAAAGGAACAGAGACAATATACAGAAACAGTGACTTTACAGGTAATACAATGGCACTAAATTCCTATCTTTCAATAGTTACTCTGAATGTAAATGGGTTAAATGCCCCAATCAAAAGACACAGGCTACCAGATTGGATAAAAAAGCAAGACCCATTGATATGCTGTCAGCAAGAGACTCATTTAAGACCCAAAGTCACCTCCAGATTGAAAGTGAGGGGGTGGAAACCGTTTATCATGCTAATGGACATCAAAAGAATGCTGGAGTGGCCATCCTTATATCAGATAGATTTTTAAACCAAAGACAGTATAAGAGATGAGGAGGGACACTATATCATAATTGAAGGGTCTATCCAACAAGAAGATCTAACAATTGTAAATATTCATGCCCCTAACTTGGGAGCAGCCAATTATATAAACCACTTAATAACAAACTTAAAAAAACACAATCAACAATAATACAATAATAGTAGGGGACTTTAACATCCCATTCATCGCAATGGACAGATCATCTAAGTCAAAGATCAATAAGGAAACAATGGCTTTGAATGACACACAGGACCAGATAGGCTTCACAGATATATTCAGAGCATTCCATCCTAAAGCAACAGAATACACATTCTTCTCAAGTGCACATGGAACATTCTCTAGAATGGATCACATCCTGGGTCACAGATCAGGTCTCAACTGGTACCAAAAGATTAGAGTCATTCCCTGCATATTTTCAGACCACAATGCTTTGAAACTGGAACTCCAATCACAAGAGGAAATTTGGACAGAACTCAAATACATGGAGGCTAAGCCATCCTACTAGAGAATGAATTAGTCAACCAGGAAATTAAAGAAGAATTTAAAAAAATTCATGGAAACAATTGAAAATGAAAACAAAACTGTTCAAAACATTTGGGATGCAGCAAAGGCAGTCCTAAGAGGGAAGTATACAGCAATACAAGCCTTACTCAAGAACCAAGAAAGTTCTCAAATACAGAACCTAAATTTACACCTAAAGGAGCTGGAGAAAGAACAGAAAATAAAGCTTAAGCCCAGCAGGGAGAAGAGAAATAATAAAGATTAGAGGAGAAATCAATGAAAGAGAAACCAAAAGAACAGTAGAACAGATCAATGAAACTAGGAGCTGGTTCTTTGAAAGAATTAATAAGATCAATAAGCACCTGGCCAGACTAATTGAAAAGAAAAGAGAAATGACCCAAATAAATAAAATCATGAATGAAAGAGGATAGATCACAACCAACACCAAAGAAATACAAACAGTTATAAGAACATGTTATGAGCAACTATATGCCAACAAATTAGGCAATCTGGAAGAAATGGATGCATTCCTAGAGAAGTATAAACTACCAAAACTGAAACAGGAAGAAATAGAGAACCTGAACAGACGTATAACCAGCAAGGAAGTTGAAGCAGTCATCAAAAATCTCCCAACAAACAAAGAGTCCAGGCTGGATGGCTTCCCAGGGGAATTCCACCAAACATTTAAAGAAGAATGAATACCTATCCACTGAAGCTGTTTCCAAAAATTGAAATGGAAGGAAAACTTCCAAACTCTTTCTATGAGGCCAGCATTACCTTGATCGCAAAACCAGCCAAAGACCCCACCAAAAAGGAGGGTTACAGATCAAAATCCCTGATGAACATGGATGCAAAAATTCTAATCAAGATACTAGCCAGTAGGATCCAACAGTACTTTAAAAGGATTATTCACCACAACCAAATGGGATTTATGCCTGGGCTGCAAGGATGGTTCAACATCTGCAAATTAATCAATGTGATATACTACATTAATAAAAGAAAGAACGAGAACCATATGATCCTCTCAATAGATGCAGAAAAAGCATTTGACAAAGTACAGCATCCTTTCTTGATTAAAACTCTTCACAGTGTAGGGATAGAGGGAACATACCTCAATATCATAAAAGCCATATATATTAAAAGCCCACAGCAAATATCATTCTCAATGGGGAAAAACTGAGAGCTTTTCCTGCTAAGGTCAGGAACACGGCAGGGATGTCCACTATCACCACTGTTGCTCAACAGGGAAGTCCTAGCCTCAGCAATCAGACAACAAAAAGAAATAAAAAGCATCTGAATCAGCAAGGAGGAAGTCAAATTCTCACTCTTTGCAGATGACATGATACTCTGTGGAAAACCCAATAAGACTCCACCCCCAAATTGCTAGAACTCCTACAGGAATTCAGCAAAGTGGCAGGATATAAAATCAATGCACAGAAATCAGTTGCATTTCTATACACTAACAGTAAGACAAAAGATAGAGAAATTAAGGAGTCGATCCCATTTACAATTGCACCAAAACCATAAGATACCTAAGAAAAAAACCTAACCAAAGAGGCAAAGGATCTGTACTCAGAAAACTATAGAACACTCATGAAAGAAATTGAGGAAGACACAAAGAAATGGAAAAACGTTCCATGCTCATGGATTGGAAGAAAAAATATTGTTAAAATGTCTATGCTACCTAGAGCAATCTATACATCCAATGCAATCCCTATCAAAATACCATCCACTTTTTTCACAGAGATGGAACTAATAATCCTAAAATTTGTATGAAACCAGAAAAGACTCCAAATAGCCAAAGGAATGTTGAAAAAGAAAAGCAAAGCTGGTGACATCACAATTCCGGACTTCCAGCTCTGTTACAAAGCTGTAATCATCAAGACAGTATGGTACTGGCACAAAAACAGACACATAGATCAATGGAACAGAATAGAGAGCCCAGAAATGGACCCTCAACTTTATGGTCAACTCATCTTCGACAAAGCAGGAAAGAATGTCCAATGGCAAAAAGACAGTCTCTTCAACAAATGGTGTTGGGAAAATTGGACAGCCACATGCAGAAGAATGAAACTGGACCATTTCCTTACACCATTCACAAAAATAGACTCAAAATGGATAAAAGACTTAAATGGGAGACAGGAATCCATCAAAATCCTAGACGAGAACACAGGCAGCAACCTCTGTGGCCTCAGCTGCAGCAACTTCTTGCTAGACATATCTCCAAAGGCAAAGGGAAACAAAAGCAAAAATGAAGTATTGGGATTTCAGCAAGATAAAAAGTTTTTGCACAGCAAAGTAAATAGTCAACAAAACCAAAAGAGAACCAACAGAATGGGAGAAGATATTTGCAATTGACATATCAGATAAAGGGCTAGTATCCAAAATCTATAAAGAACTTATCAAACTCAACACCCAAAGAACAAATAATCCAGTCAAGAAATGGGCAGAAGACATGAACAGACATTTCTCCAAAGAAGAATCCAAATGGCCAACAGACACATGAAGAAATGTTCCACATCACTCGGCATCAGGGAAATACAAATCAAAACCTCCATGAGATACCACCTCACACCAGTCAGAATGGCTAAAATTAACAAGTCAGGAAACAACAGATGTTGGCCAGCAAGCAGAGAAAGGGGAAACTTCTTACACTGTTGGTGGGAATGCAAGCTGGTGCAGCCACTCTGAAAAACAGTATGGAGGTTCCTCAAAAAGTTGAAAATAGAGCTACCCTATGTATGACCCAGAAATTGCACTACTAGGGATTTACCCCAAAGATATAAATGGAGTGATCCGAAGGGGCACCTGCACCTCAGTGTTTATAGCAGCAATGTCTACAATATGCATACTATGGAAAGAGCCCAAATGTCCATCAACAGATGAGTGGATAAAGAAGGTGTGGAATATATACACAATGGAATATTACTCAGTCATCAAAAAATGTGAAATTTTGCCATTTGCAACAACATGGCTGGAACTAGAAGGTATTATGCTAAGTGAAATAAGTCAATCAGAGAAAGACAATTATCATATGATCTCACTCATATGTGGAATTTAAAAAACAAAATAGAGGAAGGGAGGGGAAATAAAACAGGATGAAATCGGAGAGGGAGACAAACCATCAGAGACTCTTAATTATAGGAAACAAACTGAGGGTTGCTGGAGGGGAGGTGGGAGGGGGGTTGGGGTAACTGGGTGATGAGCATTAAGGAGGGCACATGGTGTAATGAGCACTGGGTATTATATAAGACTGATGAATCACTGAACTCTGGCTTTGAAACTAGTAACACACTGTTATTTAATTGAATTTAAATAAAAATAAAAAGCATAAAGGAAACAGAACTTGAAGATTTGGAAAAAAAATTAGAAAGGTCTCTAGAGGGAACACCAAGAGATTAGGCGTGTGTTTCGTGGACCTCATCACCCATCTCTGCAGACGCTCCTCTACAAGCATGGACTGAGACGGGGCAGAGACTGCAAGAAATGAAGGGAGGTTTTTGGACTTCTGGCATTTTCCAAGCAAGAAACAGGACAATAGAGCTATTTGGCTGTGAATATGTGTTCTTCTTCAGGAAAAGGGAACTACCCCTGAAACTAATAATACACTATATGTTAACTAAGTTGAATTTATTTATTTATTTATTTATTTATTT
>NC_138380.1:68764499-68792849 GCF_054177405.1 Leptonychotes weddellii | reverse complement strand
ACTTATTTCACCTATCCCCCCAACCCCCTCCCCTCTGGTAATTGATCCAGCAATTGCACTACTGACTAATCCAGGAATCAGAGAATAATGAGCATTTGTATATGAATAATAGGGGAGCAAAATAAGATTTCTCCAGTTGAGGGAACTTGCTATAGAATGCCAGGTGGGAGAGAGAACATGGCCAGTATTTCCCAAATATAAATTGAAACATGGGCACAAATATTGGTAAATGTAATTTCCCAAATTCTCCCTTTTTTGAATGGGATTGTCTGTCCTATGCCAGTTCCATCTTCAAAGTTTACAAGCAGACAACTTGTCTGGTTTTATAGCTTCTCAGACAGAGAGGAATGTTTTCCAGAGTGACTCATACCCTGGATCTCATCCAGACATGATTTAGAAGAAACTTTGACTTGAAGTTGATGCTGGAATGGATGAAGACTTTTGAGGACATGGGGATGGAGTGATTGTATTTTGCATGTGAGAAGGACATAAGTTTTGGGGACCAAAGGAGAAACCGTTACAGGTTGAGTTGTGTCCCTGCCTTCCCGAAGATTCCCACGTTGAAGACTTAACCCTCCAGTACCTGCAAATGTGACCTTATTTGCAAATAGGGTCATTGCAGATGTCAGGAGTAAAGGTCAGGTCATAGTGGAGAAGGGCAGGCCTCTAATCTAATGTAACTAGAATCCTTATAAAAGAACACCCTGTAGAGAGACAGATAGGCACCCTAGGAAAACATCATCTGAACATAGAGGCAAAACTAGGATGATGTGTCTACAAGCCAAGAGACACCTAAGCTAGGGGTTTCTGGAAAACCCCCCGGAGCTAGGAGAGAGATATGGGACAGATTCTCCTGCACAGCACTCTGATGGAACAAACCTTGCTGAAAGCTTGGATCTCAGACTTCTAGAAGCGGGAGAAAATACATTTCTATTGTTTCAGCTTCCCAGTCGGTGGTGTTTTGTGACTGCAGCCTGAGCAAAGTAATACATTTAAATAGCCATACACTGTTTCCCTCTTATGAAGTTAGGAACCCCATTATTGTGTTTGTGGGTTTTTTCCCCCTGCTGTCTCAGGGCCCACTAGAACAATATGAACCGCAATACCCTGTAACAACTAGTCTCCTGCCTGTATCAGTCCAAGAGGGTCTGGACTGGGCACTGTTGCAAAGACTCCATTTCGTTTTTGGTCCTATAAAGTTTCCTCTTGGGTTGGATGAGAAGCGGGGGGGTGGGGAGAGTCTGGCTGATACTTCCCACATGCTAGGTGAAAAGTGTGTTTGAAGCTTCTTTGTTTCTCTCTAAAAGGCCAGTGGCCAGGAACAACTTGTAAAACCGAGCAGTGGACATTATTAACTCTCCAAACCTGCTCACGGACCTGTGACTCTGTTGATGAAACCGAACTTTGGTCAGTGGAATTGACTGTACTCTTCTTGGTTTAAGGCTAACCTGAGCGAGAGCCTCCTCCAAGGGGGCTTGCTAGCATGCAGTACTCCATATATGCCAGAAGGTGTCGCTCCATCACAGCCAGCATTTGCAGGAGGCTCAGAACTCCTCCTCCCTGAATCCATGTCTTTAAATCTACAACTAAGTTATTGGTTACCAGTCTGTGCCCAAGTGCTTATTTTCACCTGGAGGAGATGTATCGGGTTTTCAGTTTACCTTGAATTCTTTGAAGCACTTTTAAAATTAATTTCTTTTGTAGCCAAGTGTTTTAAGAGTCTCTGTGGGTGATAATGCATGTGCTAGGAGCTTTCCCCAAAGTGGGGAGACTGTATGTTTTGCTTTCTTTGGGGGATAAAGCCACTAAAGGAAACTGAGTCTCAATGAATAAGTCTGTCACAACGCTAAGAAAGTAAAGCCTACGCTTGGCATTAAAGGGACCATTTTGGAAACTAGAGCCATATAATCTGATCACCTTCGCTACGTGGGCTGATGTGGTGAAAGTGATAGTGCATGCAGGTGGACAGGAAACAGACTTTAAAGGCGTATCTGATTACTATCTAAGTATGGGGCACATTTTGCCTCAGATTATTTTCTTCCCCTGGGGGGAAAATGATCACGGTGAATTGCCTTCACATACTACATACAAGTTGTATATGCAAATAAAAGAGAACACACCATACAACCCAGCCCATCTGGGTATGCTCTGGACAGAGGGAAAAGCATTCTGTAAACTGTTCAGTCTCTGCTTACAGAGACTGATGTCCAAGAATTTGATTTGGTCCAAAGTAAAGACAAATTGATAATCTGCTTCAGTTTGGACTTTGTATCGCTAAAGGGTAGCCACCAGGATTATACTTTTCATTGTTGGATAAACACTATAATGAATCTGCTCTTATAAAAATGTGAAAATATTAATAGGTTTCTGGGCAAAGTCTGGAAGCAGAGAAAATGAACAATGATGAACTGACACAGTTGCCCTACACAGTCAAGCTCTCTCCCCACTGAGGGAAGGGGAAGCTTCTCATGAGGTTGCCCTTGGAGCAATGGTTCTTCTCCTTGATAACGGTTTAGACTCCCCTGGTTCCGACTGTTTATCCCTGAAGCATGCATGGGTGGGAGTGAGGGGAGATGTATTAGGAGTCTGCAGGAAGAATGAAGAGTCCCATCCTTATTTCATACCAGTGGATACTTCTCAAAGAAACCAGAAGACTTGGAGGGTCAAAGTCCATGTGGGGCCAGTCTGACAGAGCTCCTCTCTTCACATCATGTTAAGATTTGGGGAATTGTTCTATGGCATATTGTTGCCTTCAAGATGCCCCTGGGGAAGAGATAGGGAATCAAACTTTAGCTCTGTTAAGAGTTTTTTCAGAAGGATGGGGTGCAATTTGTATTGGGAGATACTAAAGAAACTCTTCCTCTTTTTCCTAAGAAGTGAGTGGACACCAAGGCAGAGAAAGGGGTTGTGTCCAGGGAAGGGCTTAAATATTTTTTTAAAATCTATAATGTGGAGGGACGCCTGGGTGGCTCAGTCGGTTAAGCAGCTGCCTTCAGCTCGGGTCATGATCCCTGGGTCCTGGGATGGAGCCCCACATCGGGCTCCCTGCTCAGCAAAAAGCCTGCTTCTCCCTCTCCCTCTGCCTGCCCCTCTGCCTACTTGTGCTCTCTCTCTCTCTGTCAAATAAATAAATAAAATCTTTTAAAAAAAAATCTGTAATGTGGGATCAATTGTAATTAGCATATTTTAAGGTTTTTTTCTTCCTACATTGAGTTTTCTTCTATTCACTCACTACTTTTCGGTAAAGGCAATTACAGGGACACAGTTTTATGTTGGTGATGTTGTCTTTGACTCCAAAATCTGGAACACCTAAGATGAAAAGCACTACAAAAGGACAAGTGGAGATCAGCTGTCAACTCTATTATGAAAAAGCTGTACTGGAGAGCAGGGCTGCCCAGAAAAGCCCAGGCAAACCACAGAATCATGAGAAATAATAACTTGTTATATTAAACCACTAAGTTTGGGGTAGTTTCTTGTGCAGCACCAAGTAACTGAGCAATGTGGAGAGGTAGGAAAATGAGGAGCCAGCTCTTGATGTATAGAAGTTTATGTTTATTTTATTTATTTATTTTAGAGACAGAGAGAGAGAGAGAGAGCAGGGGGAAGGGCAGAGAGAGAGGGAGAGAATCTGGAGCAGACTCTGCTCTGAGCAGGGAGCCCCACGTGGGGCTCAATCCCTGGGATCATGACCTGAGCCGAAGGCTGACCCTTAACATACTGAGTCACCGCCCCCTTCTTTTTTTTAATAGCCTACTTAACAGCCGGGACAACATGAAGACACTCTGGTGTCATCATTGGTGTGGGCTGGTCCTGGATCCAGTGAGTGGTGAAAATCATGGGAATTTCCAAACTTCCTTGTCATCATTCCTGGCCACACTGGTGATAGCTGTCCCTTGTATATATAAGGTCTCCTTGTTCTTCTATAGTCATTCACTTTTAACTCTCCTCCTTGTGTGTGGTCACCAGTGAGCTTTGAAGCATAATCCAGAACCTCAGGTTCCAAGTCAAGCTCTGCTGCTTTCAACAGCAGGATGTAGATTGGCAGGAATGTAGATTCCCACTGATTTATTATGTAGATAGTCAGGGAGGTTACTGCTGTGTTGATGTTGGTGTGAAATGAATACTGATTCTAACAATGACTTTAACATTTGGATAATGCTTCTAACATTCAATAGCCTGTGTTTAAGAAGGCAAATTGATAGCTTTCTTCTAGCCATAATATCACTGAAATTATATGTACGTTTAGATATGTATGTTTATATGTATATGTGTACATATGTATGTAAACACACACAGTTAACCCTTGAATATCTCAGGTTGAAAATGCATTAGTCCATGTATATGCGGGCTTTTTCCAATAAATATAGTACAGTTTACAGTAAGTACAGTAATATACAGTACAATATAGTAAATATACTATAGAACAGTACTGTAAATGTATTTTCTCTTGCTTATGACTTTCTTAGTAATATTTTCTTTTCTCTAGCTTCCTTTATTTTAGGAATGCAGTATATTAATACACACATACAAAATATGTGTTAATTGGCTTTATATTCTCAGTAAGGCTTCCAGTCAACTGTAGGCTATTAATAGCTATGTTTGGGGGGGAGTCAAAGTTATACATACGTGGATTTTCAACAGTGCAAGGGATCAGTGCCCATAATCCTCACATTGCTCGAAGGTCAACTGTACATTGCACATATATTCCACGTGCTTGCCTTGCCAGTCCAATCACTTCTCCCAGTCTAAATTCTCCCACCTGAGGATCACTTTAGGCCTCAGCCCAACTCTCCCACCCCCACCCCCACCTGGGAACAAACACAGCACCACCAGGCTAACTGCTATTACCATTTACCAATCTAGACTATTGCATAGACATCATCCAGGGATCTTGTGCAAGTGCACATTCTAATTCGGCAGTTCTGGGGTTGGGTCTGAGAGTCTAATAAGCTCCCAGATGACGCTAGTGCCATTGGTTTCTGGACCAAACTGAGTAGCAAGGGTCTAGACCAGCATTTTCTAATAAGGGTTCCCTGACACTTTTGAAACCTACATAAACGGAACAAGTTATTTTCTAAACCCTCCCTCAAAACATACTGTTACACATTTGAGGAAGTGTTATGTTAAGATCAATAATTATCTTTGAACACTGTCCTTTCCATGGCTCTCTCATGATTAAAACTTTTGAACTTCTTCTATAAAAGAGGGTGAAACTCATTCCATTCTTTCTGCACTCTTACTACAATGTTCACAGTTTATTTCCTGATTTGGCTCAGAGTTAGGTATGTTCCTTCTGAAGTCCTTGGCAGGACAGGACACGTTCCTTCTTGTATTTTACTTACCAAAGAGTTACAATAGCTACAGAACTTGCTCAAGAGTAAATGGCAATTGCTTTGCTCACTGAGTAAAACTCCAAATAATAAGACCCTATTCATTCATCCTGGGTCCCACTAGAGACACGGATCCTATTCTGGGGGTGGGCCACTTTGGAGACTGGTGGACAGTTTTAGAAAAGAAGCCCCTTTTGGGTTATGACACATGTGACTAATTGGGAAACAAAGGAGGGAAGGCCGTGAGGTGAGTAGGGACTGTTTCTGCTCAGACATCTCTTTAGAAATAAGGGCAGTGATGTGGTAAGCATGGGGTGTTACATGCAACTAATGAATTATTGAGCATTGCATCAAAAACTAACAATGTACCATATGTTGGCTGATTGAATTTAAATTAAAAAGAAGAAGAAGAGGTAAGGGCAGTAAACCCAGGCGGAGAGGGGCACATTTCCATCCCTGACCATCCTGTGCTCTCTGTTGAAACTGGAGTAATTGTGAGGAGCTGCAGCAACCGTCCTTAGGTTTGGTTTCCGGGCAGCTGGGGAGAGAGCTGTGTATCATAGGATTTGGGAGCAGGCCAAATTAAACAGGAATTTTGGTTCTGACCAACCACCTCCAGCAAGTGACTTGACTCTCTGAAGATAACAGTATTTTCTGCCTAAGAGTGTTGACTGCACAAGATGATGTATGTGTGTAAGAGATTGAGCAATGCAACGCACAGAATGACCGCTGTTTGTGTTAGTATTAATGCTATCAAGTCTTAATGAATGAGAGCTAGCTAGTTTTCATATAAGTATTCATACTATCAAGCCCTATGGGATATGTCTCAGCAGCCAGCTAGCCCAACCATGGGGTCCGTAATTTACCTCCCTCCTCCTACCCTGTCAGGAAATTTGGGTAGAGGTGATCTGCTAGGTGTTGGTAGAGCTTAGGCTACGTGTAGGACATGAGCACTGTGACACATTTGGAAGACAACTGTTATGTCAGGCAGGTCTTAGCAAGTTCAGTAAACCAAATAAACACAAAGTCAAATTTTTCCAAAGAAGACATCCAAATGGCCAAATGGAATAAGTGCTCATCACTCAGCATCAGGGAAGTCCAAATCAAAACCTCAATGAGATACCACCTCACACCAGTCAGAATGGCTAAAATTAACAAGTCAGTAAACGACAGAAGTTGGCAGGGATGCGGAGAAAGGGGAACCCTCCTACACTGTTGGTGGTAATGCAAGCTGGTGCAGCCACTCTGGAAAACGGGTTGGAGGTTCCTCAAAAAGTTAAAAATAGAGCTACCCTATGACCCAGCCATTGCACTACTGGGTATTTACCCCAAAGATACAAATGTAGCGATCCGAAGGGGCATATGCACCCCAATGTTTATAGCAGCAATGTCCACAATAGCCAAACTGTGGAAAGAGCCAAGATGTCCATCAATGGATGAATGGATAAAGAAGATGTGGTATATATATACAATGGAATATTATGCAGCCATCAAAAAACCCGAAATCTTGCCATTTGCAACGACGTGGATAGAACTAGAGGGTATTATGCTAAGTGAAATAAGTCAATCAGAGAAAGATAAGTATCATATGATCTCACTGATATGAGGAATTCTTTAATCTCAGGAAACAAACTGAGGACTGCTGGAGTGGTGGGAGCTGGGAGGGATGGGGTGGCTGGGTGATGGATATTGGGGAGCGTATGTGCTATGATGAGCGCTGTGAATTATGTAAGACTGATGAATCACAGACCTGTACCTCTGAAACGAAATAGTAGGAAGGGAAAAATGAAGGAGGGGGGAATTGGAGGGGGAGATGAACCATGAGAGACTATGGACTCTGAGAAACAAACAGGGTTCTAGAGGGGAGTGGGGTGGGGGGATGGGTTAGCCCAGTGATGGGTATTAAGGAGGGCATGTTGGGCATGGAGCACTGGGTGTTATACGCAAACAATGAATCATGGAACACTACATCAAAAACTAATGATGTAATGTATGGTGACTAACATAACAAAATAAAAAACACACACACACAGTCAAGTATAGCTGGTTCTTCCATGCAGAGGAGACTTGTGTTGGAAGGAGAGGCAGCTAGCCCCAACCTCGGGTCTGCAGCTTTTGTGATCTGTCATTTCCCTCCCACTTTCTCACCATTGCCCATGGTTACTGACACTGAAGGGGTAGTTCAGATCTACCCCTTGAATCAAATCCGGGTCCAGATCATGTCTCTTGCCATCTTTTTCAGGCAGGTGACTCTGGGGAAATTGTCTCTCTGAGCCTCGTTCTATTTCATCAGCCGTGAAACTTTCATTTACCTGCTCTTCAGTCTGGTTGATGACTGCAATTGCCAGACTAACAAATAAAAATACAGGACATTCAGTTCAATCTGAATTTCAGATACACAATAAACTATTTTTACTATAAACGATATCCAGTTAAATTTGATAGTTTTATAATATGTCCCAAATACTGCATGGGACATACTTTACATGAAAAAAAAAAGTTTGTTGTTCATCTAAAATTCAAATTTAACTGGGGGTCCTGTATCTTATGTGGCAGCCCTATTCATGACATTGAAATGTGTGAGAATATTTAGCTTGAAGAAGGTACTGAACTGGCCATCTTCGTATTCCCAAAGAGCTCTGTACATACTTATGCCAGGTCCTCAAGGATAGTGAAAGAGAAAGGAAGAAGTAAAGGGGGGAAAAGGCAGACTAGAAACAAACTTTAGAGGATGTCATATGTGATCTGGCTTTGAAGCAGAAGTAGGAGTTCATCTGGCTTAGAATCCAGCAGAGAGTATAAGGCACAGGGGTGGGTCAATGAGTGAAAGCAGGTAAGGACCATTATGAAGCCTGAATATTATCTTGGGATCACTGGAGAACCACTCATCTTCTTTTCCAGGAGAGCGGTTTGATCAGATTTGGGTTTTAGACAGATTGTTCTGGCAATGGTGGAGATGGTTGGACAGAGGTTGTGGGCGGGGGGAAGGAGGTGGACGGGGTGTATAACAGGTGAGGAGCTTGGACCAAGTTCATGGCAGTGAACGGAGAGGAACGGATGGATTCAAGAGACATTGCAGATGTTGAATGACAGAAATTTGCAAGAGGTTGACTGTGAAGATGGAGAGGGGACTCACAAGTCCACCAAAACGGTGCTTAAGTGAAAATTTTAGAGGGAGAGGAATTACACAGGAGAAAGTGGCATCATGGAAGTCAAGGTGGGAAGATTGGAGGGAAGATGGTGAACAGTATTGTCACTGGTGTCTGACCCCCTGAACTCAGGAAATTTCTAGTAGAACCTTCTGCCTGTCAATCTTACTTTTTAGGAACAGAACTCCTAGGGCCTTCTGCCTCGCTGTCCATCTTACCTTAAGAAACTGACAAACTGCGGGAAAAGAAAAAGAAACATTTGAAGAAGACACCTGCACAAATGAATCAGAATGTGTCTCAGCCTCACGCTAATGTTAAAATTCCCCTCTGAATATTCATCCCAAACCCTAATAAAATGGAAGTGAGCATCCTTAAAGTTGCGGTGAGAAATTGTGCTCTGCTTTCCCTTGCTCAGGGAGGCACAGATTTGGAAATGATTACTCATGATCCCCTTATTTGTACAAACAAAGATGACCTTGTGTGTGACAACTCTGTGTGGTGTAGTCTCGTGGGGTAGTCTCTGTCTATAATGCACCAAGAAGGGGACCCACTTTGGCCCGCCAGCTGTGTCTCCTTCAAAGATGAAGGAAGATGAAGATAGGGAAACGAAAGAGGTCATTGAATTCCACAGACCTGGGCACTTATGATGGAGGTCCCAGCAAGGCACTGATATGGATAGCTGTGGAAACACTGTGGAGTACACGGGAGGCGAGCAGGAGAGAAATGAAGGTGGTCTACGCTTTCAAGACATTTACAGGTGAAAAGAGAAATCAGTTTAGGGGGATGCATGATCCATGGAGAACGTTTGGTTTGTGTTTTAGTATGTACAGGAAAGGAGCGGTTTGTATAAATGAGGCCAAGAATCCAGAGATTCAAGATAAAGGAGAATGAGCAGATAAGCTATGAGTAGGCTCTCTGAGCCCAAGGGCAATGGTAACACAGGTGAAAACTGGTAAAGGACACTTCTTTCCTCTGCAGTAAAAAGGAAGAAGGTAGAAGTGGTAAACACGTGGGTGAGTCCTGAGGGACATAGAATGGAAGTTGAGGGAATTCAAGACTAGATGATCTCCATTTTCCCCGGGAATTATAGATAAACTGAGGGAAGTGGGAGAAGTCAGCAGGCTGTAAGTCCTGTCAAGCCGATAGAAAGGTTTACTGGAACAGAGGGAGAGGGAGCGGTATCAGCATCAGCATTGGAAGTGGCAGCAGAAAAGGAAATTTACAACAAAGATGTGTTTTACTTATCATTATATATACATCACATAAAATTTACCTTCTTGATTTAAAAAAAATTTTTTTAAAGAATTTATTTATTTATTTGACACAGAGAGACACAGCGAGAGAGGGAACACAAACAGGGGGAGTGGGAGAGGGAGAAGCAGGCTTCCTGCTGAGCAGGGAGCCTGATGTGGGGCTCGATCCCAGGACCCTGAGATCATGACCTGAGCCAAAGGCAGATGCTTAACGACTGAGCCACCCAGGTGCCCCTTGACTTAAAAATTTTAAAGGAATATTTCAGGGTGGTAAATAGTATGTGGGTTCCTGAAATGGAAGCGAACATCCTTAAAGCT
Source organism: Leptonychotes weddellii (assembly GCF_054177405.1). NCBI lineage: Eukaryota > Metazoa > Chordata > Mammalia > Carnivora > Phocidae > Leptonychotes > Leptonychotes weddellii. The sequence continues at coordinate 68,782,799 of NC_138380.1, read as the reverse complement.
GAGGTGAGGAATGGTGAAACTCAATGAGAGAGAGAATTTTTGAAGGAAGGTTGTAGAGCAATGAATTGAAAGAGGCACAAGGCAGAGCCATGATTATACTAACTCTTTTTCCTAGTCTAGAGATGAGGGTGTAGGGGTGAGCAGACTCCACCTGATACTCAGCAGGCAAACCTTTGTCAAGGGACAAACTTTAGGTCTTCGGTTACAATGAAGAGACGGCAGCGTTTTAGGAGAGAGCTAAATTTCTCGAGAGATCTCTTGGAAATTAATCTGTGGCTTGAGAACATAATAGGAAGATTTCAAGAGAGAATCAGTGGGATGAGGCAAGGAAATGTGTAGAACTCAGGTGGGTAGTCACGAGCCTATGTGAGAAATTAACCAGATAGCCAGTGTTCTGGGCAGTTTGAGAGCTTGACTTGAATGGATCTAACTAGGCTCAGGGTCCATCTGGTATCAAGCTGCTCTTGTCTCTGCAAACCGTCTTACATCTTGACAGAGCTGCAAGCCCTTTGGGAGCCAGGGACATAATATGTAGAGATCATGCCATAGATTTTTTGTTCTTTGGTGGCCTTGGCATTTTATTGAGACTTTGGTAGTTTTCATTTGATATTTTTAAACTTATTGGAAATTAACTCTACCCCAACCAACTTCCTGGTTTTCATGAGAAGAGGTGGGATTAAGACAGTCATGGACACTAAGAAAATAATTTTTTCGACTGGCTTTTTTTTTTTTTTTACTTTCCTGCCTGGATATAAAAGAAACACTCCTAACAGAAAGTCTAAAAATTTTAAAGAAGTCATGTAAACAGAGAAATAAACAAACCTTCCTAAGTCTACCATTCAAGATTAACCACCTCCAACATTTTGGCATATATCCATCCCGTGATTTCTTTGCCTTTTCCCTCCTTTATGTAATTAAAATCATAATACAGATATATTCTCGGCTTTTATCACTTGGTATTTTATAGTAATCAGTAGGATGTTTTAAAAGGCTTATTTGATAAGTTGGATCTATTTTTCTAGGTTTGTTCTAGAGTTCATTCTGGGTTTCATCTAGAGTCAGAACCTGGTGGAGAACTCCCTCTTGAATCTTCTTCCAAATGTCTTATAGCTTGAAATGCCTTATTTCCTAAAATAGAACTTTATGGAAGAACTCCATGGTACATCTCATTCATAAGCTTCTTATTCTGGAGTGTACAAACATTGATTGTGGATGACAGTGGTATTTACACTGTACTGATGCATTCCTTAATTGTGTAAACTTCTAAGATTTTTAAATAAAATTTATAGAATTAGATGAGAAAAATATGTGCATAGAAAACCACCTTTTTTGGCAGAGAGGTTAAGTTTAAGTAATACATATTTAGGCCTGAAATCCACTGGATTCATTTTGGCAAATTAAAATAATCTTATGATCCTGGATTCAAGAGAATTTACTACTTGGAATTCTATGTCAAAGGAAGTATTTGGCAAGTTTCCTCATATCTCTGGGCAAAAAATGATAGAAAAATATGTAATCTAATATACTTTTTCATGAAAAATTTTTCATGATTAAAAACTTTTATTTTGATATGATGAAAGAAAATTTAAGAGGAAATTAAGACAGTTTTGAGGCCAATCAAGACCCAGAATTGCTGAGAGGCCTCAGAGCTGCCCCAAGAGCCCTAGTCCAGGCCTCACCAAAGTAGTTACTGGCAAAAACAGAACCTCCCAAACTCTTTCAGACCTGGGCATGGTTGCTCAACCCACCTCAGACTGCATTTCTCTGGACTGAAAAAGAACCATTTGGTTAAAAGGTTTTGGAAAGTGAAAGGCCAACCACATTAAAGAATTTTGTTATTTGCCACAGAGGCCCATTATATGGGATATTCTGAGCACAAGATATTAGGCAAGAGAAGTCCCATAATGACTTATTAGTTAAAAAAGGTATTGTATGTGGGGCGCCTGGGTGGTTCAGTCATTAAGCGTCTGCCTTTGGCTCAGGTCATGATCCCAGAGTCCTAGGATCGAGCCCTCCATCAGGCTTCCTGCTCAGAGGGAAGCCTGCTTCTCCCTCTCCCACTCCCCCTGCTTGTGTTCCCTTTCTCAATGTCTCTCTCTCTCTGTCAAATAAATAAATAAAATCTTTAAAAAAAATAAAAAAGGTATTGAATGAATCTTGCTCATTGGTAGAGATTTCAAAGAACAATTCCATTTAAGGAATTAGGAATAATACATTTATCATGCTACATCATTTTTCAAGGATTACTTTAATCCATCAGACTAAAATTATGAATTCCAACTCAAAGACTCCCTCCCCAATTAAAATGAGGGTTTTAAAATTTAAACTTTTATTTTGAGATATGTAGATTTATATCCACTAGGAAGAAATAATACAGAATGATCCAGTGTCTACTTGTCCAGTTTCCCCTAATGGTAAGAACTTACAAAAAATTATTATATGATATTACGAACAGGATTTTGACATAAACGTAGTCAAGATAAAGCACTTTGTTGAATAAGAATGTTAAGAATGAACATCTCTAGGGGCACCTGGGTGTCATAGTCAGTTGGGCATCTGGCTCTTGGTTTTAGCTCAGGTTGTGATCTCAGGGTCCTGAGATTGAGCCCTGCATTGGGCTCCACGCTCAGTGTGGAGTCTGATTGAGATTCTCTCTTTCTCCCTCTGCCCCTCCTGCTCTCTCTCTCTCTCTAAAATAAATAAATAAACATCTCTGCCCTATTTTCTATCTATGGGGAACATCATTTGGTTTTTCACCATTAAGTATGATGTTAACTGTAGTTTTTGTAGATGTTCTTTGCCAGGCTGAGAAATTTACCCTCCAATCTTAGTTTTCTAAAAGGTTTTGTTTTGTTTTGTTTTTAAATAATAGATGGCAATTGAATTTTCTCAAGTGCTTCTTTGGCACTGATTGATATGATCATGTGATTTTTCTTCTTTAGCCTGTTAGTATAGTGGATTACATTGATTGATTTTCTGATATTGATCAGCCTTGCGTTCCTGGAATAAACTCCACTTGGTCGTGGTATATAATTCTTTTTACATATTTTTGAATTCTATTTGTTAATATTTTGTTAAGGATTTGGGGTCTTTAAAATAGCAACTCAGATAATAATATTCATGTCTGTTCAAGAAAAGTTTGTAAATTTGCCAATGAGATTTTGGTAAGATAAACCTATGGAGGTAAGATTGCCATTTTAAAATGGTCCCTAATTATTTTCTTTATTGAAATACCTGTTTTTATTTAAAATAGTCCTATAAATTTATTCACATCTTATTCTCTAATAAAAATATTTGCCTATACATTTGTTTACTCTCCCAGTATGTGGGTCAGTGTGATAGTAAGATTCCTCATGCTGTTTCTTGACCTATCCCTTTTTTCCTGTTACTCAATACATTATTTGTAATATTCCATGCATTTTTCTTTCAGTGACATTTAAGGGGAGTGCTGCTAGTATTCTCATCCATTCACTTTCAATTTTCTCATCTCTTTCTTTCATATTACTCTCTCCTTTTCAATCGCATTCCTTTCTTCCTCTTTTATGTGTTGTGCTCCCCACGCCCCCCTCCCGTCTCTGCCTTTAGGTGATACCAACAGGCTTAGGACATTATTTGGCCCCACTGACATTTGAAGATAAAGTTGTTGGTGATTATTATGCCATCAGAAATCACTAATATTTAATATATTTGCAAAATCAGGGTCAATAATTATGTAAAAGTAAAAATAGATTATTTTGAATAACTCACTATCTCTCCCTAGTTTCTCAGACTTCACAAGTTTAAATGAGGAAAGCCTGAGAGGGGAATTGTATTGTTTATCTTTGCCGATAATATTAATAGAAAAAACTAGGGGTAGATAGTGGGTTATTCAAAATAATCTATTTCTACCCTCACCTAATTATTGACCACGATTTTGCAAAGTCTGTTGAAGCTACCAAGCTAAGGGAAGTATAGAATGAGATTTTGCTCTCACATAATTCACCAGGCTAATGGTGATGGTAATTCCTTTATGTTCCGTTCTGTAACCAGACCGTATTGGCTGTTCTGGTTAGTAATTACAGCAACAGTTTTCCCTGTTAGAATAAAAAGTATTTCAAGGCTCTGTTTTACACAGCTTCATTTTAGATTCAATGCTCTTGCTAATCCTTTAAAAGCAACCATTAAGTTGTGATTGTTCTTTGGAATGTAGGGGTCCATTAGGTTTAGTATTCTGTTTCCATAGAAATAGGATTTCTATATTCTTTCAGAAGCATCTTTAGAAAAATGGCCTGACTGCCTTTATTTTTATTTTGAAGCTTCCTTTTGAAATGAATCTTTATTCCAACATGGATTCTAAGTTTGGGAAAACTATCCACGAATGACTGGTTGTATTTATTTTTTTCTGGCTTTACTGAGGTACAATTGACAAACAAATTGTATCTATTTAGGGTGTACAACATGATTTAATATTCATATACACTGTGAATGATTACCACAATCAAGTTAATTAGTATATCCGTCACCTCACATAGTTACCTTTGTGTGTGTGTGTTGAGACACTTAAAATCTACTATCTTAGCAAATGTCAAATAAATGATACAGTATTATTAACTATATTCACCATGCCCGTATATGAGATCCTCAAGACTTATTTCTCTTATATCTGCAAGTTTGATTGGTTTTAGAAACCTCTCTTGATGTTTTAGACATTTCTATTAATTAAATAACTATCTCTGGTCTCAAGTGTTCCTTTCATATTCAAAATCTATAAAATTACCATATTATTTTTCTTTCAGAGATGTAAGTTGCTTCTTTCCTATTTTATGAACCTCTATTTATTTATTATCCTAAAAATTTTGCTCTTCTCAGTGAAAGAGGAATTTGCTGTTGAAATTGCATCCTTTTATAAATCAGATTGTTTATAAATGTGGCTTGATCATCAACTTAAATTTTCATTCTTTTTATCCTCTACTTTTAAAACTCAAAACTAAGAATGTTGTAAGGAAAATAAACCAATTATACAGGTGGTCATATTTAATAATCATTCATTTTTAAAGTTAACAAATGGAGATACAGTTCACATAAAAAATTTATTCTCTTAATTATACAATTCAGTAGTTTAGGAAATATATTCACAAGGGTGTATGACTATTGCCACTATCTAATTCCAGAACATTTTTATGACTCCAAGAAGAAACCCCAAACCCATTAGCAGTCACTCACCATTCTAGCCTCTGGTAATGGCAAATCTACTTTCTGTCCTTATGGATTCACCTATTCTAAAAATGGAATATTTACAGAATTATATAAATAGAATCTTACTTACGTGACCTTTCGGTTTTTTTTCATTTGGTATAATGTTTTCAAGGTTCATTCATGTTGTATCATACATCAGTACTTTGTTCCTTTTTATGGTTGAACATTATTTCATTGCATGGATGTACCACAATTTGTTTTTGTTTTGTTTTAAAGATTTTATTTATTTATTTGAGAGAGAGAGAGAAGAGAGAGAGCACGAGCAGGGGGTAGTGGCAGAGGGAGAGGGAGAAGCAGACTCCCTGCAGAGCAGGGATCCTGATGTGGGGCTCCATCCCAGGAACCCGTGACCATGACCTGAGCTAAAGGCAGACACTTAACAAGCTGAGCCACCCAGGCACCCATATACCACAATTTGTTTACCATTCATCTGTTCATAGACATTTGGTTTATTTCCACATTTTTGATACTGTGAAAAATGCTGCTGTGAACATGTGTGTGCAGCCATTTCTTTGAGATTCTGTTCTCAGTTCATTGGAGTATATACCCAGAAATGGAATTGCTGGGTTATATAGTAATTCTATTTTTAACATTTTGAGGAACTGCCAAACCATTTTCCAGAAAGTTAATACACATACAGTGGAATTTGCATCAATTCTTTTGGAAATCTACAATATTGGTAATATCAAAGTGCACATTATTCTTTTCAGTGGTAATAACCTCCTGTGTCACTTTGTTCTTTTTTTTGTTTTTGTTTTCGTAGCAGAAGATTTAGAAAATAACCAAAGGTTTCCCTTCTATTTCAAAATATTTTCTCTGGAATTTGGATATTTTTGAACTTTGATCTTTTTTTTTTTTTTTTAATTTTTTTAAAGATTTTTATTTATTTTTTGACAGAGAGAGACAGCGAGAGAGGGAACACAAGCAGGGGGAGTGGGAGAGGGAGAAGCAGGCTCGCCTGCTGAGCAAGGAACCCGATGTGGGGCTCGATCCCAGGACCCTGGGATCATGACCTGAGCCGAAGGCAGACGCTAAACGGCTGAGCCACCCAGGTGCCCCTGAACTTTGATCTTTGACATTGATGCAAACTATATGAGTTGGACCTAATTTAATCCAAGTAATATTTGATCTTATAAAATAATTTGAGATAGGTAAACAAATCGCACTTGGTAAATCTAGTGCAGGTAAAATGAATTCCTCTATAGGTTCGTCTTCAAATTGCCTACACAGACCCATTTGAGCTTTATGGCCACTTTTGGGGAAGATGAACAGATTTACTGGTGTGAGCAGAGTTATCAAAGAAAAGTACCTATCTCAAAATATCCAACTTGGTCAGATAATGATTCCAGTTAAAGAATAAGTATCATTAGAGGGCAACTGGCTAAACAAAATGTGGTGTGTGCATACACCCACCCCACCACCCACACAATGGATTATCACACAGCCATAAAAAGGATGAGATCTTGCCATTTGCCACAACATGGATGGACTTAGATGGTCTATTTTTTTGTTTTTGTTTTTTTTTAAGATTTTATTTATTTGACAGAGAGAGACAGCCAGAGAGGGAACACAAGCAGGGGGAGTGGGGGAGGGAGAAGCAGGCTTCCCGTGGAGCAAGGAGCCCGATGTGGGGCTTGATCCCAGCACCCTGAGATCATGACCTGAGCCGAAGGCAGACGCTTAATGACTGAGCCACCCAGGTGCCCCTGGACCTAGAGGGTCTTCCGCTAAGTGAAAAAAGTCAGGCTGAGAAAGACAAGTACCATGTGATTTCACTCATATGTGGACTCTTAAAAAACAAATCCATTAACAAACAGACCTGTGAGTTCAGAGAGCAAACTGTTGATAGTTGCCAGAGGGAAAAGGGGTGGGGGATGGGCAACATGGGTGCAGGGGAGTGGGAGATACAGGCTTCCAGCTATGGAGTGAATAAGTTATGGGAATAAAAGGCACAGCATAGGGAACATAGTCTATGATACCGTAATTATATTTTATGGTGACAGATGGTGGCTACATCTGTGGTGAGCATAGCATAACATATAGACTCGTGAAATCACTATGTTATACACCTGAAACTAACGTAACATTGTGTGTCAACTGATGACGAGGAGAAAGGCAAGAACAATGCAGTTTATTTATTTATTTTAAGATTTTATTTTATTTATTTGACAGAGAGAGAGAGATAGCGAGAGCAGGAACACAAGCAGGGGGAGTGGGAGAGGGAGAAGCAGGCTTCCTGCTGAGCAGGGAGCCCAATGTGGGACTCAATCCCAGGACCCTGGGATCATGACCTGAGCCGAAGGCAGACCCTTAACAACTGAGCCACCCAGACGCCCAAGAGCAATGCAGTTTAAATTAAATCTTCTTACGGCTTACAGCCCACTGATAGATATCCGCGACATGGAAAGCGTGACATTCCTCAAGGAGTTCATGGCTGCCTTGTTGCCTTAATATTGTATTTCATTATAGATTAGAAGTGACCTTACCTTGACAATAGCTAAATCTTCAGGGTCCTGTAAGACCCTGCTTTCAGCATACAGAAATTTCTTAGAAACCTATGTTATCTCTACCACCCACCCTCCACAAAACTTTGAATATATAATCAGTTACCCCTCCCACTTGCAGGTGCAGCACTTCTGCCCACAGGTCCTGTCCCCATGCTATAATAAAATCACATTTGTGCACCAAAAATGTCTCAGGAATTCTTTCTTAGCCATTCGCTCAGAAACCCAAAACTTCCAAATTTCATCATCAACTACACTCAAATAAAATAAAATGTATAAAAATGCAACAAGAGAAAATGTTACATATATTTATTTAAGTGTTAAGTAGACGTATGTTAAACATATACACATATTTGAAGCAATTGGATATCCATGGGCCAAAAAAAGAAAAGAACCTTGACCAAATCTCACACCTTATTCAAAAATTAACTCAAAATGGATAATAGATTTAAATGTAAAATATAAAACTGTAGGGGTGCCTTGGTTGCCCCGTCGGTTAAACGTCTGCCTTCGGCTCAGGTCATGATCCCAGGGTCCTGGGATGGAGCCCTGCATCAGGCTCCCTGCTCAGCGGGGAGACTGCTTCTCCCTCTGCCCCTCCCCCTGCTCATGCTTTCTCTCTCTCTCTCTGTCAAATAAATAAATATAATCTTTAAAAAAACTATAAAACTTCTAGAATAAAAAGGAGAAAATCTTCAGGATCTAGGACTTGGTGAAGAGTGCTTAGACATGAAAATAGGATTCAAAAAAGGGAAATTTGATAAATTGAACTCGATCAAAATGAAATTTTTCTCTGGAAAAGACTATTAAGAGGATGAAAAGATAAGTACAAACTGGGTAAGAAAATATTTGCAAATCACATAGCTGACAACCAACTGTATTTAGAATTTATAAAGAACTCTCCAAATTCAGCAGTAAAAAACTCAAACAATCCAATTAGAAAATGGCCAAAGTACTTGAATAACTATTTCACTGAAGAGTATAGATATCAAATAAACACATACAAATAAGTTCAGCATTTCTAAACCACTGAGGAAATGCAAAATCACAACCACAGTGAGATACCACTACCCACCTATTAGAAAAGCCAAAATTTTAAAAATTGATTATACCCACTAATGGTGAGGTAGTAGAGAAATTGGACTTTTCATACCTTACAGGTGGTAATGCAAACTTGGTACAACCACTCTGGAAAAGGTTTGGAAAATTCTTGAGAAATCATATACTTCATATGCAACCCAACATTGCACTCCTGGGCATTTATCCCAGAGAAATGGAAACTCAAGTTCACACAAAAACCTGCATGTAAATGTTCAGAGCAGTTTTATTTGTAATATCCTTAAATGTCCACAACCAAAATGTTTCTCCATAAGTGAATGGTTAAACAAACTCAGGTACATCTGAACCTTGAAATACCACTTGGCAATAAAGAGGAATTAACTTTCTGGGTTCTCTATTCTGTTCCATTGATCTATGTGTCTGTTTTTTTGCCAGTACCATATTATCCTGATGGAAAGAGCCTAGATGTCCATCAAGAGATGAATGGATAAAGAAGATGTGGGAGATACACACACACACACACACACACACACACACACACACACACACACACAGTGGAATATTACTCAGCCATTAAAAAGAATGAAATCTTACCATTTGCAATGACGTGGATGGAACTAGTGTGTATTATGCTAAGTGAAATAAGTCAGTCAGAGAAAGACAAATACCATATGATTTCACTCATATGTGGCATTTAAGAAACAAAACAGAGGATCATAGGGGATGGGAAGGAAAAATAAAATAAGATAAAAACACAGAGGGAGGCAAACCGTAAGAGACTCTTAATTATAAGAAACAAGCTGAGGGTTGCTGGAGGGAAGGGGGGCCAGGGGATGGAGTAACTGGGTAATGGGCATTAAGGAGGGCACTTGAAGTAATGAGCACTGGGTGTTGTATGCAACTGATGAATCACTCAACTCTACCTCTGAAACTAAAGATACAGTACGTGTTATTAATGAAATTGAATTTAAATAAAAAATTTTTTAAAAAAGGAACTGACTTTTGACATACAACAACTTGGGAAGGTATCAGCAGCATCTTGTTGAGTGAAATAATCCAACCTCGAAAGTACAATTCCATTTATACAATGTTCTTGAAACGACAAAGTTGTAGAGAAGGGAAACAGATTGGTGGCTGCCAGAGATTGGGGTGGAGGTTGAGGGGGGAGAACAGGTATAATTATAAAAGGTTGGCACCAGGGCATTCTTTGTGGTGTTGGGATACCCCTGTACTTTCATTACAGCTACGGTTACAAAAATGTACACAAACTTGATAAAATAATGTAGAACTATATACACACATTGTTCAGAGGTCAGTCTCCTGGGGTTTATATGTACTATAGTTATGTTAAATGGTATCATTGGGGGAAACTAGGGGAAGACTATAGTGCGACCTCTCTATACTACTTTGGCAACTTCATGTGAATCTATAATTCTTTCAAACCAGAATTTTTTTAAGTCATATCTTAACAATAAAGGTTTAATTCTATTTTAAATTTGTATAAGCTGCTCACTTACACACTAAAGCAATAATATGTAAAAACAAAACAACCAAAAAACACAAAAAAACCTAGAAGAACTAAAAAAACACCCTACAGGCCAAGGGTTTCTCTGGTGAATCCTAGCAAAAATTCAAGGAAAAAATAATATCTCTTTTACCCAAACTTTTACAGAAAAAGACAAAACACTGTATCTCATTTATGAAACTAACAGAACTTTAATACCAAAATCCCACAAGGACATTACTAGAACTTAGAATTTTAGGCTAATGTACTAATGAACATAAATGGAAAAATCCTAGACAATGTATTAGCAAACCAAACCCAGTAACATATAAAATAGATAATACATTATGACCCAAATCTAAGCATTGCAAAATGATAATAGGTCTTTTTTTCTTTTAGTCCTCCCCTTCATTTCTGCTCTTCTTTTTTCCCCTCTAAGGCTTAGAGAAATGTGCTTACATTCTCCACCACCAGGGAATTTTCTAGATTTCTATTCGCTTGATTAGTATTTATGTTTTTTTATGTGTTCAGCACAGAAATCAGGAATGCATTCACAGAAAACCTGAGAAAAGCTATATGCAAAACAAAACAGAAATAAGGCTGAAGATGGATCATGACGAAGATGGTGGTGTGGATTCAATCAACAACAAAACTGGATCTTTTTCTGCCCCCCCATCTTTGTAATTCTCACGCTTTCCATTACAATGCCTGACTCAAGGCAGGGGTTCAACATAATTGTAGCCTGGATTGCATAAGGTAGTCCTGAGTAAGTCATCATAGATTCCACAAGAATCATACGGAAGATGAAGAGTTAATCATTTCTTATGATTGGCAAGGAAGAGTTTGAGATTGTAAAAGAAAGAAGAACCAATAAATAGGAGGGAGATGATGCAGCAACTATCATTGAAGGCTATTAATGGAAGCAATATGATTATATATTGTTTATATATATATTGCACTGCTTATGTATATATGATTATATATATACATATATATTAGAGAAAGCAGGGGAAGGGACAGAGACAGAGGGAGAGAGAGAATTTTTTTTTTAAGATTTTATTTATTTATTGACAGAGAGAAAGAGGGAGAGAGAGAGCACAAGTAGGGGGAGTGGCCGGCAGTGGGAGAGGGAGAAGTAGGCTCTCTGCTGAGCAGAGAGTCCCATGCAGGGCTCAAACCCAGGACCCTGGGATCATGACCTGAGCCAAGGGCAGATGCTTACCTGACTGAGCCACCCACGTGCCCCGAGAGAGAGAGAATCTTAAGCAGACTCCACGCCCTGTGTGGAGCTTGACGTGGGGCTCGATCTCATGACCCTGAGATCATGACCTGAGCTGAAACCAAGAGTTGGTCACTTAACCAACTGAGCCACTCAGGTGCCCCCGAGCATCCCAGGTGTTCTGATGAAAACTGTAGCCCATGCTTTGAACAAGGCTGAGAGGGTATATATGAACAAGCTTCAGGGCATCTGTGAACCTCCAGAAATTTTTTACATTTTGTTTGTATATGTGTATTTGTATTTCTCTGGGATGAGGTTTTCATAACTTCCAGTAGATTATTAAATGAACCTATGATAGAATATTTTTTTTAAAAAGCAATGCATTTACAGTGTTAAATATTTACCATGAATATATGTCCTTGTTGAGTAGAACAAAACTTCCTCCCTATTTGAGGAATAAAACATGAACTCAAGAATATCAATTGCCTTCTTATAAAGAAATCAGTTTTGATTACTGGTAAACTATGCCGTATTCATTATGGAAAATAAGAAAAACATGGGAAAATATAAATGAGAAGGAAAATATTTACCCACAACCCAGAAGCAAACACTGTTAATGTTTTCTTATATTTTAAAGCATAATTATTGAGAATCTAATACAAGCCTATTACTGTATAAGACACTCCTAGATTAAAAAAAGGACAAAATTGGGCGCCTGGGTGGCTCAGTTGGCTAAGCGACTGCCTTCGGCTCAGGTCATGATCCCAGGGTCCTGGAATCGAGTCCCACATCGGGCTCCCGGCTCAGCGGGGAGCCTGCTTCTCCCTCTGACCCTCTCCTCTCTCATGCTGTTTCTCTCTCGCTCGCTCTCTAATAAATAAATAAATTAAATTAAAAAAAAAAAGGACAAAATTTTCAAAGTGATTAAGGACCACACACACACACACATACACCTGTACTTCACACTTTACGTTTCAGAATACCAGAGGTTTAACATAAAGCAGGTACCACGTATGTACAATACTAGAGGAAGGGTGGTTCCACACTTCCACCTGTTATGCACATTTTAACAGGAAAAATATAAAATACAATACAAGCCAGAAACATCTTGGTTCTGGTCCCTCCTCCATTACTTCTTGCTTGTATAATTCTCGATAAGCCACTTAATATTTCTAGGCTTCTGATGATTGACCTCTTATAAGGATAATGGCACATAATATTTCTGAAGGCGGGACACAGGACTGTACAATATCCTGAGGTCCCATAAAAACGTGTCTGTGGATATAGATAAACATACCGATATATATAGGTATGTATGCATGCATGCATGCATGCATACAAGTATATACACAAATTATTTATGTCAGGCCAATTGAAAAATGCAGAAGAGTGCAAAGAAATAAAAATAATTCCTATTTTTATGACCCAGAGATAATAGCTCTTATTCATTATTACTTTTTTTCACATATAAAAATTCAAGCAGCACCCATTTTGGTTTGGCAATGAGTTAAACACGACCTATGTTTGAATTTTGATTTAAAAGGAAACATTAAAGGGCACCTGGGTGGCTCAGTCGTTAAGCATCTGCCTTCGGCTCAGGTCATGATCCCAGGGTCTTGGGATCAGGCCCCACACCGGGCTCCCTGCTCAGCGGGAAGCCTGCTTCTCCCTCTCCCACTCCCTCTGCTTGTGTCCCCTCTCTCTCTGTGTCTCTCTCTGTCAAATAAATAAATAAAGTCTTAAAAAAATAAAAGGAAACATTAATACAAGGGATAGCATGAAGCCCAGAATTGTGTAAGTAATGAAAACATACAAAATTCCGCTTTTGGATTTATACAAGCAGAATGTCAAATACACTTTTTTTGGTAGAAGTTACACACTTGGCAGTCTATGATTTTTTTTTTTTATAGTATATATGCTTCACCATAAAATACAGCAAAAAATGCCTGAGGATTCCCACCTTATATGAGCTGTCATAACCATGGATACAGAAAACTGGAAAATACAGAATTGACTTGTTGATTTCTTTCTTTCTTTTCTTTTTTAAATTATTTTTTAAAAATTATTAACATATAATATATTACTTATTTCAGGGGTACAGGTCTGTGATTCATCAGTCTTACACAACACACAGCGCTCACCACAGCACATACCCTCCCCAGTGTCCATTTGTATTGAACAGAATGTTAGGCAAGGGGCAGTAGCTTTTTACTTCTTCAGCTAATTACATGTCACTTTGTAGGAAACACAGAGAAAAGGGAGTGAACCTTACACACAGCAAGTAGAGGGAACAATACTTGGAATGCTAACAAGAAAGCTGCAGGATGAGGTGACCAGTGTCAACAAGTGTATCACATTGCCCAGTTACATTCACTGTCCCCATCCAGCAGCTTCAGTAATGCAGGGGTTCAGGGGGGAAATTGCACCTGAGAAAGATTCACAATGATTATAGAAATGGTGGGCAGTGGGAAAGATTTGCTAGGAAACAGGTGTGCAGTCAGCCTGGGTTGCTGGTAACAAGGTGAGAGAACAAGAGAGGAAAGAAAGGTTTCCTACAGGAATTTGTGTGGAACAGTGGATAGCAGCCCCAAGAGATGCTGGAACCCATTTTGTGTTCTAAGAACTTCTACAAGTTTCCTGTGGTGGGTGGTAAATCCTGCTCACACTATGACAACTCCAGCTCCCCTTGGGATTTCTGCCCAGCAGCAGACATGGTCATGATGAGTCCTGCTTTGGGACTCCTGGTAAAGCTCACTGGGAGTTTCTCAGAACTATAAAGTAAGGAGGGATGATGGAGCTCAGAGAGTAATCATTTTATTTCCCAGAGAACTCTGAAGCCTACCTGGGGTTTGCATGATTAATCCTCGCATGACTGAGAACACATATCAGGTGCAGAAGTAGGTTCCTAGACCTTCTCATGAGTGCTCCAACTATACTACTCTGTTTCATCCCACATTATCTGGATTACAATGGTCCTGCTATAGAGTCTTGAGGTTTTCCACGGCTATTCTGAAATCCATTTATGAAGGTTCATCGTTTATTCAAGAATATTGTATAGTCAGGGCCCCTGGGTGGCTCAGTTGGTGAAGCAGCTGACTCAATTTTAGCTCAGGTCATGATCTCAAGGTTGTGGGGTTGAGCCCTGCGAGGGGCTCCGCTCTGTGATCCGCGGGGAGTCTGTTTGTCCCTCTCCCTCTGTTCCTCCCCCAACTTGCTCTCTCTCTCTCTCAAATAAATAGATAAATAAATCTTTAAAAAAAGAATATTATATTCTCATCAGCAAAATCTTTCTGGAAAAATGATGGCCCTAAAATCTAGATGGTTTTGTCCACCAAGAACAGTCTCAGAACCAGGAAGAGACGTAGGACGCACCTCAGACATTCTTGGTACTATATATGAAATATATTTGCCTCAATAAAGCAAGAAGACAATGTTGAGTACAAGTTGATACACTACTGTGTAAACACTAACGTGATAGAGTATCTTTAAGCTTTTAAAAAGATACTAAAGTATCTTTAATCTTAGTGCTCCAAAAATGCTTTATTTTTACTGATATAAAAGCAGGTCATTTTTTTCCTCCTCTACTCTTTTTTTTTTTTATTGAAGTGTGGTTGACACACAGTATTACATTAATTTCAGGTGTGCAACATAGTGAGTCCACGAGTCTACATGTTATGCTGTGCTCACCACAAGTGTAGCTACCACCTGTCATCATACAATATTTATTACCATATCACTGACTCTACTCCCTACGCTGTACCTTTCATCCTCTCTAGGTCCATCCATATTGTCACAAATGGCAAAATCTCATTCTTTTTTATGGCTGAGTACTATTCATGTGTGTGTATGTGTGTGTGTGTATTTATCTTCTTTATTCCTTCATCTATGATGGACACTTAGGTTTCTTCTATATCTTGGCTATTATAAATAATGTTGCACTAAACATAGGGGTATATGTATCTTTTTGAATTAGTGTTTTTTGTGTGTTTTCTTTGGGTAAATACCCAGTAGTCAAATTAATGAATCATATGATATTTCTATTAATTTTTTGAGGAACCTTCATACTCTTTTCCATAGTGGTTATACCAATTTACATCTGCACTAACAGTGTAGGAGAGTTCCTTTTTCTCTACATCCTCACCAACACTTAACATTTCTTGTCTTCTGGGGCACCTGGGTGGCTCAGTCGTTAAGCGTTTGCCTTCAGCTCAGGTCATGATCCCAGGGTCCTGGGATGGAGCCCCGCTTCGGGCTCCCCGCTCTGCAGGAAGACTGCTTCTCCCTCTCTCGCTCCCCCTGCTTGTGTTCCCTCTCTCGCTGTGTCTCTCTCTGTCAAGTAAATAAATAAAATCTTTAAAAAAAAACCAAAAAACATTTCTTGTCTTCTGATTCTAGTCATTTTGATGGGTGTGAGGTGATACCTCATTGTGATTTTGATTTGCATTTCCCTGATGATGAGTAATGTTGAGCATCTTTTCATGTGTCTATTGGCCATCTGTACGTCTTCTTTGGAAAAATGTCTATTCAGGTCCAAGAGCAGGTCATTTGAAGTTTTGCCTAAAAACTTCATCAAGTTGTCAAATTTCTATTTCTCAGGAGAAAAGCTATTACTAAGGATTAAATGGAATATTTCCTCAAAAATATTTTGTATCAAGTAACAAACATAAGCATTAAATTTATAGTATTTAAACTCATTCATAAAACGCACTCTCCAAAATGTGGAAAAAGGCATCTTTCAGCGCCTTTCATTTTCCTGGAAAGTAGTAATGATATGGAGCTGCATATTCCCTACAGTGCAAAGACTGCTGCTTAAGGGAATCCTCTATGAAATGTATCGGAGAGGTTGCTCCTAAGGAAACTCGTAGTTCATCTTTGTGTGAATCCATATTATCTAATTTGCCTAACTTCTGAATATGAAGTAATCAAGAAATGGAAGCCAGCTGTCTTTCAGGTCAGGTGGGACAGCCCAAAGGACACAGACCATAACCTAAGTAGAACATTCACAACACTTCATAGAAAGATCCCTATCCTGATAAATACTTTTATATTTTTGTCTTTTGCAGTGCAGGAACTATAACAATAATGTAGTGGGCACTGGGAGTGCCTCCTAAGCAACAAGCTCTCTCTCTCTCTTTTCCTTCAGTAATTAATTCCTTCTTGAAAAGGAAAGCCTCTTTTTTGGTTCTCCCTCTTCACAGCTTATCACGCACTTTGCTACACTTTCTAAAACACTTTCTAGGGGCGCCTGGGTGGCTCAGTTGGTTAAGCGTCTGCCTTTGGCTCCGGTCAGGATCCTAGGGTCCTGGGATTGAGCCCCGTATCAGGCTCCCTGCTCAGCAGGGAGCCTGCCTCTCCCTCTGCCTGCCTCTCCCTCTGCCTGCCGCTCCCCTTGCTTGTGTGCTATCTCTCTGATAAATAAATAAAAAATAAATAAAATAAATAAAACACTTTCTAGCATATAAGCCTATAGTGACTTTCTACCGACAAGAGAAATCTTGAAAGGCAATAGGATATAGCAGAAAGAGAGTAAGGTAATCTGCATTCTAGACCAGTGGCAGTGGAGGGGGAAATCAACCCGTTGAGGTCTTTGTCTCTTATTTTTAAAACAGGAGCTTGTAGTTCCAGCTTTCAAATTTTGCATTTTTTTCCTCTGTAGCATTCAAGGCTCTTCATCAATTAGCACCATCTATCCATCTCTCTCCCTCTACGCATACCCAGTGTGAATCTTCCATCTCCGCATCATCCTTTACACACCTGTCAAACATTCTACTGTTATCACTTTCAGAATGAAAGCCCATCTTCCATCCTCCTTACCAACTGAGAGATTTCCTTGGTGGCCCATCTCTCCCAAATTTTCTCTGAGTTAGAGCTCATGATAATCTCACCCATGTGTTAAAATGCTGTGGATGGTATTTATGACCTGTACAACATTCCCTAGCACTCAATTTTTATTTATTTATTTATTTACTGGAAACATTAAAATAATTTATTTGGCCAAATTAAAAGTAGAAAAAATTAGAAAAAACCCTATAAGAGCAAGTACATTATTGCTTTCAGTTTGGGAATAGTAAGAGAAACATGTTATCATGCATTTGTCCCATTTAATCCTCCTGTATGTGACCTGGCTTAACTTCCAGAGCCCCCTCTTCATTCCACTAAACATTTCTAGTGATGGCTGGGCTCCTCCAAAGACTCCCTGAAATGGTTATGGGTGTCAGGAAGTCAGATACAGTCTGGAGGCAAGAAAGACCCATCTGTCCTTTGGAATTGGTAGTTTCTTTCCCACCTCACTGAAGTTGGCATGACATCAAATGACAGGAAGGGATAATTTCCCTTTAATTTGGGTGGGTCTGAAGTCTCAGTGATTGTGATCTATTGGGCTGAACTGTCCTGAACTTTCTGGTTTCTTTTTTTTTTTTTTTTCATTGAGTACCCATCTCTCTTTTTTTTTATATTTTATTTTATTTATTTACGTTATGTTATGTTAATCACCATACATTACATCATTAGTTTTTGATGTAGTGTTCCATGATTCATTGTTTGCGTATAACACCCAGTGCTCCATTCAATACGTGACCTCTTTAATACCCATCACCAGGCTAACCCATCCTCCTCCCCACCCCAGAACCCTCAGTTTTTTTCTCAGAGTCCATAGTCTCTCATGGTTCGTCTCCCCCTCTGATTCCCCTCCTTCATTATTCCCTTCCTACTATCTTCTTCCTTTTTTTAACATATAATGTATTGTTTCAGAGGTACAGGTCTGTGATTCAACAGTCTTA
>NC_138380.1:68735122-68763999 GCF_054177405.1 Leptonychotes weddellii | reverse complement strand
TCCAGAGGAGAATAGATGAATGAGAGAACAAAATGCTAACAGGGTAACAATGACCCCAGAAAAATATACACTAAACAAATCAGAAGAGACCTGAAACCAGGGGAAAAGAAAGGGAAAGAAAGAAAAAGAAAGAGATGAAAAAAAAAAAAAGAATATGACCAAATATGATCAGGCTGGTAAATAGATCAGTGCCACACACTAGATTTTGGGCATATTTTGGTATGTTAGAAGAAACTGCCTCCCAAAATTCTGAAGAAAGAAAAGCTTATATATCTACAAAAATAAGGGTAAATACAATGAAGGTAAATACATGACTGTAAAGATGAAAATTATAGAAGATTTTATAAAAGGAATTGATAGATAAGAAGGTGGTTGAAAAAAAGAAAGAAGAGAAATTAAAAAAAAAAGGGAGAGAATGTGATCAGGCAGGAGAGTAGAACAAAGCCATACACTAGAGATTTAGGGTATATTTTGGTCTGTTAGAAGCAACTGTATCCCAAAATTTTAAAGAGAGAACAATTTATATATATACCAAAAATAAGGTTAACTACTATGAAGGGATAGAATATGACTCTAAAAATGAAAAATAAAAAAGATTTTTAAAAAAAGGGATTGATAAGATGTTGGTTGAAAAAGGGAAAAAGAAAAACTCAAAAGAAAAAGAAAATTTTAAAAATTAACTTTGAAAGACTAAGAATCGGGGGAAAAAAGCCATGAATTCTATGTGCAGTATTCCCCTAGTGCTGGAGTTCTGCCATTCTCATTGATCAGTAAACTTGGACTTGGTGGCTGTTCTTGCTGATCTTTTGGGGGAGAGGCCTGTTGCCGTGGTTCCCAAATGTCTTTGCTGGAGGTGGAATTGCCCCGCCCTTGCCCGGTCCGGGCTAAGTAATCTGCTCGGGTTGCTCTCCAGAGCTTTTGTTCCCTGCGAGCTTTCCGTAGAGCTTTGGAGGTGGAGAGTGAAAATGGCGGCCTCCCAATCTCCGCCCCGGAGAAGCCAAGAACTCGTGGCCCCGCTCCTCAGTGAGCCCCCAGAGAAAAGCAGTCACCTACTCCCATTTCCCTGGTCTCCAGCCGCTCTCTGTGCTCATCTGGCCTGTGACCGAGTGTTTCTATCTCTGGCACACGACCCCGTCTGGAGTCCCCAAACCCAGCAGATCCCTGTGGTGCGCTCCCGTGCCGCTCCTCCCAGGGGAGGAAGGGGAGTCTCCCCGGATCTGCTGCTTGTTGGGTCCCTGCTAGAAGAGCAGTGGCCCGACTGTGCCACCGTGTGATCACAGTTTATGGCAACCCCAAGCTGAGAGCCCGCGCCTCGGCTCTGTCTCTGCAGCCAGCTTCCCCGCTCCAATACCTGGGAGCTCTGCTGCACTCAGGCACCCCTGGTCTTTCTGTGACCCCGAGGGTCCTGAGACCACACTGTCCCACGAGGGTTCCACCCCCTGCTTAGCCACTGGAGCGACGTCCCTCAGCAGAGCAGACTTCTAAAAATTCTGATTTTGTGCTCTGCAGCTCTATCACTTGCCAGAAGCGACTGATGGAGGCCCCCTCCCCAGCCGTCTATCCTCCCGAATATCACCTCAGATTCACTTCTCCGCATGTCCTACCTTCCAAAAAGTGGTCACTTTTATGTTCAGAGAGTTGTTGCTATTCTTTTCTTCGATCTCCTGTTGAGTTTGTAGGTGTTCAAAATAGTTTGATCCCCATCTAGCTGAATTCCTGGGACTGGATGAAATTTAGGTCTCCTACTCCTCCGCCATCTTGCTCCTCCCTGCCCTAGTACTCAATTTTTAAAAGACACATCATATTCTCTAGTTATTTTCACATGGACATTTGTTTCTGAACTCTTTAACTGCATACCCTTTTTCTCCCTCTTGGTTTTTCCTTTTCCATCCACCTCTCGTATTACACAGGATTTGAAAGTGCTTTCAACAAAAAAGGTAAGAAAATATTTATGTAGCACAAAGGACAACATGTGATCAAAATTTTGCTGAGTTTCCTGCTAGCTATAGGGAAATCCAGTAAGTTATTTAAATTTCATTATCAGAAAGGAGGAACCGTACCAAAGCTTTCCCTGAACTCAAACCTAAAAGAAAGTTTTAATGTGGGGCATAATAGAGGATATTTTAAGTGATGTAACACTACATTCTTAACATGTTTATAGCATATATCAAATTTCATGTGGTTGTTCCTTGAGACAGCCTCCAGTAAAGCTGAAGGCAAAACACTGACATAAAACTAGTGAAGAGGATGCTTTAAAAAATTCATCTATAGTTCCCTGCAGAATTTTACACATTCTGTAGATGCTAAATAATGACTTGTTTTACCTCTTTAAGGGAACTTTCACATTACTGCTTCTTAAAACCTACTGATGGAAGTCTGTCATTTTTTTTTCTTAGGGCACCTAAGTAATCAAAGAGAACTGGGGATGTAGAGAAAGCCAGCTCTCTAAATTCATAAAGTTTTAATCATTGGTTATCTATATGGTTTTATTTTTCCTCCACATACACAAAAAAAGTATCAGATTTAGAATTCCCACTGACAAGAAACAAGAATTTGGTTGTTAGGGGTGCCTGGGTGGCTCAGTCGGTTAAGCAACCGCCTTCAGCTCAGGTCATGATCCCTGGGTCCTGGGATCAAGCCCCACAATCAGGCTCCTTGCTCCTCGGGAGGCCTGCTTCTCCCTCTGCCTGCCGCTGTCCCTGCTTGTGCTCGCTCTCTCTGTGTCAAGAATAAATAAAATCAAAAAAAAAAAAAAAAAGAATTTGGTTGTTAGGCTGAGAAGATACTGGTTACACTGCATTAGAAAAGATTTTGAGATCGATCCTGGCCTTTGGCAGATCTTTCAGTACATTCAAGTACCAACCTAAGTCACTTTGGTTCCAAGGCCAAACAGCGTGGTTGAACCTCCTTCTTTTCACATATTTACTTAGACCAGGGTTTCTTAACCTCAGCACTATTGACATTTTGGGTCAGATAAATATTTTTGTTGGATATTTAACAGAATCTCTGGTCTCTCCCCACTAAATGTCAATAACACCTCCACTTACAGTTGTGATCATTGGAAGTATTTCCAAAAATATTTTGGTGGGCAAAATCACCCCATTTTGAAAATTATTGCTTTAGAATATGCTGAGACAGCTATCAGGTGGTACCAGCTAAGCCCCTTTATGGCTAGATTTAAGTTGTTAGGATAAGTTTGTATTGTCATTTCTACACACTTTGTCTTAAAATTCCTGTTTGTATTCCTTTTGAAAATTTAAGTTTGTCTTCATTGAACTAAAAAGGGAATTTCCTTGATTTAGGTGGGGAATTCAGCACTTCAACGGACAGTAAGAGTTACCACAGAGAAGAACACAAGGTACAAAATAAGGAGATACAGGGAGAGGTGTAGATGCTGAAGTTCTCTCTTAAAAAAACTCACTACTTTTTCTCCTTGAAATTTCATATGATAGTTATATTTTCTTTGAAGCCTCATATAAACTTTCTCTTGAGCTCCAGATTTGTACACCCAAATAATTACTGAACACGGCCTCTGAATTTTCAAGACCACTCAACATCAACATAGTGCCTTTGAGCCAAGTTGGGAAGCCTGGCTACAAATCACGTGTGTCCTGTGAGCTTTAGGCTCACATGAGGTGATGTGCCCCGGAGGTATAACAAGACAGAAATAAAAATGAAAAGACAAAGATTGTTCAAGAGGTCCTGTGAATTCAGAGAAAGAGAAAGCCTAAAGGAAAGCACAAATATACTAGTTGAGATGGGACATTTTATTATTTTTTAAAAAAATTTATTAATTTATTTGAGAGAGAGGGAGAGAGAGAGAGAGGACACAAGCGGGGAGAGGGGCAGAGCGAGAGGGAGAACCAGGCTCCCCGCTGTGCAGGGAGCCCAACACGGAAGTGATGCGCGGCTCTGCTGGATCCCAGGACCCTGAGATCATGACCAGAGCCGAAGGCAGCTGCTTAACCGACTGAGCCATCCAGGCGCCACAAGAGATAGGACAGTTTAAAGATACTGAATGTATAGAATTCAAGTAAAGCTAGACAGGGACTGTCAGTACAGAAGAAATCAGTAGTCGTTAGAAGTTTCAACAAGGAACACATGGTTCCACTTGGCTCTAATAAAAAATGAAATTACTTCTTCAAAGCAGCATAGTAACCTTATGAGTTTGTGTTTGAAAAGTAACCAGTAACTGGAAAAAGAATAAGGAAAGGGATTTGTATTTAATTAATTTCACTACAGTAGTGATCTTATTCATATACTGTGTATATCTCAAGTCGCTTATATGTTAATATGTTTAGATGACAAGGCTTTGAACCTTTTTAGCATGCTATTATGGGGGATGCTAAAGGGGGATGCTATTATGGGGGAAGGTAAGTTTGATATTTGGAGCAGAAATGGAAATCTTCCTTCAGCTTCTTGATATTAAAGATGGTAGTACAAACATCACACCATGCTTTGTTTGCCTCTGCTTTGTAATATAAGGATTGTCAAGAATAAAAGGACAATAACTGATGCTTGATCCTGAGTATGTAGAACATAATTTCGTATCTCTTTGGCAATTCAGAAGGTACTTGAGATTATGCAACATTTCAGATCTTTATAAACATCAATTATCTTGGTATATACTAAACGTAAATTCCAATTATTTGTGCTTCCCATTTTTTTAAGTTCCATAATTACAAGGAAGTGTGACATAGCAGGTGACTTAATCTCATCTCATGGCTGACATAAAAATCCTTATAATAAAACTTTCAAAAAGTTCTTGGTAATTTTAAGTGTTAGTGTTTAGTCACAAGCATGATAGAAAAAAACAAGCAAGGAAACAAAACAAAACAAAAAAATTGAAGCTCAGAGGAGTTGCAAATTGGTAAAGGTACTGTGATGAAAAAATACAGAATAACATGACACCTTCCCTTCTGTACAAACCCATAATGAAGCTCCCTCTGTTTGGTGTATGGTATCCTTTCTAATAACTGAAGGATAGAAAAAAAAACAACCATGCAGAATGATGGTTAAGTACCCAGAATTATTTTATTTTATTATTTTTTAGATTATTTATTTATTTATTTGACAGAGAAAGAGAGAGAGCACAAGTAGGCAGAGCAGTAGGCAGAGGAAAAGGGAGAAGCAGGTTCCCTGCTGAGCAGAGAGCCCAATGCGGGGCTCTATTCCAGGACCCTGAGATCATGACCTGAGCCAAAGGCAGCCACTTAACTGACTGAGCCACCCAGGTACCCCAGAATTATTTTAAATAATACAATGCCTTCAATATACTTCAAAGAAAATATACATGTATTTTAATACACAAAGTACATTATAAGGTATGTATCAAAATATGAGGTATAAATATGGAATGCAAATTTAAAAAGACAAAATATTCAATGTATTACAAAAAGGTAACAAAATAAAAGTCACTCTCAAAATCTGACATTTTCCTCTAAGCACTTAATGTTGATTGACAATTTTTATATGTTAGTAGAACATTTCATATTGTTGATTATAAAAACACAACTAAAAATGGAAAAATATTCCTAAAACTAAAACAAGTTCAGGTTCAAATGTCAGTAAACATGATGAAATATAATCAGGGAGATCACACACAATTCCATGGTAACAAGTTTTTCAAATGACTTTCAAAGTTAGATTCGTGTTTAGTGTACGTGCTGCCGAAGCGAGCACCAAAGTTAGATTCTTGATAATACTATTTGCCTTCTGGCCTACGGCCTGATGATTGGCCCTAACTGATGTTTTTCTAGAGGGCTGACCACAGCACTTTCTTGGTAAACTATAGTTATTTAAAAACTAAATGGAATAAGACTGGTGTCCTTTTGAGGATACATATACATTATTTCTATTATCTTATTTCTCTTGTTTCTCTTATTCTTTGATCTGGGGAAAGATCCCCTAGATACCCGTTAACATGAATATTATGCCATATGTAGATTATAAACCTGGTGTTATTAACAAATATTCACATTAAACTTCACATTTGTAAATACCTTTTTCTTCATAACAATTGTGTAAATGAAGATATAGCTGCATGATACTGGAAAGAACCAAGAACACTGGCATTTCTAGTTCACTAACTAGATTAGATTGGTTTCTCAGAAGCATAATCTAGATGAAAAGTCAATATATATATACTAAATCAAATTTGGTGTATATTCTGGTGTCCCTAGCTATCCTGCAAAATGTTAGGTCCTTGGAAACACGGAAATCCAAAATAGCCAAATCGATCTTGAAAAAAGACCCACAAAGTCGGAGAACTCAGACTTCCATATTTTAAAATTTAACTGTAATAATCAAGACAGTGTGGTACTGGCATAGAATAGACATATAGATGAACCAACGAGAGTTGAGAGTGCAGAAATAAGCCCTAACATTTATACTCCATTGGCTTTTGACAAAGGAGCCAAGCCAGTTTTACGAGGAAAGAATAATGTTTTCAACAAATGATTCTGGGACAACTGGATTTCCACATGTAAAAGAGTGAATTTGGACCCCTACCTCACACCACACATAAAAAGTAACTTACAGTGGATCATAGGCATAAGTATAAGAGCCAAAATGATAAAACTCTTAGAAGAAAACACCCGAGTATATCTTTATGATCTTAGCTTAGGTAATGACTTCTTAGCTACACTGTCAAAATTACAAGTGATAGAAGACTGATTAGGACATCATTAAAATTAAAAACATTTGTGGTTCAAAGGACACTATCAAGAAATGAAAAGACAGTACACAGGATGGAAGAAAAATATTTGCAAATCTTTATCTGATAAGATTTTTATCCAGAATATATAAAGAACTCTTAAAACTCAACAACAAAAAGACAAGCCAGTTTAAAAAAAAAATGGGTAAAAAATCTGAATAGATATTTCTCCAAAGATACACAACTGGCCAATAAGCACAGGAAAAGATGCTCAACATCATTAGTCTTCATAGAAATGCAAATTAAAACCACAGTGAGCTAACACTTCACATCTACTAGGATGGCTATAACAAAAAGGACATACAATGACAAGTGTTACTGTTATATTGTTACTGTTTTTATGGTGTGGAGAAATTGGAACCTTGATTCATTGTTGGTGGGAATGTAAAACGGTGCAGTTGCTGTGGTGGAAAGCAGCATGGCAGTTTCTAAAAATGTTAAACATAGAGTTAGCATATGATCCAACAATTCCGCTCCTAGGTATGAAAACATATGCTCACACAAAAACTTGTACACGAATATTTACAGCAGCAGCATTATTTTGATAACCAAGAGACAGAAACAATCCAAATGCCTGTCAACTGACAAATTGATAAAATGTGGTATATCCATACAACATGATATCATTCAGCCATAAAAAGAAATGAAGTACAGATAGATGCTACAACATGGATAAATCTTGAAAACATGATGCAAAGTGAAAGAAGCCAGTCACAAAAGACCTATGGTATGATCCTATTCATATGAAGTGTCTAGAATAGGCAAGTCTATAGAGACAGAAAGTAGATTAATGGTTGCGTAAGGCCGGGAAGGTAGGAATGGGGGGTTGGTGAGGAATGACTGCTAATGGGTACAATGTGCTCTTTTGGGGGTGATAAAAATGTTCTAAAATTCGATTATGGTGACCGCATAACCCTGCAAATACAGTAAAAGCCATTGATTTACATACTTCAAATGGGCAAACTATGGTATGTAAATTATATCTTGATAAGGCTTTACATTTTTTTAAAATGTTATGTTCTGTTTAGTAATAAGGAATTTTATATCAGATATAAAACATCATAGTTACCTTAACTCTTCCCCAGGACTCTGGTGGTAAATTTTTATATACAGTAAATATCATCAAAGGCAATCCCAAAACAATGATCAGTACCAAAAAGAGGCCCCTTGTGTGTTCATCTGTCGTTGGTAGTGGAGTTAATTTTTAGTCTCTGGTTGGTCTCTTTGCATCCAGCATGCTTTAGTTTGCTGTTGGCTGCTTCCCAAAATGACCACCTTTTTACTGTCCTCCCCATTAAAAATAAAAGATCACATAATTATTTCTTCACTATGTTCATTTTATGCATTGGGATGAAAGTAAAGATCTATCTCATAGATTAGAGCTATTTATACATTACTTCATTACTTCTTTTTTTTTAATTTTTTATTGTTATGTTAATCACCATACATTAATTAGTTTTTGATGTAGTGTTCCATGATTCATTGTTTGTGTATAACACCCAGTGCTCCATGCAGAACGTGCCCTCTTTAATACCCATCACCAGGCTAACCCATCCTCTCACCCCCTCCCTCTAGAACCCTCAGTTTGTTTTTCAGAGTCCTTCATTACTTCTTAGTGATGTAGGCAAGCCATGTCTGAGGACCCAAAAAGGGTCCCACAGGAAAAGCCAAGAGGGTCCTTGGCTTTGTGCAGGATAGAAATCAAACCCAAGCCAGGAAGACATGAAAGCAGAGTTTAATGAATAGCGTAAGTGATAGCATATAGTAGATGGAGTGTCTGGGAGGCTCAGAAAAGGAGAAGTGAATTTCTCCATTGCCTGAGATTAGGGTTTTATACCGGAAAGGGGTCCAGGGTATGGTTCCTTCAGGAATTCAGGTTAGGCTCTCTTCCTCGGCGCTGCCTGAGGAGGTGGCAGCCATCTGTTACTGGGCATCATGGATGCCCTCAGACCTCTGGTGAAGCCCAAGATCATTAAAAAGAGGATCAAGAAGTTCATTTGGCACCAGTCAGACCGCTATGTCAAAATTAAGCACAACTGGCGGAAACCCAGAGGCAGTGATGATAGAGTGCGTAGAAGATTCAAGGGTCAGATCTTGATACTCAACATTGATTGTTGAGTTGCCCAGTGGCTTCTGGAAGTTTCTAGTCCACAATGTCAAGGAGCTTGAAGTGCTGCTCATGTGCAACAAATCTCAGTGTGCAGAGATTGCTCACAATGTCTCCTCCGAGAACTGCAAAGCCATTGTGGAAAGAGCAGCCCAGCCGGCCACCAGAGTCACCAATCCCAATGCCAGGCTGCACAGTGAAGAAAATGAATAGACAGCTTATGTGCACCTCATATTTGTGTTAATAAAGCCATAAAACTACCAAAAAAAAAAAGGAATCCAGGTTAGGGTCCCATCAAAGGTGAGTGTCCAGTGAACAACAGGTGTAACTCCATAAATCACTGAAGGAGCTACTGGCACCAGGGTCCACTGTGGTTTGTTCTTAAGATGTTATCAGGTGTATGGGGGCCCCGGACAAAACTCAGAAAATGATCAACTTTCTTGCTTCCCCGCCCTGGAGTGGGAACATAGCTTCTTTGGTTTACTCAGATGCAAGATGAAATATAGAACATGAGTAAATGGGGCCTAGCAGAGAAACAGCAGAGATAGAGCTTTTCTAAAATGGAGTCCCTTCGGTTCCCTATCTCATGAGAGTTACAAGTCTTAGCAGTAAGCTAGATGTGCAGATGGAAATGCAAACTTCTGGTAGTTTTGTACTTTTTATTATGGAACTCATCTAGACTTGTCTATAAGGACTTTTTCTATTTGTAGTATAGTGAGAAAGAGCTATGTAGGACTAAAAATGAAAGCTCTTTCATGGCAACTTAAAAAAACTTATTACCACCACTTACAGTACCTACAAGTTTTTGACCAGAAAAGTATTTTGATTCACAATCAGTTTTTAATCTTGGGACAACTTGTTATCAATGTACTTCATGTGCCTGAAACATCGTCCTTTTAGCCAATATCGCCCACATCATTCTAGGAAATGCAAAGTAGTTCAAATTTAACCTGAACATAACATAATTTGGAATCAACCATTAAAATACATATTACTCATTTTGAAGAAAAATCATTTATATGCTTTTTAGGCTATGGGTACATACACTTACCAGTATAACATATTTTAAGAGGTTACATTTTTTGCTCTGCACATGCAAGTCTCTGTTCCTGTCATCTTCATTCAGTCCACATTTTTTTCCCCTTCCAAGAATCCAGGAATCTTTACAGAAATACTTTTCTTCCCTTTAAATCAATATCCAGAGTAGGAGAAAGACAGTGAAGGTAAGAGACCCTAAATTCTATGCCACCAACAGGCATTAAACATGCACAAACTTTTTAAGAGGTGCCAAAACTCAGCAGGAAGAAGAAAAATGTACAATGAAGGCTTTTGAGCAGTTTTTAAAAATTACTCTGTTTAAGAATACTACCTTGTGTGGCGCCTGGGTGGCTCAGTCGTTAAGCGTCTGCGTTCCGCTCGGGTCATGGTTCCAGGATCCTGGGATTGAGCCCCGCATGGGGCTCTCTGCTCGGCAGGAAGCCTGCTTCTCCCTCTCCCTCTCCCCCTGCTTGTGTTCCCTCTCTCGCTGTGTCTCTGTCACATAAAAAAAAAATACTACCTTGTAAGCCAATTTTTTTTTTTTAAGATTTTATTTATTTGACAGAGAGAGACACAGCGAGAGAGGGAACACAGGCAGGGGGAGTGGGAGAGGGAGAGGCAGGCTTCCCGCGGAGCGGGGAGCCCGATGTAGGGCTGGATCCCAGGACTCTGGGATCATGACCTGAGCTGAAGGCAGGCGCTTAACAACTGAGCCACCCACGAGCCCCCTTTGTAAACCAATTTTAACGTTATCCAGAACACAGCATTTACATACTTTGAGATATGTTCTTTATCACAGCTTCAGAAATAACTACTACAAGTAATTTCAATTTCGTATCTGAAGCCTTTTTGGCCTGGTATATCTCAGAATTCAGAACTTTTATTAGAAAGGTGTGCAGTCATATATTATGCAACACCTCCAGCAAGGGTTGGAGCTGCTCTGTAATTAAACACGTTAATAGTTCCGTAGAAAACTTGTGACTATTCACACCAAGTGAATTATCCGGTTATACACGGCTTCAATTGCGTTCAGGTCAGATTTAACTAGTAAGGGAGTTAGGAAAGACAGATAAAGGACTGGGACCTGTAATGACATGTTTATCTTAAATCCGGTTCTTTATCATTGATATCTGGTTCAGAGCCAGTGTAAACTATTGGTCTTTTCGTCCACAAAAAGGAAACAATGTATTTAAAATGAAAACTGAAACAGTATGTTTTGTTTCAAAAGGGAAATGTAAAATAGACTAGCCTGTGAAACTAAGTTAATTACATTATGATCCTCTTGAACTTGTCTAGCTCCACTTTGGTTAAAAACTCCCATTTTTTGGCGCAATAGGAAAAGATTAACCCCAGGCTTGTAGCGTGAGCATCCCTCGGGATTCACGGACCTTGGGATCAGGAAGAAGTGTAGAAGGGTAAGGAAGCCAGGCATGCTGCAGAGTGCTCCAGCATTATCTACGCTGGGCCAACTTCAGTCTCAGTTGGATAAAGGGAAAGAGAGTAAGTAGGGATCTTTGCGGTCACTGCTCTCTTGCCAGCAGGACACAGGGTGAACAAGATTCCTTTCAGAGGCATTAGTATAAATTCTTGCTTGGGGGTTGCAAAGAGTCTCACTGGGAAGGGGGAGGAGCGTCTGGTAAGCCAGAGCTGGGGCTAGAAAAGGAAGGGAAACAGGGCGCCGAGTCTTGCACAAAGTGGGTGAAAACGATTCTAAGCCACCAGTTCCTGAATCGGTCCCAGACGGTTAAGTGTACCTGCGCGGGTGGAGCACTGCGGGCCCCCAGCCTCCGCGGTATCCCCTGACCCGGCGGGGTGCTCCACCTGCAACAAGTAGTTAACTGCTATGCCGCAGGGCTTCGGCCGTTCCTCGGGCGTCCGGGAAGCCCTTCCCAGGCGCTCAGCCTGTACCCGACCTCCCTGCCAAGGACGCCCACGGGAAGAGGGGCTGGGTCCTCCCAGCCCGCAGGCCCGGCTGGTCCCTGGCTTCAAGTACGGGGCGGGACCCTCGCGGCTTTCCATCCAGTCCTCGTTCCCCGGTGGCCGCGGGGCGGGACCCTCGCGGCTTTCCGTCCAATCCTCGTTCCCCGGTGACCGCGGGGCGTGACCCTCGCGGCTTTCCGTCCAATTCCCGCTCCTCAGTTAGCGGCTGTGGCGGAGTAGATGGAGCGCAAGCGGTGAGGACCCGCAGGCCCAACGAGATAGCGCTCTCTTCCTCCCCCAAACCTTGGGCATCGTGGGGGAAAGTTAAGTTGCTTAGAATAGAGTTAAGTAGAGTAGAACGGCGGAAGTGCCAGGACTCGGCGGGAGCGTCGTGTTGTCAGGCATCTTGCCTGCGGGGTCGGAGACGTACCCCCGAGGTTGGGCCGCTGGGCTGGTCCATAGTGCTGCTTATTTAGATTTCTCTCACTTGGGCTCTTGAGTGTGCAGAGCTGCTCTTGGTGTGGTGGGAGGAGGCTGAGCTCTCGTCGCACTCTGCGCCCCCGTTTTCTCCAGCCGAGCTTTGAACTCCTTGTCGCCCTGAGACCAGGCACCGGGAGGCACTTTGTGTGACGAGAGTGTGGTTGTGCGAAGCCTGGTTAATCCTACAGTAATTGTTAGCCAGCTCTTTAGCAGATGAAGTTTGTACGTGTTTGCTGTGATTCCCAACAGTTTAAGTCTTGGGGCTTCCCAGTCTCTAGATTTTGTCTTCCACTTTCTTTCACCAGTTTTTGTTAAAATTCCCTGCCCTCCCCCGCAGTTGTCAAGCTTGTTTTCTCCTTTCCACGGTCACCAGCCTAGTTCAAACCCTTGTGTTTTCAAAACAGAATTGTTGCAGCAAACTCCTGGCAGTCCTAAGAAGTTCATTTTGGTGTACCGGTATGTGACAGTATGTTTTTTTTACTTACGTTCCTGTTTCTGTTTTCCATTTTATTTTCATGGTTACATTTTATTGCCCCGAGGAAGCCTACTGTAATTAATTCCAGTGGCATCATTTTCTTAATGCATATGTAGGTTCTTTTGGAATTATTTAATCTTCATGGTAGAGAATTCAGAATAATCCTTCCTGAACGAATCAGGTAATTCATATTTTCAGTGTGTACCTTTTGGTGAGTTAAGACTAGTAAGCATGGGATTGGTAGTCTTGGTATCAGTTTTCTAGAGTCCATGGGAGGTATACAATGAATTAGGGTATCTTTTCTATATATGTGTATTAGATTCTTGTTGCTGACGACAATTTATCACAAACTTAACAGTTCAAAAAAAAAAAATCACAAATTGGTTATCTCACAGCTTCTATAGATCCGAGGTCCAGGTAGGTTTAGCTGTATACTCTGCTTAGCACCTCACAAAACTGAAATAAAGGTTTCTGTAGTTTCGGGCCCTTTTCTGGAGACTTTGGGAAAGAATCCACCTGTAGGCTAGTTGAGGTTGTTGGCAGAATTCATTTTCATGCAGTTGTAGGACCGAGGTCCCCATTTCCTCACTGGGTTCCAGCTGGGGGCTTTCTCAGTTCCGTAAGACCGCTAGTATCTTCATATCCAGACAGTACCTTCAGTCCTTTTCATGCTTTTAATCTCCCTGGCTCATCTACAGCCCGCTGCTGGAGAAAGCATTCTCCTCCTGAGGGCTCCAGTGATTAGACCCACCTGGATAATCTATTTAAGGTTACTTGTGCTGTATAAGACAACATGGTCACAATCACGGAAGTGCTGATCTCCTTATATTCACAGGTTCTGGGGAGTATAAGGGTGGAATCATGGGAGCCATTCCTGGAAATTTTGCCTAGCATAATATGGTTGTCTCAACTAGATTATTTTTATAATGTGTTTTTGTAGGCATTTAAAAATAGTCCTAATAACACCTCTTTCTGACTATATAATTATCCTCTCTACAGGTAAGGAAATTCAGTTAAAGTTAGTTGCCCAGAAGCTCACAGCTAGAGAGTGGTGGAGTTGGTATTTACCTGTATTTCCATTGGGTCTAAAACTAATATTTATGGATGGTCAAAATAAAGTACAGCCAAAGTCATTATATGGGAAGAAACTGAGGAATTAGGAGATCTTTGTTGTGTCTTATTTTTGGATTATATCTTTATTTTAGTGGTATAGGTTAAACTCTTTTACCCTGACAAAGAAAGCTCAAAATACAATGACATGAATAAAAATGTTTTTTCATACATCTAGTGGGAGAAGGCTAGGGCTAGTAGGAAGATTCTGATAATCTCTCAATACATGGCTTCCATAAACAGTTGCAAGGTGCTGCTTCAGTTGGTCCTACCTGTTAGGCAGTGAGGAGAGAAAACACAGGGAGAGTACGTGTAGTTAGTCCTTTATAGGGGCATGACCTGGAGGAGACATATTACAAAGTCCTACTGAGCTCCAGAGCAGGGTAGGAAAGATAAAGCTGTGTGGCTTTATACCCAGTTGGAACTCAGGATTCTGTTAAGAAAAAAAGGAGAAAATTTATATTGCCCCATAACAACCTCTGCCACACCCTAGCTTTTGATAATGTTTTATTCCATAACCTTCTGTGAGTGGAATATTTTGTTTGGCTTTGCTATTAGTTTTAATTTAAAAAGTGGTATTTGAAATCGGAGGGGTAGACGAACCATGAGAGGCGATGGACTCTGAAAAACAAACTGAGGGTTCTAGAGGGGAGGGGGATGGGGGATGGGTTAGCCTGGTGATGGGTATTAAAGAGGGCATGTATTGAATGGAGCACTGGGTGTTATGCACAAACAATGAATCATGGAACACTACATCTAAAACTAATGATGTAATGTATGGGGATTAACATAAGAATAAAAAAAAAGTGGTATTTGAAAGGAAGGTAATTCTTACTAATGTTCCTTGATTTCTCAATTGCTATTATACTATATAACTTAATTTTTAAAGGCTTCTTTGAGAAATCTCATTTTCCATTTAACATTTGTATACCTCATTCACATTTTGGGTTAGTTTGATTTCTCTGAGGAAAATTAATAAATTTGTGGTAAATGTTTAAGATTGCTTTGGGATACTTGAAACTGTTCTGTGTAGGCCTCAAACCATCTGCATAAGTAGGCTACAGCAGCTTGTCATGATTTAGGTATTCTGTGATATTCTACAGCTGGATGAGTCTTAAACTGCTCTTATTCTAGAGAGTTCTCTCTTTCCACCCATCATACTTTTCTTCACAACTGAATTCTCCCTACCCATTTAGACCTACCGGGAGATTCCTCACCCATTCTCACTTAGCTTTAATGTAGGGCGAAGATTTTGATGAAAGAGATGTGGGTTGGACCTTAGGAAAGTTGCTGAACTCTTGAGTTTTGATTTCTTCATATGCAAAATGGAGGTGACTGTCAAAAGGCAGGGATAATATGAAGGTTAGATACATATCTTGTATCACACCTGTTGTACTACTTGGCAAATAGTGGGTGCTCAGTAAATCAAAATTACACTAGTTCCACTGATGACTCCTTGAATTCCAGCACTTGGAATCAATGCTTTTTTTTTTTAAATTGATTTTCTTCAACAAGTTTATGAATTCCTCAAGGGCTAGGACCACATTCTGGTTATACTATGGTCCCTAAATAATGATTTAGTGAATTAGAACTAGCATATATAAGAATATTTATGAGATTAAAACTGTCAGGGCTTTTTTCTTTAGTTTTCCTGCTGTGCTTGCATCATGGAAAATCAGTTGGCTAAATCAACTGAAGAACGAACATTTCAGTACCAGGATTCTCTTCCATCTCTGCCTGTTCCTTCACTTGAAGAATCATTAAAAAAATACCTTGAATCAGGTATGTTTGTAATCTTCTAGTATATAATAATATTATTAGCAACTTAGAAAACTGAAAGTATTAGAAGTAGATGAAGGTCTAATTGCTTTTTCCTTTAGGCTCATGATAATTAAAGTATCCTTAAAATGTCCAGAACTTGGAGCGCCTGGGTGGCTCCATCGGTTGTGTCCAACTCTTGATTTTGGCTCAGGTCAGGATCTCAGGGTCCTGAGATCGAGCCCTGTGTTGGGCTCTGAGCTGGGCATGGAGCCTGCTTAAGATTCTCTGTCCCTCTCCCCCTCCCTTTGCCCTCCATCCCCACCCGCTCGTGCTCTCTCTCTCAAAAAAACACCGAAAAAACAAAGGCATTTAAAAATGTCCAGAACTTTTCTGTCTTTATCTCTCAAGTTAATTTTTCCATAGTTTAAAAAGCGTATAAACCTATTAGGTTTATAATAAAAAGTAGTAGGCCTCTGCCTTATTCTCCACTCCCCACCCCAATCCTACTCCCTCAGACAAATATTTTATCTTTTTTTTTTTTTTGTATTGTTTATCTCCGGATTTAAAGTAAACTTTTATACTAGTATTTCTTAGGGTTTTTTAGTTGTGGGTATTATAAATTTGTTCCTAAGAAGATGTGGATTTAGCTCTTTCACACCTTTAACCTTCCCCCTCTTCACACCCAACGTATAGGCAATATAACATACCCACATTTTCCTTTTCATTCTTTCAATATAGTTGTACAAAATCACCATTTGGGTTAAATTAGTACTCACCTGATTTAATTCCAGGTCTCACCTGATTTAAATTAGTATGTACGTGAGTTAATTTACCTGACCATCTAGGGTTTATCGTTATGCAGTTATTCACAAGAGAACCATTCAGTGTACTTTGAATGCCTTTTTATGGCATTGTTTTGTTTTGCTCATTTTTCATTTGCTTACTTTGCTTTGTATCCTTAAGTAATTCACTCCCAAATACTTCAATACACTGAAAATTCCTGACTACATTATATACATGAGATATGATATGTATATAGGTATGTACCTATACATTATATACATAAGCTATTCTCTCAGTTTCATTTCTTGGAGACATCCCTCCTGGGGCCCTCTGCCCTCTTGCTCCCATTAGTGTTTACTTTTCTTGAGTTGGCTGGACAGCTGTTACCTTGGAGCTTTCCTTCCCCCATCTCTGGCAATTCTTTTTACCTCTCTCTCCTGTTTTGGATTCCCTGGTTCCTGTCTTTTTTTTTCTTCCTCTTTTCACTTATTTTTGTGAAGTACATCTTCAGTAGCTACTTGGGAAAAAGTGTTTCTGGAAAGGAAAGAATGTAAGACTTAAAATTTTATTCTACCCTCATACTTGATTTTTTGGCTGAGTATAAAATATTCTGGGTTGGAAATGATTTTTCTTAAGAGTTTTGAAGGTACTGTTTGTTCCTCCTGAGAAGTTCCTCCTGAGATGCCATTCTGTTTGATCCTTTATTTGTGACTTGTTTTTTACACTCTGGATGTATTTGGAAACCTTTTTCTTTATCCCTACCATTCTGAACTTCTTGATGTCCCTTAGTGTATAGATTTTTTCATTTATTTCTCTGAATATACAGGAGATTCTTTGAAGCTTAAAAAAATTCATGTAATTCAATTCTAGGAAATTTTCAAAATACTTTTTCTTGGATAATTTTCTCCTCCTTTCTTTGCCCTCTCTTTCTGGAACTCCTGTTAATTGGATCTGGGGTGTTCTGGACTAAGCTTTTGATTAAAAAATTATTTTCCTCATTATTAGTGCCTTTCCCTTTCTGGTCTATTTACTGTTGGGTGTCACCAAACCCGTTTTTGCTTATTCTGCTCTTTGATTCTCATGTGAGAGGCTTTCCTCAAATATCTGACAATCATTAGTCATTCATTTTTAAGAGTTAGGCCCTAAAAAGCTGATTGAGAGTTCTGTGTGCATGGGTAGGGGCTTGGTGACTGGTGGGCCTTCTAGTGAGCCTTGTTGCAGAGATCTAGCAGTTCCACCAGGGCATGCCCAGATATCAGTCATACTTCTCTTGGACTGATCCGTTTCCCCAGAGAAGAGTCCTCTTTTGTTTAGAAGGCGTGAACCTGATACCTAGTGTTTTGGGAGCTAACTAGGGGAAGGAGGCTGGAGGGCTTATTGTTCTGGGTGTACACTTTGATTATAATCTCTCTTTTTTTCAGTATGGGTTAGGATCTATTTAAATTGCTTCTCTGGTTCAATTTGTCCTAAGAGTAGAACTCTAGATTTCTACTGGTGTTGGTAGGAAGTTGCCTGGCTTCCCAGAGTGGAGAAAGATCTACAGGTGTGGGTGTGGATGGGACTGTTTGCTGCTTCTGAACACTTTTAAGCAACCCGTTTTCAGTCTTTGCCCCCTTTGGAAGTCCATTTGCCTTGAATTTTTTAACCTTTCTGGGATTCTACTGCAGGCATTGGCTTGCTTCTTGGTTTGCACTTAACCCTACCTTGTCTCTTCTTAACCTTCTACTCTCCAGGCTTTAGATACTAACTTTCTCCATTCTACAAATTCAGTTACCATTTTCTCATCTGTTTTCTAATGTGTGAAATGTTAGCTTAACTGGTCTGCTGCACTCTCCTTTCACATTCTTTGTCCTTATAGATTTATGCCTTTTTAATTACTGTCATTTTAGTGAGCTTCTAGAAGGATTAGAGATAAATGTATGCATTTAGTTCACTTTGTTTAAATGAAAGTCCTCTGATATTTTTAAAATTTCTTCCTTTTTTTCCTCATTTACTTTTATCTGGGAATTCTAGTTTCTTTTTTAAAAACTTTACTGATTATTTGCTATATTTTTATTATTCATTTCATTTGTCCTTTTTCTAAATACAGCTATTTAAGTTGACTTTAAGATAGTACTTTGAAGAGACAAAATAAAGCAGAAGGAAGATATTAATGTCCTTTGATTACTAATTGACTTTTGTCTGTAGCTTAATTTTCAGAACAGTTGGTGTTCATTTTCATGGACTAGAAACCCCTGTCCCCTCCCCCCTTTTTGGGGAAGGAAACCATTACTGGTTCTGGCAGGCTTTATACTTAAATTTACATACGTATTGCGTTTACATACATGCTGTTCAAGGCTCTGCTTGAACATTAGTTGGAAACAAGCTTTAATTTCTCTTATTCATTGCTAAACAGGATTTACTTCTCTGTTGGACCAATAGCTAGAGGATAGTCCTGTCTTTATCATTTTAACTGTCATCATCCAGAATGATTTTAAGAGTTATCAGATTACATAGTATCCACTGTTTAATTTTTTTTACAGCATTTTACTATGTTGCTTTTCAGTCATTTTCATGTTGTAAACTCTGATTTATTGAACTGCTATGATAATTAATGCATACATAATTGTTTTACATAATTGAGTCTCATTATTTGTGTAATAGTGGAGTAACACAAACATTATTTGTGTTACTTGATGTCTAAATATTTTAACACATATTTTTTCCTTATAGTAAAGCCGTTTGCAAATAAAGAAGAATACAAAAGAACTAAAGAAATTGTCCAAAAATTTCAAGATGGTATTGGAAGAAAACTGCACCAGAAATTACTTGAAAGGGCAAAAGGAAAAAGAAATTGGGTATTTATGTTATTGTACTTAGGATTAGAAAATTGATGATGCCTAAAGAATGAAAAATAAAAATGTAAATAGCTTTTATTTTAAAATTATTAGTGTAAATGTCCTTTCAGTCATTGTTATAGTCATCTAAAAGACTTAATGAATTGTGTAACTCTAGGGAGTTTTGAGTGTTGTGTGTGAGCTCCTTTCTTATATGGGGAACTTGTCAAAATACAGATTTCCTGGGACCAGTGATTCTGAATGGGGGCCCAGAAACCCTTATTTTAACAGCTGTCCCGTGTGGTTCTGATGGAGGTGATCTGTAGACCTTGCTTGTGAGAAACATTTTGTTCAGGTAATCCCAGCCTGAAAAAACTCCAGACACTAAAAATAGACCTACCACGTAGGTGGCATACAAATATTTAAACATCATATGAGAGAGAAGGGGCCATTACAAAATTGGAGTGGAGAATGGTTATGAGTATTATGTGTTTCAGTTAGATAGATTGAAGGGGAGATGTTGGTATAATAATTACTGAGGCACTCAATAATTTCCTGCAGAATTTTTGACTTCTTCATCTTAATTACTTCTGTAGTATGAACCAGAGGATAAGTTTTTGTAATTAAAAAACATTGCCTTAATCTAGAAATCAGGAGTAGCTATCTTTAAGTTTTAGAAATAAAAAGGAAACTGATCTTTCCATTAGTTATTGATACCTATGATGGAATAATAAAATTTTATACTTCCAGATTCCCTTATTCTCAATCTTGAGACTTGAGCGATTTTAATTAAATCAGGGTAAAGGTAAAGAAGTCTGTATCCTTTTGCTTATTTCTCTTTCTGAACAATTGATTATAGTTTATAACATCAGTTTCTTAAAAATAACTCCAGATAGTCTGATGAGATCTGCTTACTTATGCATGAAATTCAATTGCATGTTGTAAAAGAGGGACACGTAAAGCTCTCGCTCTGAAAAATCTAAATTAGTTTTAAGTGTACTGAAAAGGTTTTATATTTTTGATTTAGTATTTCAGTTTTTGCTTGGAAAAGGATAATTGCAAATGCCTTAATAGTTGATAAAATTAAGTGAGGATTTGTTTTGTATTTATTTACCCAAGGTGCTCTGAGAAAACACACCTAAGTACTTAGTTTGGTATTTGTGACTCCAATATGATCCGTCTGAAAAGGTGCCTTTTCAGTGCTTTCTTGTTGCCTGTTTTTGATAGTGTAGTTAAGCTGAATAGTATTTAAGATCCTGTAGTTCCAAAAAAAAGAAACGATCACAATAGCATTTTTCAATATCTATGATGATTTAAAGCAAGAAAACATGTTTTTATTTCTTAATTTTTTTTTTGCTTTCAGAACAAAGTTACTGAGGTAAAATTTATGTATAATAAAATCCGTTGTTAGTATACGATGGATGTGGGTAAGAAAACATGTTTTTAAGTGTTAAAGAGTAAAGAGAAAAGAACAAATACAGCTTTTTTTTTTTCTTGCTGTTACACATTCAAGTATTCTCAATAGCATTAGGTTGATGTTCTTAATTTCTTTTAGCTGGAAGAATGGTGGCTGAATTTTGCCTATCTGGATGTTCGTTTACCATCGCAACTGAATGTCAATTTTGCTGGTCCTGCACCTTATATTGAACACTGCTGGCCTCCAAAGGAAGGCACTCAGTTGGAAAGAGGAAGTATAAGTCTTTGGCATAACTTGAA
The DNA here is from genome assembly GCF_054177405.1 of Leptonychotes weddellii. Lineage (NCBI taxonomy): Eukaryota > Metazoa > Chordata > Mammalia > Carnivora > Phocidae > Leptonychotes > Leptonychotes weddellii. Next base: position 68,743,078 of record NC_138380.1, on the reverse strand, counting down.
CTACTGGCAGCTATTAAGAAAGTAAGGACAGTTATGTGAATTTAGTAGCAGATTTACCCAAAGTTTGAAGTGGCAAAATGTTGAGAAGCTTAATTTACTTAGTTGAGGATACTGCAGTTGTGACTACTTGGTTTATAAGTTTTATAATGACTTGTTGATCAAAATACTTTTTTTTCGTTTGTTTTAATAGAGAAAAAGTACCTGTTGATAAATCTGGAAATAGTCCTCTAGATATGAATCAATTCCGAATGCTGTTTTCCACCTGCAGGATTCCAGGAATTACTAGAGATTCAATTACGAGTTATTTTAGGACTGGTAAGTAGAAAACATGGGTGTGGTATTTTTTGTTTGTTTGTTTGTTTTGGTAAAGGCATTGGGATTTGGGTAGTTTTGCTACGGTTTTTATGACACTATGGAACATACTATTTTGAATATTTCTTTACTGGATTTTGACTAATCAGAGGCTTTCTGTGAACCTTTTAGTCATTGTGATTAGTCAGAAATAATTTATGGGAATGGATTTTATAAACTGGTCTTAAATCGTTCTGTATAAAACCTGATGCTTACTTTGTGTGATTTGAGAGTTTAAGTTCTAAAGAGCGTTATTAATCAGTATTAGGTAATCTGGAGCATAGGATCTGGATTTGTCTGTCTTTGCCCTGTTCTTCTTTGAATTCTCTTTTTGAGTGTGCTTGTCTGTGCTTATCATGACCCATTTCTCTTTGTGAGTATGCCCTCCCTTTCATGCCCAGCCATATGAGGTGAGAGTCTGCTGTCAGTCTTCTTGAAGGCATATGAGTTGAGAATGACTCATCAAAGTTCCTGTTTTTACTGTCAGCTTAATGGCAAATTCTGCTTGGTGTACTAGCATATCTTAAAATGGAAAATTCTTTTGTAAGTGCTGGTTTTCAGTTATTTCAGGATCTTTTTCTTTTTTATAAATTTAATAATGTAGTTTATAGTTACTGTGGAATGTAATTAGGGAAAGATATTTTTCTTCATTTAAAAGTAAAATTTCTGTAGCCAGTTTTGCTTGTAGTGTGGGGAGTTTGAGTTTACTTTCATGTAGAACTCATCTTTGTAAACCTCATTAGATGCTTGAGATATTTAATGTCCTCAAGCCCACTCACATTTATATTGATGTTGCAAGTGAAAGACCTGATTATTTATGGCATAAAGTTTAATGCCCAAATATGAATGCAAAAGATGAACAGGAGAAAATGGAGAATAGCAGTAGCAAAGAGAGAAATATACCTATCATTTAGGATATAATATCAATAGACCTGGTTTTCAGTTTAATCTTTATCACTTCATAGGTCCTTAGATAAGGTAATCCTTTGGTACAGCATGTAAAATGCAGATTCATTAATTTAATAATGTGTCTCTTAATGCAGTCCTTTAAGCTGTCATGGTTAGTATATTCTTATACTTAAGACCAGGTGAAGAGGTGTAGATAGGGACAAAGCTGAGGGAATAAGTAAACAAAAAAATAACAGAGTTACTGATAAATACTGTATAGAGAATTCAAATAACATGAGTAACTGGATGGCTATTTTAGATTAGGTATTCAGGGAAAACCTCTCTGAGGATCTGAATGATACGATGATCCAGCAGTTTTTTGGCTTTTTATTTTTGTTTTCGTTTAGTTCAGTTTGTTGTTTTGTGTGTTGAGGGAATCCCCTAGGCATGAATAAACTTGGCATGTTTGAAGGGGAATATGGATGGAGCAGAGCAGGCAGGAGGCAGAGGGGACTCTTGGAGTGTTGACTAGAGGCTAGATCATATAGTACTTTGTAAGCCAACTAAGGTTTTTGACTTTTATTTAAAATGTGAATAGATAATGAGTTTTGAGAAAGAAAGTGGTATGATCAGATTTATGTTTTAAAAAGATGATTCTACCTGCCATTTGAGGAATAAGATTTTTAGGAATATACCAGGGTAGAAGCAGGGATATCAGTTAGAAAATTGTTTCAGTAGTCCAAGAGAGCCATAATAATGACTTGTAACTAGGGTGATATCATGAAGCTGGTAAAAAGTTGTTAGATTCTGGATATATTTTGGATTTGGATTTAGTAGAATTATTCATAGATTGGTTGTGAGATGAGAGAGAAAAAGAATCAGAGATGATTTCAAGATATTTGGCTTGAGTAATGGGATAGATAGCTGTGTTGGTTCATGAGGTGGGAAACTTTGGGAGGAAATATTTAGGGAGGAAATTAAGAGGTCCCTTGGGCTGTGTTGAATTTAAGATGCCTTTTAGACATCTCAAGTGGAAATGCAGGTAGGCAGTTGGGTACAAAGTTGGGAGTTCAAGAGAGATTTCAGTACTGCATATAGAGATTTAAGAATCACCATTAGGAGGCATAGAAAACATTTTTAAAGGCATAAGAGTAGCTAAAGTTACTTTTGTAACACATACAGATGAAGATTACCAGGGGAACCAGTACCGAATCTTACCACAATTAAATAGGGTATTTGGTGAATACCTCCTGAAGAGGAGAACACAGCAAAAGAGACCAAGGTGGGAAGAAAGGAAGGGCAGTGGTCTCCCATAAGCCAAGAGAAGGAAGTGTTGTGTCACATATTCCAGAAGCCAAATGAGATAAAAATTAAAAGGGACCATTGTATTTATCGGCATGATGTGGACAGAGCCTGCCCTGACAAGAGCATTCTCAGTGGAAGTTGGGGAAGGGAGCTTAACTGGAGGAGGTGAAAGCAAATCAAATAATTAGTGACAACATTTGGAAATAATGCTTATGGAAAAAGTTTTGATGTGCAGTGGGAGGGACTTCATTTAATTTTTAAAAAAGAGTGATATTATAACATAGGAGTGACATAGGAGAGAAAGAAAAATAATCTTTCAGGGAAAAGAATAAACAGCCAAAGTCATTGAAAAGATAAGAGCTGAGAGGGTCAGGAGTAGAAATGGTGGAGGGCTGGTCTTTGACAGGAGCAAGGATGAGAAGGAATGCAGAAAGTACATCTAGATGCAAATCGATGGGCCAATTTTGTTGTGGGAAGATGAGGAGGTCCAGGTATTCTTTGTGTTTTCCTTGGTGAAATGAGAACTGAGGTCATTAGCTGGGGTGGAAGATTAGAGGAGAAAGAAGGTTTAAAATACTAGTCAGGGGCGCCTGGGTGGCTCAGTCGTTAAGCGTCTGCCTTCGGCTCAGGTCATGATCCCAGGGTCCTGGGATCGAGCCCCGCATCGGGCTCCCTGCTCCGCAGGAAGCCTGCTTCTCCCTCTCCCACTCCCCCCTGCTTGTGTTCCCTCTCTCGCTGTGTCGCTCTATGTCAAATAAATAAAATCTTTTTTAAAAAAAAAAAAAAAAATAAAATAAAATACTAGTCATTTTGGGAGGGTGCCTGGGTGGCTCCGTTGATTAAGCATCTGACTCTTGATTTCGGAATCAGGTCATGATCAGGGTCGTGGGATGGAGCCCCACGTTGGGCTCCGTGCTCAGCATGGAGTCTGCTTGAGATTTTCTCTCTCGCCCTCCACCCTTCCCCCAGCTTGCTTTCTCTTTTTCTCTTTCAAAATAAATAAATAAATAAGTAAAATCTTAAAAAAAAATAAAATACTAGTCATTTTGGAAAGTGGGAGAAGCAGATGTGCTAGGGGAATGCAGGGTAGCTGATGAGTGTTGAGTGCCCATTTGAAATGGTGTGTTTATGAATTTAAAGTTAGATTAGACGATACGTTGTTTTTTTCTTCAGCAACAATCAGGCAGGCGTAGAGGGAGAGAGTGAAGGATTCAAGGATTTTGCAAGGAAGAAATTAAAATGCTGGGCCATGGTATCTATCTTTGATATGGAGAAAATTGAAGAGCTAATGCGTGTGAAGGCAGCCTGTAAGCCGCTATGGCTAAGAGGCTAATGTCATTAAGGAGGCAGTACTTAAAACTATTTTTATTTTACTTACCCACTTAGAGACCATTAAGACTAATTCAGTCCTGCCTTTTACCCTGTTAACCTCATTTTGCCTGCAGTTCAACCTCTCAGGTCCTCTCTCATCATCTAGATTCAGGGATTTGTGCGTAGCCTAATTTGATCCAAGTTTCCCACTACTGTGACCCACCCTCCCTCTGTTTCCCAGACTCTTCTGCTATAGTTTCTGGAACTCATGGTCAGCAAAATCCTTTGTATCCTCAACCTTTTCTCTGAGAGTTCCTGTTTCCCTGTGAAAGGTACTGTTACTGAACCTGGCTATTCTTTGAGCTTACTGCATTCCCTATAACCATCTCAAGTGGGTATATTTTTTCTCATACTGTGGTACTAGAGGGTATGTAGGAGATGTTGGTATCCTTTTTATTTTCGGTGGCCCTTGCCCCTTTCCTTTCTTCCTTACAGTTTGAGCTCTTGAAAAAAGGAAAGCTATCAGGTTCTGTCACCAGGCTTGTCTTTGTTGTAGTGGCTTTTTTTTTCTTCTTAAAAATTTTTTTTTAATTTAAATTCAATTTAATTAACATATACTGTATTATTAGTTTCTGAGGTAGAGTTTAGTATTCCCCCATTGCTTTATCACCAGTCTCACTATCTTTCTTTTCATCACTACCTCCTTCACATTCTTTTTTTTTTAAGATTTTATTTATTTATTTGACAGAGAGAGAGAGTGAGCGAGCACAAGCAGGGAGAGCAGCAGAGGGAGAGAGAGAAGCAGGCTCCCTGCTGAGCAGGGAGCCCGATGCAGGGCTCAATCCCAGGACCCTGGGATCACAATCTGAGCCTAAGGCAGAGGCTTAACCGACTGAGTCACCCAGGCGGCCACCACGCACCCCCTATTCACATTCTTGATGACTTTAGCTTCCAGTTGTAGATGATCCATGACCTCTCCTTTCCTTCACTTTTTTCCTCTAGTAATCTGTACCTCCACTCCTTCTCAAGCAACCACACACTCCTGTGGTCATGCCCTAGAACTTGTTATTATAAAAAACTCCATGTCCTCTAACATAGAAATTATAAGCATCTCATTCTGATCTCCACCTTCTCTGCATAACTCACTTCCTTTAGTAGTCTACCTTAGCTATTTCTTTGACCACACTGTGACTTAAATTGAGTTTTGCTACAGTTCTTCACAGTTCCATTCCTCCCTCCTCCACCCCCAATCTGTACTTCTTTCTGTGCTTCTTCACTGTAATCAATCCTTCGCATACACATTCAAATCTTTGCCCACTTGCTCCCTCATCACTCTACCCACACCTCATCATGGTTTAATTTTCATCTTCTGTCTTGCCTCTACATATTAAAGATACCTACCCTAGCAATTTTACTTGGCCTGAGAAAACCAGAAAACCTCATTTAATTTTCTCAAACCTCAAATGGATCCACAGCATGACCTTGCCGTATTATGTTATTCTCTCACTTCCAGAGATAGTTTCATGCCTTTCTCCTTGCTTATTCTCAGCTAATGAACTCTTATTCTCAACAAATGTAAAGCATTCTTTCCATCACTAAATTTACTAGCCTATCTGTTAGGCGAAATAATGTCTCCCCACCCCCCAGAGATGTTCGCTTTCTGATCCTTGGAACCTATTGAATGTTTTAGGTTACATGGTAAAGGGCCGTTAAGGTTGCAGATGAAATTAAGGCTGTTAATCAGTTGACCTAAACATGGGAAGATTATTCTGGGTTATTCATATGGGTACAAAGGAATCACGAGAGTTCTTATAAGTGAAGAGAGAAGCATAGAGAGAACCAAATTAATGGCAGCAAATTGATGGAAAGTCGTGAACCTCCCTCGATGGCTTTCGAATGGAAGAGGAGAGTCCTGAGTTCAGGACTGTCGGTAGCCTCTAGAAGCTGGAAAAGTGAAGGAAATTGATTCTGCCCTAGAGCCTCCAGAAGGGACACAGACATGCTGACACTTTCATTTTAGCCTACGAAGACACATTTCAGACTTCTGGTCCCCAGACCTGTTAAGACCTGGTCAGTAAATGACAGCAAAAAAAAAAAAAAAAAAAAAAGTAGTATTAAATGTAAAAAGATACGGAGGTTTTTGAAGGAGAAAGAGAAGAGATGTTTTGGAAATAGCCATGAAAGACAAGGAAAATACATACCTCACCTCCTAGGACTTGAGGAGATAGGATATTAGAGAAAAAAAGTGCTGTCAGGAGATGATGTTTCCTCATAGTTGATGGATTTTATGAGATAATGTGTGCAAAGCATTTACCACAGTTCCTTGTATGTACTATCAACCAGTAAATTTCCTTCCATTGGTAGTATATGTCTTCTCTTTTTTTTTTTTTTCTTAGAGGGAAGGAGCAGGGATCATATAGGAAGCCCTTTGTTTAAGGAAATAATAATTGAAAAATGAGGCTAAATCAGAATAGTCTGAGATTTACAGCAAAGTAGTAGTTCTTGGGGAGTTAAGGCATACCCAAAGAATCATAGAATAAGTTACCAGTGGCTTACCAGGTATCATTAGAGCCTTAAGTAAAACTAGATTTCCTTGCCACTCATTCTCCTTGCCACTCAGGCAAACAGTGCCCTTTCTCAACTGAAAACTACTTTTTTTTTTAAAAGATTTTATTTATTTGACAGAGAGATAGAGAGCACAAGTAGGCAGAGTGGCAGGCAGAGGGAGAAGGAGAAGCAGGCTCTCCGCTGAGCAGGGAGCCCGATGCAGGGCTCCATCCCAGGATCCTGGGATCATGACCTGAGCTGAAGGCAGCCTCTTAACCGACTGAGCAACCCAGGTGCCCCTCAAATGAAAACTATTTTATTTAGAAACCATCGCTATATATTACTGTAGTTAAATTATCTCATGAACAGTCAACATTGAAATAAACCCAAAGAGAAACTTAGTAATTCAAAAATCTCTTCTCCAGGATTCCTTGCTATCCTTTTCCCCTTGTCATTACTATCCATGAATAAATAAGAAAGCCCTGCAGTAGCTTGGGATTTATAGGAGTCTCAAGATATACAAATACTTGAAACTCCATGGATTTTGGATGTTTCACATGGACAGTTTTCAAGAGTGTATATTTATATCATAATTGAAAGTCTATCACCTTATTGTTCATAGGATATATTTGATGAGTATATGTCAAGTATTGGAGCAAGGATTGTTTTCTTCTATTGGATGTAAATATGCAGTTTAACTCTTGTTTAACTTTGAGAGATTGAGTTTGTGTTTCTGTTTCTTTTTCCAGAGAGTGAAGGACATTCCCCAACTCACATTGCAGTGCTTTGTCGAGGCCGAGTTTTTGTCTTTGATGTAATACATGAAGGATGTTTGATCACCCCCCCAGAGATTTACAGGTTTTCAAACTACTTTCTTGAGTCTTGAGGTGTTAAGCCTTTGCTTGAGTTAAAAAAAAAAAATGTTCAGAATTTCCTTTTTCATAAGGTGAGAATGAGCTAAAAAATAAGAATTTTATGTATGCTGATTTTTAAGAAGTCTATTTTTATTTCATTTTATTATTTTTATTTATTTTTTTAAATTTTATTATGTTATGTTAGTCACCATACATCATTAGTTTTTGATATGGTGATCCACGATCCATTGTTTTCATATAACACCCAGTGCTCCATGCAGTACGTGTCCTCCTATTTAATACCCATCACCGGGCTAACCAATCCCCCCACTCCCCTCCCCTCTAAAACCCTGTTTGTTTCTCAGAGTCCGTAGTCTTTCATGGTTCATCTCTCCCTCCAATTCCACCCCCCTCATTTTTCCCTTCCTTCTCCTAGTGTCCTCCATGCTATTCCTTATGTTCCACATATAAGTGAAACCATATGATAATTGACTTTCTCTGCTTGACTTACTTCACTTAGCATAATCTCCTCTAGTCCTATCCATGTTGATGTAAAAGTTGGGTATTCATCCTTTCTGATGGCTGACTAATATTCCATTGTATATATGGACCACATCTTTATCCATTCATCTGTTGAAGGGCATCTGGGCTCTTTCCACAGTTTGGCTATTGTGGACATTGCTGCTATGAACATTGGGGT
>NC_138380.1:68689979-68734622 GCF_054177405.1 Leptonychotes weddellii | reverse complement strand
CCCTTTTTATCTATTATATTGTCTTCCAGGTCACTTATTCTCTCTTCTGTCTCAGTTACCCTAGCTGTTAGATTATCTAGATTAGATTGGATCTCATTGATAGCATTTTTAAGGTCTGCCAATTCACCTTTTATTTCTGCCCTTAGAGACTCTATGTTGCCACTAATTGATTTCTCCATTCTAGCCATTGTCTTCACAATTGCTAGCCTGAATTCCATCTCCGACATCTTGGTTATATCTGCATCCCTTTGTAAATCTGCAGCATAAGTCATAATCACTGAGTCTTTTCTATTTTGGGGGCTCCTCCTCCTAGTCATTCTGTTGATGGGTGTTTGAGGGAATGTATAGAGTCCAAATTATTGACCAGAACCCAAGCAAGATGCACCTGTTTTCTTGGGACCTTAGCTGGCCTCTTGTTTTCCCAGCCTGTCTTCTGGGGGAGGGGCCTGCTGCGCTATTACTCAGGCAACCCTGTCTGGGCGGAGTTGCCCTGCACCCCTGTGGCGGGGGATGGGCTCAGCGGGAATCCATTTTTGGGGCTTTTGTTCTCTGGCGGCTTTCCCTGGTGGCTTTCCGCGTCTCTTCCACGAGTCAGAGCAGAAGAGACCATTTACAACCCTCTGCCTCACAGCAGAAAGATCGCAGTCTGTTCTTCAGTGAGCTCTCCAGGCCACACCGTCTCCGTTTCTGTCCGTGCTGCTATAAACTGCAGTGTCCTGGGTTGTGCGCCCCTCCGCAGTGCTCCCAGTCCTGCCTCCAGGTCAGATGGACCACGTCTCTGCCCTTTGTGCTTCTAAAACCACCAGCCGCTCCCAGTTCCCTTGTGCAACCCTGCCGCTCCGGGTTTCCATCCCGGGGGCTGCAGTTCGCCTGTGCGACCCCGCCACTCCGGGTTTCTGCCGCAGGGGCTGCCCTAAAGTCCTTTCCCCGCTGCTACCGGTCTGCGAGTCTGTGCCCGTCCCCAGCGAGTGAGGCTGTGGCTCACCGGCGGTGTAGTATCCCCACGGCCAGGCACCCTCCCGCTGCCGTTTATCCTCCGATATCTGCCTGCGGAATCACGGCTCCCTGCTTCATACCTCAAAACCAACCACCTGTGATATTCTGTTTGTAGAGATCCAGATCTTCTTACATCTCAGGCTGGTTTCGTGGGTGCTCAGAGTGGTCTGGTAGATATCCAGCTCAATTCTGGGGACCAGTTGAAATAGGGTCCCCTACTCCTCTGCCATCTTTCCTAGTCCCCTTATTATTTTATTTTTTAAAAGATTTTATTTATCTGAGAGCAAGCGAGCAAGAGAGAAAGCATGAGCAGGGGGAGGGGCAGAGGGAGAAGCACGCTCCCCTCTGAGCAGGGAGCCTGATGCGGGCCTTGATGCCGAGACCCTGGGATCATGACCTGAGTTGAAGGCAGACGCTTAACTGACTGAGCCACCCAGGTGCCCTTATTTTATTTCTAGTTTTAATTAATTTTTACTTTTACTAGATGTATATGAATATATTCCACTTGGAGAAAAAGGAAAACATTGCAAATAATACAATTTCCATTTCTTGCCCCAGAATTAATCACTCTTACTAGTTTGGTATATTCTATCCTTCCATATCTGTTGTAATGAATTTATATGCACATAAAGATTTGTAAAAAAAAGAATGTATTTTTTTATATCTAGTATGTATTTAAATACATAGTCTATGATTATCAGTCTATGGCTTTAAAATATAAATTTGATGGTTATCTCACCTTTGGTTAAAATTCTCGAATGGTTCTTTGTGGTCTAGAGTAAAGTCCCAGTTTCTTAGCAGTGGTCTAATTTGACCTTTGCCTGTCTTTTCAGCCTTGTGTCCTCCTCTTCTTTCTCGTGCATCTTATACTCCTATCACACTTCTGTGTTAGCATTTCTTTTCTTTTTTTTTTTTTTTTTACAGGAGGCAGTAACATAATGTTACTTCAGCTGCTTTAAGTCAAAACAATTTAAACAATATCTCATTTAATGTTTTATGTGTTATTCATTCATATAACTTAACAGAAATACAAATTTATATGACAGTGACAGAAAAGAGATCTGACATTTGCCTCCCATTGTGCAAACTGTTCCTTCATTTTTCTTGAAAAAGTCAAAAGATTGACAAATTCTACAGCAGACAGGGGCACCTGGGTGGCTCATTTGGTTAAGCCTCTGCCTTCGGCTCGGGTCATGATCCCAGGGTCCTGGGATTAAGCCCCACATTTGGGCTCCCTGCTCCTCGAGGAGCCTGCCTCTCCCTCTCTCCGCCTTCCACTTCCCCTGCTTGTGCTCTCTCGCACTCTCTCTCTGTCTAACAAATAAATAAAATCTTAACAAAAAAATGCTACAGCAGACAGATACAATATGGTGTTATAATTACCTATTTAGAGAAAAAAATGGAATATTTCAGATGTATGTAATTTCGTTATAATTTCTATCATTATCTAATATTTTATTTATAAAACTGATTTCCTTAGCTTAAAAACTTTTATTTTTTGGGGGTACGAACAAAGTTTTATTTATTTGTTTTTTAAATTTAAATTCCGTTAATTAACATTTAGTGTATTATTAGTTTCAGAGGTAGAGTTCAGTGATTCATCAGTCTTATATAACACCCAGTGCTCATTACATCACGTGCCCTCCTTAATGCTCATCACCCAGTTACTCCATCCCTCCTCCCACCTCCCCTCTAGCAACCCTCAGTTTGTTTCCTATGATTAAGAGTCTTTTATGGTTTGTCTCCCTCTCTGATTTCATCTTGTTTTATTTTTCTCTCTTCCCCTGTGATCCTGTTCTGTTTCTTAAATTCCACATATGAGTGAGATCATATGATAATTGTCTTTCTCTGATTGACTTATTTCATTTAGCATAATACTCTCTAGTTCAATCCACGTTGTTGCAAATGGCAAGGTTTCATTTTTTTTAGATGGCTGAGTAATATTCCATTGTATATATATTCCATATCTTCTTTATCCATTCATCTGTTGATGGACATCTGGACTCTTTCCATAGTTTTCCTATTGTGGACATTGCTGCTATAAACACGGGGGTGCAGGTGCCCTTTTGGATCACTACATTTGTATCTTTGGGGTAAATCCCTGGTAGTGCAGTTGCTGGGTCATAGGGTAGCTCTGTTTTCAACTTTTTGAGGAACCTCCATACTATTTTTTAGAGTGGCTGCACCAGCTTGCATTCCCACCAACAGTGTAGGAGGGTTCCCCTTTCTCCGCATCCCCGCCAACATCTCTTATTTCCTAACTTGTTAATTTTAGCCATTCTGACTGATGTGAGGTGGTATCTCATTGTAGTTTTGATTTGTATTTCCCTGATGCCAAATGATGTGGCACTTTTTCATGCCATGATTCATGGTTTATGGCAACCCTGAGCTGAAAGCCCACTCCTGGGCTAGCTGATTATAGCCGGCTTCCCCGCTCCGATACCTGGAAACTCTGCTGCACTCAGGCACCCCCGGTCTTCCTGTGACCCCGGGGATCCTGAGACCACACTGTCCCACCTAGGATTCCACCTTGCTTCGCCACCTGGGTGCCCTCACCAGAGCAGACTTCTAAAAGTTCTGATTTTGTGCTCTGCTGCTGTATCACTTTCTGGTGCCGGCTGATGGAGTCTTCCTCCTCCCATGGTTTATCTTCCTATATATCTCCTTAGATTCAATTCTTCACACCTCCTGCCTCACAGAAAGTGGTCGCTTTTCTATTTGTAGAATTGCAGCAATTCTTTTCTTAGAGCTCCAGTCAAGTTCACAGGTGTATGGAATGATTTGATAGCTATCTAGCTGAATTCCAGGGACCAGACCAAACTAAGGTCTCCTACTCCTCCGCCATCTGGAAAGTCCTCTGTGTTAGCAATTCTTAAAGCACACTAGATTATCTGTAATCTTTGCATGTCCTCGTGCTTTCTATTTGGAATGCCCTTTCTGCCTTGGCCACCTTTTGAATAAGCAAGCATTCTTTCTCATGCTTTATATCTCTATTCATGTATCACCACAAAGTTAACTCTTTCCTAATTTCCCGTTCTCTTTCTGATAATAACCATCCGAATAGCTGTGAAGATTTCCTTCTTTTTTAAGGGTGAATAGTATTCCAGTATGTGTGTGTGTGTGTGTGTTTGTATCTTTAGTACACTTTGTTTACCCATTCATCTGTCAACAGATAGTTAAGTTGCTTCCACCTTTTGGCTATTGTGAATAATGCTGCAGTGAACATGGGAGTGCAGATGTCTCTTCAAGGTCCTGATTTCAATTCCTTTGGATATATATCCAGAATTGGGATTGCAGGATCATAAAGTAATTCTATGTTTAATTTCTTGAGGAACCTCCATACTGTTTTCTATAGTGGCTGCATCAGTTTACACTCCCCTCAACAGTGCTCAGGAGTTCTTTTCTCCACAGCCTCACCAGCACTTATATTTCTTATTTTTCTGGTAATAATCATCCAGATAGCTGTGAGGTGATATATCGTTGTGGTTTTGATTTACATTTCCCTGATGATTAGTCATATTGAGTACTTTTTCATGTATTTGCTGGCCATTTTTATGTCTTCTTTGAAGAAATGTCTGTTTAGTTCCTTTGCCTATTTCTTAATCAGATTATTTGTGTTTTTTTGCTATTGAGTTGTAGGGGTTCCTTAAATATTTTAGATATTCTTATCAGATAAATGGCTTGTGAATACTTTCTCATAATTTGTAGGTTGCCTTTTAATTTTGTTGTTAACTGGGTAGAAGCTTTTGGTTTGATGTCATCCCATTTGTCTATTTTTACTTATGTTGTCTGTGCTTTTGTTGTCTTTGTGAAACCTGTGGATTTTTGTCTGATGAAAATGTATGTCTTTGTTGAAGAACCCTGTTATTTACCTGTCATCTGTTTAAAGATACATGAAACTCATCAGACTGGGAGAATAGAGTACTTTGGGAGAAAATGCTTTGTCTTTATCAAATGGAGTCTTTAAAATATAACAATTATAAGTAACAACAGCAAATGTGAAAACATTTAAAACTGACTACATAGTACTTCTGTTTTTGGGGTTACACACAAATATTAATCAGATATAGTGTAATTCCTTTGTTAAATATATAGGCACATAGTTTTTAGTTAGATAAGATATGCATAATATTTATAATATTATTTACCAGAATATTTTTCAAGCTCTCTATTGTAAGGGGTATTTATTGTAAGGGGTATTTTTACTTGGACACCAGAAGTACAAGTACATTTTGAAAGTATAAATAATACTAGCCAAACAACCAATTTATTTACTTAAATTATTGTTTAATATACTTTTGTGTTAATAGGCCATATACTCACTTTTTAAAAAAAAAGATGTGGTGTGGGAAATAAATCCATTGCTGTTGAGATCATTATACCTTTCTTTGGGTAATATAAAAACATATAAGTACTGATAAATATTATGACCTATTAAAGGCTAAAAGTAGCTAGTAATCCTGCCTATGCTCTTTTAAATACCCTTTTTTTAATCTTCTCTAAGGCAATTGACATACATTCACAAGAAGTGCCATAGTGAACCTGATGGACCTGGGATAGCAGCATTGACTAGTGAGGAGCGAACTCAATGGGCTAAGGTTATATGGTTTTCTTTTGTTGTCGTTGTTTTAAGATTTTATCTATTTTTTAGAGAGAGAAAGAGAGCATGAGTAGGTGGAGGGGCAGGAGAGGGAGAGAGAGCATCTCAAGCCGACTCCACACAGAGCCCGATACGGGGATCAATCCCATGACCCTGAGATCATGACGTGAGCCGAAATCAAGGGTTGGACACTCAACCAACTGAGCCACCCAAGCGCCCCTCTTTGTTTTTTTAATTGAGGTATACTTGACATAAAATTATATTAGTTTCGGGTGTACAGCATAATGATTAGATATTTGTATATATATATATATATTACAGAATGATTACAATAAATCTGGTTAACATCCATCATTTCATATGATTACAAATTTTTTTCTTGTGATGAGAACTTTTAAGATGTATTTTAGGGGCACCTGGGTGGCTCAGGTCATGATCCCAGGGTTCTGGGATTGAGCCGCACGTGGGGCTCCCTGCTCAGAGCAGTGGGGAGTCTGCTTCCACCTCTCCCTCTGTCCCTCCCCTGGCTCGTGCTCTCTCTCTCGCTCACTCTCCCTCAAATAAATAAATAAGTAAATCTTTTTAAAAAAGATGTATTCTATTAACAATTTTCAAATATGCAATACAACATTATTAACTTTAAAGGTATCCGCCACGTTTTGTAAGTTTGTGTTATGCCACTTCACTTTTCACAAAGGACCTACATTAGTACTTGTTTTTGCTCATTGAAAGAAACCCAAAGAGGATTTTTGCTTTTATGAAAAAAGGCAAAAAGCAAAAATAGTGTTCAGCATCTTTTTTTTTTACTGCATGCTCCCTGAGCAGCAAGGGTGGCAGCACCAAGCTCCTTCCCCAGGAGCTACCCTCAGTATCTCAGCATCAAGCTTTGAACATCTGTGCCTATGAACATCTGTGCTGTATCTCACTTATTTGTACATCCTCTACCAAAATGTGTCCTATGTTATCAGTAAAGCCTCTAAGAGAGGTTATTTTTTGGGCCCGGGAATGTTCAAACATTTTTCCATATAAATTAATAGTAATTGCTTCTTTGCTTTATACCATTTTGACTTAGGAATGCTCTACACTTTCCTTAATGAACCTTTTCCCTAATGAACTATTTTGAGATTTTCTAGATATACTTAATTTGTAACATTTAATCATTAACTCTTTGCCCATTAGGCACGAGAATATTTGATTAGTCTTGATCCAGAGAACTTGACTATATTAGAAAAAATTCAGAGCAGTTTACTGGTATATACCATAGAGGATAGCAGTCCACATGTAACACCAGAAGATTATTCTCAGGTACGTAACTATCTTGCTCTGCTGTTTCTCCTCACAAATTATTCTGGAAGACTCTTCTGTATACAGAAGATGAGAAGATTATTTGTTACATGCAGTCTCTTAAAATTTTTTCATAGCTGTCATATATATGTACCAAATTGAAGCTTATACATAAATAATCCTTCGTAAATTCTGGCATCATTGTTTAGGTAATTTAGATATATCTTGAACATTGTTTAAAGAAGTATGACTGTTGTTTGCATGTACAGAAAATTTGCATAGGACACTGGGCTAAATGAACTTACCATGCCAAAGGTGGCATGAGAACCTTCCTGTAACCCACACCAGTGTGTCTTGACACCTTGGTTGATGGGGTTGGTCCTAAGAATTATAGCACTCTTATAAGTTATTTATTTTAGCGTTTAGTTTTATTGACAAACAGACTTTAGTGAGTTTAAGAGTAAATGTGGCCTTACTTTGTTTCCCCTCCCCCACCCACCCTGGGTAATATCATTTCCTGGGAAATAATAAAAGGTAGTAGTCATATTTGTAGAAGTCACTTAGTCTTTTGAAAACACTTATATTATTTCATAATTCATTCATCAATATTAAATGAAAGAAATAATACAGGATTGAAAAATCTTGTAGGTAGAAATAACTTTCCTTTATATAACCTTAGCTGTATTTTTTAGTAGGAGAGTTACCAAACTTCTTGAGGAAGAATATATTCTAATGTAGTGTTGTTTGAACTTTTACTGCTAGAATCTAGTTAGACTTGTGTTTAGATTGCAGCCCACTACATACATATACACACGTAACAGAAGTTTCACAAAATAGTAATTACTTATAGTATCTGTGGTAGATTCTAATATTTGTATTCTCTTTTGTCCTTTCTTTTGTAATGAATGTTTACTGTGATATACTAAATTGAGTGTGTGAGAAACAGGCTTAGTGGGATATGAATTCTTAAGATATTTTAATAATATTTAATATTAAAATATTATTAAACCAAAGTAAAATATTATTAAATATTATTAAAATATTTTCTTCATAAGTAGACTCTAATGACTAAACTTACCACAGCTTCTTAGACTATTCAAGTTGCAAAAGCTTTGTCTTTTCCTTTGTAAGTTCTCTAAACCCCCATGACTATTGAACCAGCTTTCTGTTTTCTGGTAGGATTTCTTGAGATTTTGAGAAATATTTAAAGACATGGCTGGAATTAGTATTATCTCTTGAGTATAATTATTATCATTTTATTAAGTTTGGCTTACCTGAAGAGGAAAAGTGACGCGTGTGTGTGTGTGTGTACATTTATATAATATATATATACATACACATACATATAAGATATAAATAGTTATAACCCTCTTAATATTAAAATTCTCTTAATTTTAAAATATTTATTTTAGGTAACCACAATGACCCTTACAGGAGATCCAACTGTACGCTGGGGAGACAAATCTTATAACTTGATTTCCTTTTCCAATGGAGTATTTGGCTGTAGTTGTGATGTAAGTAAACTTAGTGAAGTTATTTTTCCTTTCAATTGTTTAGGTTAATTTAGTGGCAATAAACTAGCTAGGCTGTTCTGTGGTCATATAAATACATACTTTTGTAGCTCTGTGGCATTATAACTAAAAGGTTTTAGTTAATGAATTCTCAGTGAAAACAGAGTATAGGACAAGTTATTTTCATTTGTAGTATGGCTAATAGTTTGGTATGTATCTGCAAAATGGAATTTGCATGTATTTTATGTAGTTATGGATTTTAAAGAATTATGAAGCTCTTTAAAATGCACTGTTACCTGTTTATTGAGAATTACAACCTATTTTTTTTTTTTGAAGATTTTATTTATTTTTGCGAGAGAGAGAGAGGGAGAAGACGGGAGGGAACATGAGTCGGGGGGCGGGGTGCAGAGGGAGAAGCAGACTCCCCACTGAGCAGGGAGCCCAATGCAGGACTCCGTCCCAGGACCCTGGAATTGTGACCTGAGCTAAAGGCAGATGCTTAGCCGACTGAGCCACCCAGGTGCCTGAATTACAACCTACTTTAAAAGATACAGCATTATGTCTGTGTTCTTTGCACAGAGAAGTATATGTGGATATATTTCTAGATTTTCCCAGTAATTTAACTATTTTCCTAAAATGGCACGTGATCTTTGGAACATTTATTTACACTATAGATATTAAAGTGTCTGGTGCTTCTACCATTTTTTACCTTTTTTTTTTTTTTTTAAGATTTTATTTATTTATTTGACAGAGAGAGACACAGCGAGAGAGGGAACATAAGCAGGGGGAGTGGGAGAGGGAGAAGCAGGCTTCCCGCGGAGCAGGGAGCCCGATGTAGGGCTCGATCCCAGGACCCTGAGATCATGACCTGAGCCGAAGGCAGATGCTTAACCCACTGAGCCACCCAGGCGCCCCCATTTTTTACCTTCTTGATAAAAAAAGAAAAAACTTGTTTCTCTTTTATTCTCCTGTGATCATCTTTATTAACTCTACCTTGCCATTTTCTGATGGACATTCAAGAAGTCTATGAACCAAGAAAATTAAAAAATGAGAGGTTGCAATATACACTTATAATCTCATTGTAAGATCTTTTATAAAACACATAATTGGCTATAAAGTAGCATGAGGTAGTTTGTTTTTGGTGGCCTTCCTCCAGAAGCATTTAGCAACTGTACAATACTAAAAAGGCCTGTCATGTTGGTCTGGGCTCAACAGTTGTATTAATCAGTATTTATTCAGTTTTAGGTGATAGAAACCTAAATTATACTGCCATTAGTTTAAGAAGGTATTCGTTGGCATAGGAGTACAGCTAAGTTTGGGTAAGACTGACTTCCAGTGGCCGAATACTTTCATTAGAAATTTCTCTCTCCATTTTTTTTTTTTTAAGATTTTATTTATTTATTTGAGAGAGAATGAGAGAGAGCACATGAGAGGGGTTAGGGTCAGAGGGAGAAGCAGACTCCCTGCTGAGCAGGGAGCCCGATGCGGGACTCGACCCAGGGACTCCAGGATCATGACCTGAGCCGAAGGCAGTCGCTTAACCAACTGAGCCACCCAGGCGCCCGTCTCTCTCCATTTTTTGGCACTACTTTCCTATGTTTGACTTCATCTTCAGGTAGAATGTCCCATGTGATTGTTGTATCCACAATCTCATGTCTTCACAGCTCCTTTCATAGATTAGTGTTCCCTATGCAAATGGACAGCTTACCACCCCCGCCCTCCCTTCCTTCCCCCCAGTGGTTCCAGCACAAGTCCTAGGAATAATGCTCACTGGTTGTTATTGGCCTTTGTCTATCATGTGCCCATTCTGAGGAGTCAGGTGCTCTTATTCACCTGGCCTGGGTCACATGTTAAACCTTGCAATCTAGGGGGTAGAATCATTCTCATCCAAAACATCACAGATGTGTGGTGGTTGCCTACAGGAAAATCTCAGAAGAAGGTGAAGTGGTTGATGAGCAGGTAATAAAACTAGATGTCTATTATAGTAACTCATCAGAGTGAAAGGTTGCTATGAGTCCTTTTAAAGATTTGTCTTTCCTCTTGGAGTTCATTGTTGACAAAATATTTCTTGTTAATTGCCTCAGTTTTCTTCTCTTGGGTTCTTTCTTTTATTCTTCTTGACTTTCTCAGTCTGGTTTATATCCTCACTATTTCCTGGAAAACTATCCTTATAAAGTAGCTAACTACTTCTTAGCATCTTCCTCTATGTCTCTTCGACCTGTCTGCTACAGTCAGTTACCCTCCTCATACGTATTCTGACTCTGCCTCCATCTTAATGGTCTTTTCCTATCTACTGATTCAGACCTTAATGTTAGTCTCACTTTTTCCCTCCTGTGCATGTTCTCTTCCCTAGTTTAATAGTTTCATTGACCATTATTATATAGATAGCTTGCAGTTAGTCTTTTTTTTTTTTTTTTTAAGTCTTCGTTTAAATTCCAGTTAACACACAGGGTAATATTAGTTTCAAGTATACAATATAGTGATTCAACAATTCCATACATCACCTGATGCTCATCACTGCAAGTGAACTCCTTAATCCCCATCACCTCTTTCGCTCACCCCCACCCACCTCCCCTCTGATAACCATCAGTTTGTTCTCTTTGGTTAAGAGTCTTGTTTCTTTGTCTTTCTCTTTACTGTTCCCTTTGCTCATTTGTTTTGCTTGTTAAATTCCACATATGAGTGAAATCATATGGTATTTGTCTTTCTCTGACTCATTTAGCTTAGCATAATACTCTCTAGCTCCATCCATGTTGTTCCAAATGGCAGAACTTTTTCCTTTTTTATGGCTGAGTCATACTCCATTGTGTATGTATACCACATCTTCTTTACCCATTCATCAGTTGATGGAGCAGTTATTCCTCTCTAGTTTTTACGTATTATTCTCATTTTGAGAATTTTGTTTCATTGTATATTGTTCAAAGTGGATGTTATATTGTTACGTAAGATTCAGTTGTTCTCATCATCAAGAACTCATCATTTTACTTGCCTTCCTCACTTCCAGCCCTCAACCCGCCCCCCCAAAAAAACCACATTGCACTACTTTGATTTTTACTAATAGTACTAAACTCTTGCTATTTGCTCAAATTCAGGATGAAAATAACTTTAATGATCTTTGTTATCTAAATAAAGAATATTGGTCCCATAATGAACACATATCTCAGCACAAATGAGATCTTTCTTGTAGTAAGTGTATGGACATGTTTTATGTGTATGTATTAACACCCATTTATTTATAAAATTGATTATCTCCCCTAGATAATCTGATTTTAAAAATCCCATGTTGGTTTCCCTTGTAACCTGTGTAAAACATCATTAGTGAAGTGTATATAGTTGGCCTTTGAACAACATGGGTTTGAACTGTGTGGGTCCACTTAAATACATGGATTTTTTTCAATAAATGCGTATTTTATATTTTGATTGTAAAATAGGGTAGAATTTGCCAAATGACTAAAAGGAAAGGGAAGGTGGCGGAGAAATGCTGAGAAGGCTGAAACAGCAGGCTCTCACCTGCTTGTGGTACTCCTCACCCCACTACCTGTGCAGAGTTTGGTTCCCTGAGATCTTGAACAAAAAGTTGCGAAGGAACCGGCTCTGGAGAGGGATTCTCAGTGAGGTGCCAAGACCAGTCATTGTCCACAGTTGGCCAAGGACTGCAGAATGATAATCTGCATCCCCCCTCCACCCTCAGGGGTCCAGGAGAACACTTGGGGCAGGATAGCACCAGGTAGTAATGCGGGCTGTAAAGCCCAAGGCAGGAAGGAGCGCTGTCTGAGGTGCTGAAAGTTCTCTAAAGCAGAGAACTACTTCAGGGAGCAGCTTGCCAGCATTTCTCACAAGCAGAAACTGAGTTAGAACCATGTGGAGGGGTCAGGTGGAGAAAGCAACCTAGACAGAAGGATAACAGTGCTGTGCCTTCCCCAGTTCTCTGCCTTTCCCTGGACTCTGCTTGAAAATGAAGTTTCCCACATTCCTGGGTAGCTTTGCTAACTTTGGGTGGGGATGAGGAGATGTGTGGTGCCTTATTCTACTCCTGTACTGTACAGTAAATGTATTTTCTCTTCCTTATGATTTTCTTAATAACATTTTGTTTTCTGTGTCTTTATTGTAAGAATACAGTGCATAATACTTATAACACAAAACATGTTAATTGACTGTTTTTGTTATTGGCAAATGTTATGTTCTGGTCAACAATAGGCAATTAGTAATTAAGTTAGTTCTGGGGAGTGAAAAGTTATATGTGGATTTTGATTGCATCGGAGGTCAGCATTGTTCAAGGGTGAATTGTATACTGTAAAAGTTGGTCTGTTCTAAATGCAATGCCATGTTGCTGCTCTATTCCACTGGTGCTTAAATATGTACTTTGCGATTACAGTAGTAGTTAATTACATTTCCCTCTTGAGATTTAAAATCCTGGGGTCAACTATTTTGTCTTACCCATCTAGGGTTTATCATTTGGCTTTGTGAAGGGCACATAGGAAGCATGTAATAAACAATTAAATTAGTAACAGCAGTTACTGATTATTGCTGTGGTCCACATTCTGTAGGAAACACTTTATAAGCATTATTAAAATCATTTTTCACACCAACTATATGATTATTACCCCCACTAATAGATGAGCCTGTTTACTTAAAGAATTAAGTAACTTCAACAGTTGCACAACTGGGAAATGGCAGAGTTTGGACACAGGATTGAAGCCCTCATTCCTAAAAAGTATGTTATACATATTGTCTCCATATAAAAAAAAAAAACTATATGAACAAATAAAACATCAGGAAAGCATATGAAGTTTTCATATTTCCTAACATTTTTCTTTAAATTAATGATTAGCTTTCCACCATGAGATGGGTAGGTAGAATTACCACAGAGAGACTTTTGTCCTTCAGTTTTGCTCTTCCTTACTGGGTCCAGTAAAAGAGTTAGAAATTAATTTTACTGTCTCAAATGAAACAATATGTGATATCTGTGCACATTCTTTGTAAAATTGTAAGATGCAGTTAGAGAATGGGCTTGTCAATGACCTGTGAGTCTCATTATTATGTCAAAGGACAGATGGGGTGAGTTGCTCGTGCATCTTCTTCTGACCTCCCTCAAGAGTCTTTCCTGATGTTGTGGCTGCTATCTAGTTGGTAACAGTATTCATACTGTACTTCTAGGCTCCACTGGGCTGTGAGATAGGCCAACAGAACTCTGTAATGTTAGGGTGATACTTAAGACACCTAATTTGCTCCTCTGAATGTGGACCCAAGTATGCTAGTCCATATCTTAAGCCTCCCTTCTTTCTCTCCAGGGCTGGTAGTGCCACATTCAGTTCATGAATGGTAACTGTTTAATGTAAAGTGATAGCAGTAACATGGAGGAAAAAAGCTGTCTGATGTAATTGTCGCCAAAGGACATGGAGAAAAAAGGGAAAAAGTTTGTCTTCCAGAATAAATGATGGAAAAATTCACTAGCTCCAGTTCCTTTGTCTCAGTATAGCTGTCAAACCTGTAATACTCCTGTAACTCAGACCATCTTTCCAGCATTCCTTAAACATTGAGAATTATTTCTGCCACATCTGAACACTCTTCTAGTCAGAAACACAAACTGATTATGCTTTTTAATACTCACCTAGTGGCCTATGTGTTTACCGATAAAGTTCATATGAATGCTCAGTTTAGCCTTCAGAAAGTCTGTCATCCTCCTTTGCTTGTTGCACAGTGCTTTTAAAATTTCAGAACATCTTAGCACTGCACACATATACCTGCTTTCATTTCCAATTTAAATAGCAGTTATTTTCTCTAGATTGTTCATGGATGCTTTACACCCCTCCCCATTACCTCAAGATCCCTAATTAGGTGCTTCCAACTTTAAGTATTTGTTCTTTTGCAGCAAATAAAATACATCAGTCACTTACTATGCTGCAGGATATCTGTGTCTTTGTCTTTAGGTGAAGCATTGGAATTCTGCACTTTAGTATGTATTAAGATTGGAGGGGAGGGAAATTGAAAATAAAATATTGGGTCAAGTTTTAAGTTGACATAAAGTATTCAAAATCTTGTGTATTTTCATTTTAGCATGCTCCTTTTGATGCAATGGCTATGGTAAACATCAGCCATTATGTTGATGAGAAGATTTTTGAGAATGAAGGAAGATGGAAGGTATGTTAGAAAAAATGTTTCATTTTTTTTCTTTTTTTTTTCCACTGTTCAAAATTTATTTGGTATTTTAGTTGGTATGACACTTAGGATAGTTGGTTGCATTGTCTTTTTACATTATATGGCCATGTACACTATATTCTGATATATATGGTACAGAAAATAAGATCCTTTAGAACAGTTACGCACAATACATGCAATACTGAATTTATACATTGGATCCCAGGACGTGACTGACCGGAAAAGATGGACTAGGCATGTGGGGTGTTGGGGGAAGGAACCAGAAGTGACAGAACACACAGTAAACACACATCTGGTGTGAAGAGCAACCGCAGCTCTGCATTACTGGCAGATGGTGGGGCTAACTTACGTTAACCAACTTAGGGCTACAAAGCCAGGTATCATCCAGCATCAGGATACAGCTGCAGGGTTTGGTGAACCATTCCTATTTGGAACTTTAGGAAACAGATGTTTTTTCTTAGGCCATTTTAATATTACTTGAGTAACAGATAGATAGTAAGGACAATACATACAACCTCCAACTAAAATCCTGTTGTGGTCTAGACAGTGAAGTGGAACATTATAAAACTTTAAAACTGCAGCTCCTTTTGGATACCCCAAAGTGTGTCTCCACTCTTCTTCAAACAGGCCTCCTCCTCAGGAGTCAGAGTCACCTTCACAACATCTGAAATTCCATTCTGTCCCAAGATGCAAGGAACACTAAGGAAGACATCATCTTTAATTCCATAGAGACCCTTAATCATGGGGGAAATTGGATGCACCCGCCTAAGATTCTTCATTATACTTTCTGCCAAATCTGCCACAGACAGTCCAATGGTCCAGGAAGTGTAGCCTTTCAGTTTGATCACCTCATAGGCACTGTCAACCACCTGTTTGTGAACCTCTTTCCACTGTTCCTTATCTGCATCAGTGCCTAAGTCAGGGTGCAGATTCTTCAGAGAGACACCAGCAATGTTCACTCCACTCCATACAGGCACACTGGAGTCTCCATGCTCCCCAAGGACCCACCCGTGACAGCTTAATGGGTGAACTCCCAGTCTTTCCCCCATTAGGTAATGGAACCAAGCTGAATCCAGATTGCAACCGCTTCCAATAACACGGTTTTTGGGAAAGCCACATAGGTCAAGATATCCACTGGATTGGAAACGACAAGCAACTTGCAGTTTGGGCTGTATTTTACGATATTAGGAATGATGAACTTAAAGATGTTCACGTTATGCTGGACCAAATTGAGACGGCTTTCTCCCTCTTGCTGATGTGCCCCAGCTGTGATAATAACCAGTTTGGAGTTTGCAGTCACATTATAATCTTTGCCAGAGACAATTTTTGGTGTTCTAAGGAAAAGGCTGCCATGCTGGAGATCCATCAGCTCTCCCTTCAGTTTGTCTTCCGTGACATCAAGAGCAAGTTCATCTGCCAAGTCCTTCATTAAGATACTGATGGCACAAGCCATGCCAACAGCACCAACCCCAACAACTGTAATCTTATTCTGGGGGGTATGTTCTTCCTTAAGAAGATTTTGAATCAGCTGATCTTTGAGAGTTGCCATTTTGGACTTAGAACCAAAAGGAATTGGGAGTGCATGTTCGGCGGGCGGGCATCAGACTTGGCGGCAGTGGCTCCGACACCCAGTTTTTTTTTGTTGTTGTTGTTGTTGTTTTTTTTAAGATTTTATTTATTTATTTGAGACAGAGAGAATGAGAGACAGAGAGCATGAGAGGGAGGAGGGTCAGAGGGAGAAGCAGACTCCCTGCCGAGCAGGGAGCCCGATGCGGGACTCGATCCCGGGACTCCAGGATCATGACCTGAGCCGAAGGCAGTAGCTTAACCAACTGAGCCACCCAGGCGCCCCCAGTTTTTTTCCTTAATAGTCTTTTGATTTAACATTTTTAAGTCTTTTCTCTGTTTTTAGGGTTCAGAAAAAGTACGGGATCTATCACTTCCAGAGGAGCTTGTTTTCACTGTGGATGATAAAATACTAAACGACATTAATCAAGCTAAAGCCCAATATCTCAAGCAGGTAGATTTTTAACTTTTCTTTCTTAGATACTAATGCTTCTTCTTTTAACTACCACATAAAAATTTTGGCTATCATCCAAGCATGATAACATAAAACATTTTACTTATTTATTTTTAAAGATTTATTTATTTTAGAGAGCGAGAGCACAAGCATGGTGGGGGGTGGGTGGTGGCAGAAGGAGAAGGCGGAATAAGAATCTCAAGCAGACTCCCCGCTGAGCACGGACAGATATGGGGCTCGATCTCACGACCCTGTTATCATGACCTGGGCTGAAATCAAGAGTCTGATGCTTAACTGACTGGGCTCAGGTGCCCAAACAACATTAAAATATTTTAAATTATAGCTTTGATACCTTTAATTTTTTTATATGTAATGATTAATGCAAATGATGATTTGGTTATCTTTGGGGTGTTCTTCTTGGCTGATTTTTCACTTTTCCCATTTAATTTTTTTTGTTAGGCATCTGATCTGCAGGTTGTGGTGTATGCCTTTACATCTTTTGGCAAAAAGCTAACCAAGAAGAAGATGCTTCACCCTGATACATTTATTCAGCTTGGACTTCAGCTGGCCTATTATAGATTTTATGGACGGTGAGAACCACTCATTTTCCATTTTCAGAGTCTTGAAGTCCAAGGGTATATCTTTAGCATAGCTAGTCCATGCTCACTCCCCAGTCTTTTTCCTGACTTTTTTCCCAAGTGGCACCATGTCCTAATTTGGACTTCCATCATCAGTGTATTAGAGTTTTGATGTGTGACACTTTTACAGTCTTGTTTTTCATCACCTAAAGTGTCTGCTGTCTTCTAAGAGAGGTTTTACTGTTCTTTGGAATTCAAATCACTTGGTTTTCTTGTAGCCTCAGTTTCCTCATGGGTTCATGTTTTTATAGATTATCCAGTCTTTACTAATTTTTAGGATAGGAGAGATGGTATGTTGTGACTTTCTACATCCTAGGCAGAAGTAGAAGCTCCATGATCTTGCTTTTTAAATATCCAGTCTGAGAATACGTGTCTTTAAATGGGATATTTAGGTCATTTGCATTCAGTATAATTATCAGTAAGGTTGGGGTTAAGTCTACCGTATTGCTCTTTCTTTTCTTTTTACCATATCTGATTTTTGTTTTTTTTATCTTCTTTTGAACTCATAGTGTTTTTTTTTTTTAATTGTTCCATTCTATCTCCATTGTCAGGTGTACTCTTTTGTTTTGTTTCATTTTGTCTTTAGTAGTTGCACTGAGGTTTATAAAATACATCTTTAACTTACCCGATTAACTTACCCTAGTCTACCGTCAAGTAACATTTTCCACTTGAAGTGTAACATAAGAAACTTAAAACAGAATGCTTCTCCTGTTTTTTGTGCTGTTGTTGTTGTATGTTATACTTCTACATATGTAGTAAGCCTCACAATACACTGTTACTATTTGCATTAAGCAGTTGATTATCTTTTTTTTTCTTGTGATAAAATATATATAAAAGAAAACTTTCCATTTTAGCCATTTTTAAGTGTATAATCTAGTAGCATTAATTACATTCTCAGTGTTGTGCAACCATCACAACCGTCTATTTGCAAAATTTTTTCATTGCCCCATAGAGAAACTATATCCATTAAGCAGTAATTTCTTACTCCTCCTTTTGCCTCAGCCCCTGGTAATCTCTAATTTACTTTCACTGTCTCTGAACTTGCCTGTTCTAGATATTTCCTCTAGGTGGGATCATGCAATATTTGTCTTTTTGTCTTTGATTTATTTAACCTAGGATAATGTTTCCAAGGTTCATCCATATTGTAAAATAAGAACTTCATCCTTTTTTATGGCTAAATATTCCACTATGTAGATGTATCACATTTTCTTTACCCATTCGTCTGTTGATAGACACTTGTTTTATTTCCACCTTTTGGCTATTGTGAGTAAGGCTGTTGTAAACATTCACATACAAATATCTGAGTCCCTGTTTTAATTTCTTTTGAGTCTGTACCTAGGAGTGGGATTGCTGGGTTGTGTGATAATTCTTTTTCACTCTTTGAGCACCTGCCAAACTATTTTCCACCATGGCTGTACCATTTTACATTCCCACCAGCAGTATACAAAGGTTCCAGTTATTCCATATCCTTGCCAACACTTATTTTTTTCATTAAAAAAGTTATAACTGTTAGTTTTGAAGTAGTATCTCCTTGTGGTTTTTATTTGCATTTCCCTATTGACTGAGGTTGTGTATCTTTTCATATGTTGATTGGCCATTTGTATATCTCCTTTGGCAAACTGTCGATAAAAGTTCTTTGTGCTTTTGGTAATTGGGTTGTCATTTTGTTGTTGAATTGTAAGAGTTTTTTATGTATTCTGGATATGAAACCCTTATCAGATATGTGATTGGCAAGTATTTTCTCCCATTCTGTGGATTTTCTTTTCACTTTCTTGGTGGTATACTTTGCACAGTGATTTTAATTTTGAAGTACAGTTTATCTATTTTGCTTTCATTTGTTGCCTATGCTTTTGTTGTCATATTCAAGAAATCATTGCTAAATCCAATGTCATGAAGTTTTATTTATTTTTATTTTTTTTAAGATTTCATTTATTTGACAGAGAGATCGGGAAAGCACAAGCAGGGGGAGTGGCAGAGGGAGAGGGAGAAGCAAGCTCCCTGCTGAGTGGGTAGCCTGATGCGGGGCTCAATCGCAGGACCCTGAGATCATAACCTGAGCTGAAGGCTTAACTGACTGAGCTACCCAAGCACCCCGCAGTGTCATGAAGTTTTACCCTTATATTACCTTCTAGGAGTTTTATGGTTTTAGCTCTTTATATCTTTGATATGTTTTTTTCTTTCTCTTTTAGAGAGAGAGCAAGAGTACAAGCAGTGGGGGAGGTGGAGGAGCAGAGGGAGTGGAAGAGAGAGAATCTTAAGCAGACTCCATGCCTAGCATGGAGCCCAATGCGGGGCTTGATCTCATGACTCTGAGATCATGAGCTGAGCCAAAATCAGGAGTCGAACACTTAGCTGACTAAGCCACCCAGGCACCTATCTTTGATACTATTTGAATTAATTTTTGTGTATAGTGTGTGGTAAGGGTCCAACTTCATTCTTTTGCTAGTGGATATCCAGTTTTCCTGGCATCATTTTTTTTTTAATTTTGTTATTTTAAAATTTATTATGTTAATCACCATACATACACCATTTTGATGTAGTGTTCCATGATTCATTGTTTGCGTATAATACCCAGTGGTCCGTTCAATATGTGCCCTCTTTAATACCCATCACCAGGCTAACCCTCCTGGCATTATTTTTTGAAGAGACTGTTCATTGAATGATCTAGATGTTCTTGTTTAAAATCAGTTGATTATAGATGTAAAGATTTATTTCTGGGCTTTCAATTCTATTCATTGGTCTATATGTCTCTTCTTGTGTCAGTACCATACTATTTTGATTATTGTATCTTTGTAGTAAGTTTTGAAATCCAAAAGTGTGTGTCCTTCACCTATGTTCTTCTTTTCAAGATTGTTTTGGCTATGAATTTTAGGATTCGTTTTTCCATTTTTGCAGAAATGTTGGAATTTTGAATCTCTAGACTGCTTTGGGTAGCATTGTCACCTTAATGATAAATAGTCTCCAATCCAAGAACACAGAGCCCTGTTCCATTTATGTTTTTTAAAATTTCTTTAAGCAGTGTTTTGTAGTTTCCAGTGTATAGTGTTTTTGCTTCTTTGGTTAAGTTTAAGCTTGAGAATTTTATTCTTTTTTATGCTGTTGTAAATGGAATTGTTTTCTTAATTTTCTTTTCAGGTCATTCATTGCTAGTGTATGGAAATGCAGCTGATTTTTGTGTGTTGGTTTTGTGTCTTTAAGCTTTGTTGAATTTGTTTATTCTAATAGTATTTTGTAGAGTTGGGATCAAATCATCTGTCAATAGAGATAGTTTTGCTTTTTTCTTTCCAATTTGGATGCCTTTTATTTCTTTTGGCTTGAACACCCAATAGTACGCTGAATTATCCTTGTCATATTACTTACTTTAGGTGGAAAGTTTTTAGTCTTTTACAATTGAGTATGATGTTAGCTGTGAGTTTTTCATAGATATCCTTTATCATGTTGAGGAAGTTTATTTCTATACCCAGTATATTGAGTGTTTTTATTATGGGGGAGTGTTGGATTTTGTCAAATGCTTTCCTGTGTCAAGGAGTATTACATTGATTTTCATTTGTTGAACCACCCTTGCATTCCTAGGATATATCCCATTTGGGCGTGGTGTATTGTCCCTTTAATATCCTACTGAATTTGGTTTGTTAGTAATTTTTGCATCTTTATTTATAAAGGGATATTGGTCTATTGTGTCTTCTTGTAATATCTGATTTTTAAAGCTTTTATTTAAATTCCAATTAGTTAACACAGTGTGGTATTAGTTTCAGAATCAATTTAGTGATTCAGCACTTCCATACAACAGCTGGTGCTCATCACAGCAAGTGCACTCCTTAATCTCCATCACCTATTTGACCCATCCCCCATGTACTTCTCCTCTGGTAACCATCAGTTTGTTTTCTATAGTTAGAATCTGTTTCTTGGTTTGCCTCCTTCTCTTCTCCCACCCCCGACCCTTTGCTTGTTTGTTTTGTTTCTTAAATTCTACATATGAGTGAAGTCATATGGTATTTGTCTTTCTCTGACTGACTGATTTAGCCTAATACTCTCTAGCTTCATCCAGGTCATTGCAGATGGCAAGATTTCATTCTTTTTTATGGCTGAGTAATCTGTACATACCATATCTTTATCCATTCATCAGCCAATGGACATTTGGTCTGTTTCCATCATTTGGCTTTTGTAGATAATGCTGCTGTAAATATTGGGGTGTATGTGCCCCTTCAAATCACTGTGTTTGTGTCCTTTGGATAAATACCCAGTTGTGCGATTGCTGGATGGTAGGGTAGTTCTATTTTTAACTTTTTGAGCAACCTCCATACTGTTTTCCAGAGTGGCTGCACCAGTTTGCATTCCCACCAACACTGCAAGAGGGTTCCCCTTCTCCACATCCTCACCAACATCTATTGTTTCTTGTATTGTTGATGTTAGCCATTCTGACATGTGTGAGATGGTATCTCATTGTAGTTTTGTCTCCTTTTTCCCTGATGATGAGTGATGAGCATCTTTTCATGTGTCTGTTGGCCATCTGTATGTCTTCTTTGGAAAAATGTGTGTCTTTGTTTTTGGTATCAGGGTAATGCTGGCCTCACTATGAGTTAGGAAATGTTCCTTCCTTTTCAGTTTTTTGGAGGAATTTGAAAAGGATTGGTGTTAATTTTTTGAGTCTTAGAATTCATCAATGAAGTCATGTGGTCCAGGACTTTTGTTTGTTGGGAGGTTTTTTATTACATTTTCATTTCCTTACTTACAGTAGGTCCAGTCAGATTTCTGTTCTTTCTTGAGTCAGAGTTGGTAGTTGGTGTGTTTTGTCAGAATATGTCTATTTCATCTAGATTATCCAGTTTATTGGTATATGGTTGTTCATAGTATTCTCGTATCCTTTTTATTTCTGTAAAGGCAGTAATGCCCTCTCTTTCATAACTAATTTTAGTAATTGGAGTTTTCCCCCTTTTTTTTCTTAATCATTGTAGCTAAATGTCAGTTTTGTTGATCTTGTCAAAGAACCAAGTTTAGTTAACTTTTAATTTCTATATTTTGGTTATCTCTAGTCTTAATTATTTTCTTCCTTTTGCTAGCTTTGGTTCTACTTTGCTCTCCTTTTTTCCAGTTCCTTTTTTTTTTTTAAAGATTTTATTTATTTATTTGAGAGAGAGAGAATGAGAGCACGAGAGGGAAGAGGGTCAGAGGGAGAAGCAGACCCCCCGCTGAGCAGGGAGCCCGATGTGGGACTCGATCCTGGGACTCCAGGATCACGATCTGAGCCGAAGGCAGTCGCTTAACCAACTGAGCCACCCAGGCGCCCCTTTTTTCCAGTTCCTTAAGGTGTGCACTTAGTCTATTGATTTGTGATCCTTAAGGTGTGCACTTAGTCTATTGATTTGTGATTTTTTTTTTTTTTTCGAATGCAGTTATTTACAGCTATAAACTTCCCTTTGAACACTTTTCATCCTATAAGGTTTGGTAGGTTGCATTTTCATTTTCATTCATCTCAGGGCATTTTCTAATTTCCCTTGTGATTTCTCCCTTGACCAATTGGTTGTTCGTGTGTTGTTGGATGTCTTCGTATTTGTGAATCTTCCAGTTGTTCTTCTGTTACTGATTTCTGGCTTCATTCCATTGAAGAAGATACTTTGTATGATTTCAGTATTTTTAAATTTATTGAGACTTGTTTTGTGGCCTACTCAGTGGTCTTTCCTGGAAAGTGTTCCATGTACACTTGAGAAGAATTTGTATTCTTTTATGAAGTGGCATGTTCTTTATATGTCTGTTAGGTCTGGTTATTTATACTGTTGTTCAAGTGCTCTGTTTACTTATTGATCCCCTATCTACATGGGCTATCTCCATTATTATTATTATTTTTTAAATTTATTTGACACAGAGAGACACAGCGAGAGAGGGAACACAAACAGGGGGAGTGGGAGAGGGAGAAGCAGGCTTCCTGCCGAGCAGGAAGCCCGATGTGGGGCTCGATCCCAGGACCCTGGGATCATGACCTGAGCCGAAGGCAGACGGTTAACGACTGAGCCACCCAGGCTCCCCAGGCTCCCCAGGCTATCTCCATTATTGAAAGTTGGATATTAAAGTCTCCAACTGCCATTGGAGTGCTGTCTGGTTGTCTCTTTAATTCTGCCAGTACTTCCATCATGTGTTTTAGGGCTCTTTTTAGGTGTATATATTTTTATAATTGTTATCTCTTCTTGATGAATTAAGCCTTTTATTAATATGTAATGTTCTGTTAGCCTCTTAACCCTATTGACTTAAAATCTATTTTGTCTGATAATATAGCCACTCCAACTCTTGTACTTACTATTTTTATGGAGTATCTTTTTTCGTCCTTTTACTTTTAACCTCTTAAAGTCTTTGTATCTATAGTGAATCTCTTGTAGATAGCATATAGATAGATTATGGGTTTTTTAATCCATCCTGTCAATCTCTGCCTTTGATTGAATAGTTTAATCTATTTACATTTAAAATAATTACTGATAAAGAGATATTTTTGTGCCACCTACCTATGTTTTCTGTAGGTCTTATTTGGTTTTTGTTTCTAAATTCTTCCACTACCTTTTTTTTTTAATTTGCTTGATTTTTTTTATAATGTACTATTTTGACTCCCCTCTTTTTCTTCACATTTTTAATCTATTTTATTCATGATTACCTTGGAGAATACAATTCATATTTTATATTTATAACAACCTTGTTTGAATAATAACAGCTTAGTAGTATACAAAACTCTGCTTCTGTACATCTCTGTACTCTTTATTTTGCCACAGATTACGTCTTTATACATTGCCCATTGATACAAGTTTATATTATTGTTTTATGCATTTGCCTTCTAAGTCAAATAAAAATAACTATTAAACATGTTGCTCTGTCTCGCATGTTTCCTATAAGCTCAGAGTTAGATCTAGACACTTGAGAGTAAGAATCAGTTATTTTTATTATTTTTTTTACCATAGTAAGTCAAATAATTAATGTCATTTGTTTTCTGTTTCATCCTGTTGAGATTAAGAGTGGATTTGTTAGCCAATGTCCATTATAAAGTTTCCTCCCTGAGTTTTTTACCTAATGGTTTTAGTAAGCATTGGTGATCATAACCAAGATCTATTTTTTTATTAGAGGTTATGGAGCAGTGATATTTTTACTTACTGCTTTTATTTTTAGTCTGTTGTTTTTTTTTTAAAGAATGTTAGTGTTAAGTTTTTATTTACACTTTCTCCTTCGTACTTTAAAAGGATACTATTTCAGCTCAGGGAGACAGCCATATAGACACACTGGGCAGAAGAGGCTTAGTAATTCTGTTTGAGCCTTCTTATTGCCCATGTTCACATCTTTTCCTCTCATCCATTTGATCTCTTTAACTCTGAATTCCAACCACCAGGAATAAGAATGTTAAGTAAGAGAGCTCTATATCTAAAATCGTTTACATCATTCTTTAATCCAGGAAAACAGTCAGCACTCTTGGGAACTTCTTAGAGAATGCTTTTACTTCATTCTGTAGTCATTCATGTAGTGTATGAAGGAACTAAAGGCCAAGGACTCTGTATTATCTATTGCTGTGGAACAGTTACCACAAACTTAGTGGCAGAAAACAATAAATGTTATTTCATATTTTCTGTCTCACAGGAACCCAGGTGCAGGCTAGCTGGGTGCCTCTGACTTCAGGGCTCCTGAAGTCGTAGTTAGAGTGTCATTCAGCTCTTTTCTCATTTGAAGGTGCTCCTCAGAGGGGATCTGCTTCCAAGCTCTCCTGTGATTACCAGCAGAGATCAGTTCCTTTCAGGTTATTTTCCAGAGGCCTCCCTCAGTTTCTCACCATCCTGGCCTCTCTGTAGGGCACCTTCCAGCATGGCAGCTGGCTTTCCTCATGCTGAGAAAGTGAGACCAAGTAAGATCTCTCTTTGTAACCTAATTTCAGAAATGGTATCTTATCACTTTTGTCCTGTTCTTTTCATTAGAAGCAAATCACAAGGTCCATCTCATACTCAAACTGAGGAGTTACACAGAGTATCACTACCAGGAGGCAGGGATCACTGGGGTTGCATCTTGGAGGCCACCTGCCACAGACACACTGCTCTTACAGAACCTGACCCCAGCCAAGCATTTGAAACAGCCCGTATTGTACCAGGTCCTGTGGATCAGAGTACTTTTTACTCTTGGATTACTGAAAGTAGTCTCTTTGTTATTGAATGTCTAAACAGTGGTCTGTAGTGTAGAACTTAGTCTCTGACCAAAGCCGGCTTTATTAGGTAAGCTTTCTTTGTAATAATATTTGAGCATTTTCTTTCTTATGACGTGTTCTTTTTTTTTTTTTCTTGTAGCCCTGGCAGCTGCTATGAGACTGCTATGACAAGGTATTTTTACCATGGCCGAACAGAGACTATGCGCACGTGTACAGTAGAAGCGCTCGGGTGGTGCCAGTCCATGCAGGATCCTTCTACTGGTGTGAGTATTGAAAGGAAAAAAATGCACAGTAATTATTTACTTCTTTAAAGGAATCTTAGTCCTTGAATAACTACTTCTCTGCTTCAGTTCCCCTGGATCAGTAAAATACTTGCAGATATTTGTCCCTCGAGTTTTCAAAGCATTCATTCATTTACCAGTGAAGTGTATACTTGGAAAGAATATGAAACAGGAAAGACCTGAGAAGAAGCCCCTTTGTGTCACTTTCTAGGCAAAGTATCTTTAATACCATGAATATTTTACTATTATTGATCTACCTTTAGAATAACACCAGTAAAGTGCAGACTGTCCCAAAGTGCCTTCAAAGGAAGCTTTTCTTGATATGGTTGAAAGTTTTTGAAATCACAGATTCTTGTTTTCATGTATTAGAACCAGAACAGTTGTGTTTTGTTTTATACTTTTTTAAAGCAGTCTCTGTACCCATTGTGGGGCTCAAACTCACAACCCTGGGATCAGAAATTGCATCCCTTACCAACCAAGCCAGCCAGGTGCCCCTGTCCTTTTTTTTTTTTTTTCTCCTTTTTAAACCATTTAAACAGTAGGGTAGTTCCTTCCCACTGCTGTTTTGGTGTCATATTTGTTCTTTAGTTTTGATAGACACGGTTATATATAGGTTCATTTATTTTAATATCATAGAACTGTTCCGTTACCGTTTTTGAACAGCTCTGTGTTAGTTTTGAAATCCTAGTTGCTTCTGTTTTGACACTTAACGAATATCACTTCAGTGCTGCCCACAAGTTCCTATTTTCCTTTCCTGGAAAGAAATCATCAAGATGAAGGACAATATAGGAAAGAAAAGGCAGTAGAAGTAAGGAAAATATATAGAAGCATGTGTCTTTCTTTTTTAAAAGATTTTATTTATTCATTTGACAGAGAGACACAGCGAGAGAGGGAACACAAGCAGGGGGAGTGGGAAAGGGAGAAGCAGGCTTCCCTCTGAGCAGGAAGCCTGATGTGGGACTCGATCCCAGGACCCCGGGATCATGACCTGAGCCGAAGGCAGACACTTAACAACTAAGCCACCCAGGCGCCCTAGAAGCATGTGTCTTAATATCTTTCTAGAAATCTTTTCTCTCTCAGATTACCCAAATTATGTTCAATTATGTTGAATTCAGGGTTTTTTAAATTTGGTTTCTTAATAGTTTACTGAAGTACGTCTTGATTTTTAACTCAGCTTTTTGAGCGGCAGCAGAAGATGTTACAAGCTTTTGCAAAACATAATAAAATGATGAAAGATTTTTCAGCTGGAAAAGGTACCTACATTGGAATTATTCTGACTTTAAAAAAATTGTCTCATGTTGAAAAATTTTTTATACCTTCATACTTGGGGTTTCATTGCAGGATTTGACCGTCATCTTTTAGGTCTTTTACTCATAGCAAAAGAGGAAGGTCTTCCTGTTCCAGAACTCTTTACAGACCCACTTTTCTCCAAAAGGTAATATAATGTAGTGTTTTATAACTTGATCCGTCAAATCCTTTTTTCTGATGATTAAAAGCTCTTCAGAAGCAATATAAGTTTCTGTCAGCCTAGTAAAATATCCTCTCTTTATGCCACACAGTGGAGGAGGTGGAAACTTTGTTCTCTCAACAAGTCTGATTGGTTATTTAAGAATCCTGGGAATGGTGGTTCCCATGGTCCACAATGGCTATGGATTTTTCTACCACATCAGAGATGACAGGTAAGGCTATTAGGTATTTAATGTATGTTTTTTTCGCTATCCTGTTTTTGGGACACTTGGTGAAATCAGTCCTTTAGGTGTTTTGTGCAGAACACCATTTAAAGTTGCTCAGTGACATACCATCATCATCCTCAGAACCCAGTACACATTTTAACATACTTGTTCTACCCAAGGTGTTTTATGCTAAGTTCAGATAAAATTTGATTGCCTATAAATATGTGGTGCTTCGTGTAGTCATAGATAGTACTGATGTGACCAAGAGACTAAGTAAATTAATTTATGTTCAAAAAAAGAATGTTTTTCCAATTCAGATGCACTTCATTTGTGTTGTATGAGGTTTGTGGAAAGAGAAAGAAAATACTGTAATTTGGTAGGTGGAGAACAAGATAATATGAAATTAGTAGAAAGGCTTGGAAGGTCCTCATTCACATAGTCCAGCCATCCCTTCTCAGAGGTCTTTGAGAGCTTGGGAGATGGTGGAAGGCATGACCTGTCCCAAGAGAGTTTCTGTCTGGCTTTTCTAGAAACATCTTCTCTCTCCTCTTACCCTTTCTCTATTTTTTTCTTTTTGAACTGTCTTCAGGCGCTATATATTTTTTTTTTTTTACTTTTTTTAAAAATTATGTTAAGCACCATACATCATTAGTTTCTGATGTAGTGTTCAATGATTCATTGTTTGCGTATAACACCCAGTGCTCCATGCAGTACGTGCCCTCTTTAATACCCAGCACCAGGCTAACCCATACCCCCACTCCCCTCCCCTCTAGAACCCTCAGTTTGTTTCTCAGAGTCCATAGTCTCTCATGGTTCATCTCCCCCTCCGATTTCCCCCCTTCATTCTTCCCTTCCTGCTATCATCATCTTCTTCTTTTTTTTTTTTAACGTATAATGTATTATTTGTTTCAGAGGTACAGGTCTGTGATTCAACAGTCTTACACAATTCACAGCGCTCACCATAGCACATACCCTTCCCAAATAGTTCAAGTTTCAGTGCAAACAGTTGCGTGAATTCACTCTTAAACTCATTACATTAGGGAATGTTAGGAAGGTTTTCTGTTGTTCTTGTTTTTAGGAAGAGGTGGGTGGGTTGGTTGAACAGAGTAAGACCTACTCCAAAGCACTCTTGAGCTCTGGCTAATTTTTTGTTCCTTTTGTCCTTAGTCTCCAGTCACGCAGATTAGGTATTTCTAGCATTATGTATACATATGGCTTTACCTTCAGTTGTGTCCAGTTACATTTACCTAATGTCAGCAAGAATTCACACTTGATATGTGAATAGCTAGATGGAGTAAAGGTCATGGCTGTATTCATCGTCACCATTTGGAGCCTCTTTGTGTTGTGATTTTTGCATAGTACTTACTCATTTTTTATTTGTGCTTCACAGGTTTGTTGTGGCCTGTTCAGCCTGGAAATCCTGTCCAGAGACTGATGCGGAAAAGCTAGTTCTGCTGGTGTTTCAGGCTTTCCATGATATGATGCAGCTGATGAACACTGCTCATCTTTAGAGACTAATCATTTATTTAGCATTTATAAAAATATTAAACTGGGTGTGGAGAGTGGGTTGGTGATGTGAGATATGAAGGAGTATTTTAAGGAAACTTGTTAAATGTAGAAATTAGTAGAATCATGCTCTCTAAATTTATTCTCACATAGGAAGATAAAAATAGGATTTTTAAGCTTCCTCTGTTGCAGTAGCAATGCAAATTGATATAATGAAATATGGAACTATGCAAAAGTTGAAGATAAGCCTCAACAATGCAAATCTACAAATTTTAATAATGCAAGTCTTACTCTTACAGTATTTTTGTTGGTTACCTATATAGGTTATAAATCCTCTCTCTGAACATCATTGTGTAGGGTCTGTCAAGCACTTTAACATTTCTAGTTGCCAAAGGGTATGGAATACATGATAAGATGTTAACTTCCCTGAAATCCTTGCCTTCCACATTCACCACAGGGATACAAGCCTACTGTGTTTGATGGGAAAGACCACTACAATTTAATGGTCATCAAAAGTAGAGCTTCTGTTGGACAGTAGAGGGAGGTTTATACTTTGAAGCACACACAGAAAAACCCTAACAAAATTCATTATAGTATATTGAACTTAGTTTTGTGAATATAAAATTAAAGCACTTATTTTTAAAATTAGAGTTGGTGACTTGAAGAAGATTGCTGAATCAAATTCTCAGGATTTTACAGGTTTTTTTCCTGCTGTTCAAAATAGAAAATAAAGTTCTCAGTCATGTAGCTTCTTATTTCGTGTTTGGATAACTAATCTACTCCTGTTTGACCTTATGCTTTCTGGTCTGTTATGTATTACTGTGTAAAAAAAAAAAACCACCCAAAACTT
The DNA here is from genome assembly GCF_054177405.1 of Leptonychotes weddellii. Classification (NCBI taxonomy): domain Eukaryota; kingdom Metazoa; phylum Chordata; class Mammalia; order Carnivora; family Phocidae; genus Leptonychotes; species Leptonychotes weddellii. The sequence continues at coordinate 68,704,940 of NC_138380.1, read as the reverse complement.
ACTGTCTTAAATCAATTTATTATTTCTCATGATTTTATCAGTTGATTGTGGATAGTTCTTCTGGTCTTGCTGGAGTTTATTTATGCAGCTGCATTCATCAGGGTGCTGGACCGAGGCTGTAAAGTTGAAGATGCCTCCCCTGCAGCCTGAGGACTTGGTACCTGGGACTCTGTCCATGTGGTCTGATTATTCAGTATTCTAGCCTTGCCTTGGGTACTTGGCAGTGGGAGTGTTCTAAGAGAGAAAGGTAGCATCTGCAAGGCCTCTTGAGGCCTAGGCTCTGAAGTCACAGGATATTACTTAATTTGAATTTTAGTGGTGAAAAGTTGTAACAGTAGTCTAGATTCAAGGAGTGGGGGGAAAGTGTCATCTCTTGATATGAGAAAACAACAAAGTCATTTTATAAATGTAGATAAGTAGGTGCATTTACTGGGGGCCGTTTTTGTAGCAATGTTCTATATCAAGATTACAGTGTATTTACTGGTTGTATACATCCTTTAAATTTTCCTGTCTTCTGAATTTGGTAAGACTGGTTTATTGTTTCTTTGTGAAAACATTGAGTTGGCTTCTGTGGCACTTGATATATCCCTAACAGATTTCTTCTTCCCATTCTATACTGTGGACCTTTTTCCTCACTAGTACAATTTTATATACTACACTGCGATGGCTTTTAGAATCATTCGGTTGGTGGTTTTTAAAGGTCTAAAGACGGGTATTTTAGAAAGTGTTCACTTCCTGCAGAGAAACCTCTTCTGTGATACTCTAACATGTTTCCCTAACCTGCCTGAAGTTAAAAATCACCTGGAATGCTTTTTACAGAGAGATTTCTGGGCCTCTACCCAAACCTGTAGAGTTGGTTCCAGAGGCTTTTGAGTCACTGAGGTAATGTACCCCTTGTCCCATTCTTCTCTTGGTTAACATGAAATTTAGTCCACTATACACATGGTTTCGTTTGAAAGCGTCTTTGGTAAGATCTGGTTTGTTACAGATAGAGGAACTTACTAGTTTGGGTAGTTTACTGACCTAAAGAACCTGTGATAGTGGTGAGAACTGATACTGCTTCAAATGGAAACGTAACTGATACTGCTTCAAATGGAAACGTAAGGAAAAAGATTGCCGTGTGGTTAGCTTCTAAAGATGGCCTGGAATTTTTTTTTTTTTTTTTTTGGTGCTCTATCTACACATATTATGGGCAAATTAGTGATAAAAAGTAATGGAGATGCTATAGAACCTCAGCATTTCATTGTTATTGCCAATGTTTCAAATTGCAGTTGAGATAATTGAAATTTTTATTGAGTTAAAATTTTCAGAGCTATTCAATGGTATGTGGTTGGTTGGTGTTTTTTTTTCTTTTTGCTTTATGGAACAGATGTGTGTCTGTAAAGTTAGCTTATCTAAGGGCTATCTCATTTCTCTTGGACTTTGATGATAAAGCTGGGGAATACATTTATTAAAAAAAAAAAAACTCCATTCCCAAAAGAATAATTTGGAAAGTCAGCAAGGGAGAGAGTAGGCAATGGAACAATATATTTTTCCTTTGTTCTTGTGAAAATTGTTCCCCAACCATCGTGTCATCTACCCAACTATTCAGGACCGTAAGAAGTTTCCCTGGGTCTGTGATTTCTGTTAGTTCTACAAGTTTATGTATCTGAACTCTGCTTTCTCTGTATGTTTCTGGTAACTCAAGAGCTAGGCTGCTGTTTTTTATAACTCATCAAGACAGGTTACCACTTTTTACTCTTACATTTCAGATGCTATCATATCAACACCAAATGGGATGTTCTAAATTGATATGGAATAAGATATACCTGTATTTTATGATTTGTAAAAGATTTCTAGTTTAAGTCAGAAAAAGTTTTAATTTGAATTTAAGATCTAACAAGAGTTCATAAGTTCTGTGTCCCAGCCTGGACACTGACCATGGAAAAATAGATGCCTTTCTGAGCCAGCAACTGTTGATGTGTGCCATGCTCCTTGACCTTGCCATTCTGAAACACCACTATTAAGTCTGCATTCTGGATGGTGGACAGGCGGTGAGCGATCACGATGCAGGTGCGGCCTTCTCTGGCTTTGTCCAGGGCTTCTTGGACAATCTAATGGTGAATCAGAACAGAAGTCTTAAACCTTTACCATCACAGCAAAATGTTACCTTTTATTATGCATGTGTATTTTTACATAAATGGCATTATAGTCTAGTTCCTTTTTAGTCTAAAAGCGAATTCTCACACTAAATCACAAGTATTTAAATTTTCTGTCCATGAATGTATCTTACTAGTTCCCTTGTATTATTTTATCTTCTAGTTTTTCATGATTAAGGTGCTAAAAATGTGAGGTATGCAGCTTTTTTCTTTTGAATGCTTTTTTTTTGGCTTATGAAATTAAGATCATTTTACAAAATTTGGGAACTACTGGAAGGAGTAAGGTTTTTTTAACTTCAAAATATAACCAGTAAAGGGGCGCCTGGGTGGCTCAGTTGGTTAAGCGACTGCCTTCGGCTCGGGTCATGATCCTGGAGTCCCGGGATCGAGTCCCGCATCGGGCTCCCTGCTCGGCGGGGAGTCTGCTTCTCCCTCTGACCCTTCCCCCTTTCATGCTCTCTATCTCATTCTCTCTCAAATAAATAAATAAAATCTTTAAAAAAAAAAATATAACCAGTAAATTTCTATTTTTTTCATGACCAAAAAACTTCTATCGTACAAATTAAATGGAATGTGAGCAGAGAGGCCCCACCTTTTCACTTTCAGTATCCAGAGCTGATGTAGCTTCATCCAACAATAGGATTTGAGGTTGTCTGATGAGGGCTCGAGCAATAGCAATCCTCTGTTTTTGACCTCCTGAGAGCTGAGTTCCCTTATCTCCCACTCTTGTTTCATATTTCTGCAAGTTAGCCATTAGTAAAGTTAATCAAGTCCTAACCCAAAAAATTACTAATGATATACTGCATAAACTTGTACATAATATTTGATAGTTCTACTTACACAGGAAAACACATTTATAAACAAAAGTTGCTATAACAGCTACATAGTGATCCATTTAGTATTTTTCCCACTTAAGAGAATATTCATTTTCAGAGTCAAACTAGAAAACTAGTTACTTTAGTTCTTAGTGGTATTCTGCAACAGAAACTTGAGCACTGAATTCCTACCATTCTCATAATGCCAATTGATCTTATGTGTTTGGAGTCCTAAAAAGATTAAATAGAAATATTTAACGTGAAATATTCATATGACCCACATGGAGCCTAGTTTATTCTCTTACACCAAAAACTTCGAGAAATACAAAAATTCCTACCCTGAAGGAATTTATAATGTGATGAGAAAAACTGGGTGTACAGCATTCAGTATAAAGTCCAGTATGTACCAAATGAGAGGTATATGCAACATGCTATGAAAGATCAGAAGAAGCGAATAAAAATTATGGAGATAAGGTAGGAACAGAAAGGAGAGATGCATGAAGGAAAGATAGCTTTGTACGTAAGTTGGGATGCTGGATCATGAGAAAGAACATTCTAGGCTGAAAAAGTATAGAATGAATAAAGAGCCAAAGAAGTACTGCAGCGCTTATGTAGTAACGTGAATTAATTTCCTGAAGTCCAGTATCAGCAAAGTTTTTCTATTAATCAAATCCTATACTTGAAGTCAGTGACTACCTGTTAAGGGTAAGGCTAACTAACATGGAGGGGGGTTTGAATGGTTTGTTCTTCATTGAAGATTTATTTCTTTGAGAGAGAGCGCGCACAAGCAGGAGGGGCAGAGGGAGAGGAACAGAGAGAATCTCAAGCAGGCTCTGCACGGAGCAGGGAGCCCAACATGGAGCTCCATCCCACAACCCTGAGATCATGACCTGAGCAGAAACCAAGAGTTGGATGCTTAACTGACTGCGCCACCCTCGTGTCCCTAGGGTTTGAAAGTTTTTAAGTGTGATTGCTCATTACAGCAGAATACGAAGCTAGATCAATACCACAAGATTAATGATCCCTGCCATCACTTTTAGTGGCTTCAAATCCTCTTTGCAGGAGTACTCACCTTTACCCATTCCTGAAGAAAATTGTTTCACTGAACTTTTCCTTATTTTTCAAATCCATATTGACGTCACTGCACTTTGGCTACAGACCTAGCAGCTATAACAAGCTAACGGGAGCGTTGGGGACCGTAACGGGAGAGTATATGTCCTCTCCAGAGGAATAACATGGAACATGAAAGAAAAACCTTATACAGAAATGAACTTAGAATGGATCATGGACTACAATGTAAAATCAAAAACTTAAAGAAAAAAAAAATGGAGAAATTCTTTAGGACCTAGAAGGCCTAGGCTAGGCAGGAGTTCTTATATTTGATACCAAAAGCACAATCGCAAAAGGAAAAATTAATATATTGGACCTTATCAAAATTAAAAAGTTTGGCTCTGCATATGACCCTGTTAAAGGATGAAAAAAACAAGCTATCGACTGGGACAAAGTATTTATAAACTATATATCTGACAAAGGACAGATACATATAAATTTCTCTCAAAACTCAACATTTAAAGAAAATTAGAAAATGGGCAAAAAAACAAGGCATTTCACCCAAAAGGAAATACACGTGGCAAGTTATAAAAAGATGTCCCGGAGCTCCTGGGTGGCTCAGTCAGTTAAATGTCTGAGTCTGGATTTCGGCTCAGATTGTGATCTCAGGGGCATAAGATTGATCCCTGCATCCGACTCCACGCAGGACATGGATGCTACTTAAAATTCTTTCTCCCTCTGCCCCTCCCCGCGCTAATAAAAAAAATAAAGTCAACATCATTTGCTATTAGGAAATCCACCACAATGAGCTTTACTGCAATCTATCAGAATTACAACAGCAAATGCTGGGAAAGAGGCAGAGAAAATTTCATTCCTACTTACTGGTAGGAAGGTAACATGGCACAGCCACTCTGGAAACCAGGTTGGCAGTTTCTTAGAAAGCTAACCATGCAATTACCATATGGCCAGCAATTGAACTTTGGGCATTTATCCCAGAGAAATAACAACTCAGGTTCACACTAAAACCTGTACACAAGTATTTACAGCGGCTTTACTTTGACTAGCCAGAACCTAGAAACCACCTAGATACATTTCAACAGGTGAATGGTTAACCAAACTGTGGTACAATCCATATCTATCCTACAATCCTAATCATCCTACTAAAAAGAATGCCACTGAAGAAGTAAAGAATGTACTACAGATACAAGAACTTCAGGGAATTACGCTGAGTGGAAAAAGCTAACCTCAAAAGGTTATATATTGTATGTGTGCTTAATGACATTCTTAAAGTAAAAAATTACTGAAATGGAGAACAGTTAGTGGTTGCCAGAGGTTGGGTGGTGTGAGGACAAAAGGGAAGGGGGGGGTTGTGACTCTAACAGGGCATCATGAGGGATCGGAGTGGTGATGGAAATGTTCTCTATTTTTTTTAATAAGAATTATATTTATTTACAGTGAGCTTGGTAAGTGCTAAGTAAATTCCATCTCATAAGCTCATAGACTAACCCAAAGAACAACCTTGTGTAGAGGACCTGATGGGAGATATTTTTATTGCCTTGGAGAAACACTCAGAATACAACCTTGGGAGTATTAATCAGATTGTTCTAAATTCCAATAAGGCAGCAGTGGTCTATCACAATTGTTTACACCATTGCAAGATGGGGCCTGGCACAGAGTCAGCATTCAGTGTATTGGATGGATGGTTTAATTTTACTTTTGCACTGCTAACGAGGAAATGTTCTGTATCGCGACCGGAGGTGGATACGTGAGTCTACACATGCAATAACACTGCACTGAACTAAATACAGATGCAAATGATTACAAGGAAAACTGGAGGTCCGAATAAGATCAGTGGATTAGATCAATATCAATATCCTGGTGGGGATACTGTATTACAGTTTGACAAGATGTCACTGGAGGAAACTAGGTAAAGAGTACATAAAATCTCTGTTCCTTACAACTGCATGTGAATGTATATCTCAAAATAAAAATAATTAAAAATCCAAGTACTATAAGGGATAGATCAAACACGACTGCTATCTGAATGCAGCCCACAACCACCAGTTTGCAACCAGAGATATGGTGCCTACAATCAATACCACTTCATTTGCCTCTCACTACATTTATCAGATCTAGACCCGACACCTGATAATCTCATTTGCCAATAAGGAAACTTGCTATCTGCCGTTCAGTGTGTTGTTCAAGGCCCTAGTGCTACTACATAGGAAAGTTTTCTTGTAAGATTTTGTTTGTGTATAACTTCGGGAACGGTTTTCAGAATGAAAAGAGTTTGTAGTTCATTGTGATTTCATCCTAAGAAATTACCAGTTAACTTACATGGGGTAAGGTCTCAATGAAGGGATGTATGTTGGCTGCTTTGGCTGCATTCACAATTTCATCCTGTGATACAGCCCGACTGTTGTCTCCGTAGGCAATATTCTCAGCAATGCTGCAGTCAAACAGGACGGGCTCCTGGGACACAATTCCAAGGTGGGCTCTGAGCCACTGGATGTTAAGTTTCTTTGCTTCTTGACCATCTAGGAGCTGAAAACCAAAGTCCACAAACTATAAGAAGGGCTTAAAAAGAGAAAAAAAAAAAAACCCTAAATCATAAATTAACAGATTAACCATTTGGAGGATCGTGACATGTGGGCATCATTGGTTTGGGAAATACCAAGGCTCACAGCCTCTAAGCACTTACAGTGCTGGAGGCCAAAAAAATGATTTTTATAGTGATTAAGCCATCCTTTCTTCATCTCACTGGTGAAATGATAGCGCATTTGGCCCTGTCTTTCCACATTCTTCTTTGTCCTTATTTACCCTCCGCCAGGTAATTATACCATCTTGCCTCTAAGTCTGCAATTAGGTGTCCTACTCGTATCTGCTGTTCCCAGAATGACTCCAACATTTCAACTTGACTTTATTCCCCACCTCCAGGCAGCCAGATAAAAAAGCTCATCAGTAGTATCGCCCCAGATTCTCCAAGCTGGTTACTTCCAACCCTACCTCTACCACTCTTTCCCCTGAGAAATACCAGCCTTAAGCGTCTCCCATTTCTCTTTTTGACAGCACTGAGGACAAGAATTCAATGGAAAGTGAACAAGCTCAAAGGACAGTGTCTTTGGGAACAGTTTTGGTGGTGGTGGTTTTATTTTTTTTGTTTGCTTTAAGCAGGAGACATGTTGCTTCTAGAGGAGTCTTGTGATGTATCAGCTGAGAATGCAGCTTCCTTCTGGGTGAAGGAATAAAAACAAGTTCGATTAGTCTTGATCTCTCAATAAAGAAAGAAATTCTACCATGGTATCAGCACATCGTGTTGTCAAGCTGGTTTGCCTATATTAATACCTGCAGAGTAGTTTTAATAATGGAAGCATATGATTTCCTGAAAAGAGCAAACTACACAAGGTTTAACACTTGGTGACCATCTAAATGGGGATGGACTCCAAGGGCTTGGTCAGTGGGTGCCATCCCAAGGTAATGGGAGATGCAGGTATTATCAGTAAAAGCCAAGAGTTCACTCATGGCAGAGAGCCAGAATCTAGGTACTAGAAAATCACTGATGAAAGCTAAGTATGAAAGGGCTGGAGATGAGGGTCAAAGTCAAAAAGCCTTGAGTTCCGTGTTTGAGAGATAGGGCAGAAGGAGGTAGGAGGGAGTAAGAAGGTACTAGCCTGTCTTGGGTGTCTGCCTAGAATTCTGGCCAGAGTTTGTGGCTCACCTTTACAAACCAGGAAGTGAATATTTAGGAGGATCAGGTTGGCTCAAAAGGCCCAGGGCAGGGCAGAGTTTAGCTTCATATTTGGTATTTTCGGAACTATACTAAACTCCAGATGCTCTACCTTCTTGTCCCCATAAATTTGCCTGAGTATGGGTACCAGTTTGGTTTTTTTTTTTAAGAATGTGGTCATTGCATCAACTAGGATTATAGGCCTTTATTTGTCCAGTTTTTTTCCTCTTAGAAGAATATTGGTTTATTAGCCATTTGAAATAAAACTTTATATCAGGTGACTAACTTAAAGCGTGCTCACCACAGTACCAGCCACTGGGTCATAGAACCGCTCCAGGAGCTGGACCACCGTGCTCTTCCCACAGCCGCTGCTACCCACCAGAGCCAGCGTCTGGCCCTTCTTCACCTCGAGGCTCAGCCCCTGAAGCACGGGGACGTCTGGCCGAGTGGGATAGTTGAACACGACTTCATTAAATGTCACGTTTCCTTCAAATTTATCCTACAACAAAGTTTAATGTTGCTATTATGATTAGTCTGATAATTATTGGAATAAGAAGGATTTCACAGAAACTTGACCAAATACTGTAGGAGTAGAACATAAAATTCACATTCAGTCTAAGTGTCGGCACGAGTTACTACTGAAAGCAAGCTGTTGTTATATAAAATGAAGATGGGAGATGGGGGTAAAATTTAGACCAGACAGAGTCACATTACAGAGAGTTGTTATCCAAACTCAATTTCCGGTCTTTTAGACAAATATTTAGATTTCCCAAGTGATGGTTATGAGGCTAGAGTGAAGCTAGAGGCCCAAGGCTCAAAGGCTTGGGAATCTGGTGCAGCGTCTACCTGAGGTCTCAGTGGACAGCCCTTATCTCAAACCCTGGCCACTTCTTTAGCTCATTCACAGGGCACAGGAATTTTCTCAGCACATGAAATCCATGATAAAGTCCCAGAAAACTGTCTACGTATACCGCGGCTCATGCATTAATACGGGCAGCAGCTTGTGTCATACAAAGTACGCTCAGATCTAAATTTGAGTTAACTTTGGAGATAGTATAGGATTATTACTCTTAATGTGAATAAAGTAGCTTTCTTACCATTTATAACTTGGTCATTAAAAAATGTGATTAAAGCCACATTGCTATTTGCCTTTACATACAGAGTGACATGCATATGCCTTCATGCAGCAATAATTAACATTTTTCATGGAAATTACTCAGTTCTAGTACATCTGGATTTTTTTTTTTAACTTTTCTTGAAGTTTATTATTACGGGGGTGCCTGGGTGGCTCAGTTGTTAAGCATCTGCCTTCAGCTCAGGTCGTGGTCCCAGGGTCCTGGGATCGAGCCCCGTGTCGGGCTCCCTGCTCAACGGGGAGCCTGCTTCTCCCTCTCCCTCTGCCTGCCACTCCCCCTGCTTGTGCTCTCTGTCAAATAAATAAAATCTTTTAAAAAAGTTTATTATTATGATTTTCATTCAATACAGGTGGTTTTAGTTTTAAATTAAAAAAAAAATTTAAGTAATAAACTTTATGCCCAACGTGGGGCTTGAACTCATGACCCAAGATCAAGAGTCACATGTTCAACTGACTGAGCCAGCCACATACCTCCTTCTTTACTTTTGATGTGCTCAACTTCAGAATCCTTGAAACCCCCCATGATATTTTATTTAAGATTTATTTATTTATATTTATATTTATTTATTTAATTAATTTATTTATTTGACAGAGAGAAAGCACAAGCCAGGGGAGCAGGAGAGGGAGAAGCAGACTCCTTGTTGAGCAGGGAGCCTGACTCGGGGCTTGATCCTGGGGCTCCGGGATCATGACCTGAGCCAAAGGCAGACGCTTAACCCCCTGAGCTACCCAGGTGTCCCCCCCCCCAGCCCCCGTATGAAATTTTAAAATGTTAAGAACGTTGGCCAAATATTAGGCCTATAAATATCACAGAATAAGCTAAATATAGGTTAGTGTAATCATGACAAATTTTTCCTGTGGTGATCATGTAGCAGACAGCAAACCTTGAGGAAAAATTAACCAAGCATTCATGAGGCGGCAGAGAACTCACAGGCCTCAGGCCTTCTTCACTGTAGCTGTCAATCAGAGGCGGTCTCTCCAGCAGCATGAATAAGTGGGCTGCCGACAGCTTGGCTTTAGCATAGTCTGGAGCAAAGGAGCTGGCGTGTCCTAGAGCCACTGCGCCCAACACAATTGCTGAGAACACCCTGGACAGAAGTAGAGGAATTAACAACTTAGCTTCTATAATTAGCTCTGTGAGTTCCAAAGTCCAAATACGAACCGCTTACCAGTGTCCATGTTCTCTACTCCCACAGGCACCCCTCCACCGACCCCCTGCTAAAACCACTACACACATTTCCATGAAATCCCATTAACCAAAGAAACCTAGAGGAGAGGCCAGAGTTCCCGTAACTTTCCACATTTCTTCTCTTTCGCGAGGTGGCTGGTAACTGACTTGTGACCTCCAGCAATTTTAGTGACTGGTTCTATCCTCTCTGGACTTGAGGGGACTGAAGCACAGAGTGCTGGAGGGCCCTCGTCAGTGTCCGACAAGGAGTGACGCTTCCTACTGCATCGCTGGCCCTGACTGCCCGTCCGTAGTTTCTTCTGTGTTCCCACACACCCAGTACCGCGCGCTGCAGTTACAGAAACTGCTTAGGGAAAAGGCGCCTTTACTTGTTTTTCCCTTACGATTACGGGAACGATTGGCGCTACCCTGAGAAAAACATTCGTCCTCAGCTAAAGTTCTGTTTTCCAGTGATATGCTCTTTGAAGACTGGAAAGAGATTGTAACATCTTTTAGGAAGGGCTTCAGATTCTGAGATCTACATCTCCAGGAGGCTATTTACTCCTGACACCTGAGCTCTCCGAGAACAAGGGGAGGGGAGGAAATTTTTTATCTAGTTAATACTGGAGAACTTAAAGAAATGTTTCATTTCCCAAACTTCTAAATCTAAGATATTAAAATGTGTTTTAAGTATGGGGGGAGGGGGGCAGGAATGATGGGTATAGTAAGGCTCTCCCTTAAATACTTGGTTAAGGTTGGTTACCAAAAATTAAATTTTAAAATAGTGATGAACAACCCAGATGTTGCTGCCTAACTTTCTTATATAGCCTATCATCGAGATTTAACATAAAAGACTAAAAAGATACCTTCCAATTATCTAGAACTTAATTTTTTAATGGTAGAAATAAAACCCAAAAAAAGCAGGGTCCATTTCCTCAGTGATGCTCTTCTAGACAATAAAAGTACTCTAAGTTGTAATGCCCAGAGCCAGATTTTGCCATTTATCCCTCCGAAACCACTCTCTGCTCCCTACCCACCTCTGTCTTGTCCCATCCCACTCCCTGCCTGAGAGGCTGACCTTCCTGGACTGCATCAAAAAGTTTTTCTTGTCCCCTGGCTTCTGAAGGGGTTTGGCAATGATAGGCACTAGCAGGAGGTGAGGGCATTTGTTGGCTTCTTTCTTGTTAGATTGTGTGGTTGGTGTCCTTCCCCCAAGGACCACAGAAGCCCCCTATGCTGGGTTCTGAAAATCCTTCCTTCCTCTTGCCCTTTAGGCTGAGGGTCTTAGCGGTTCGTAGCTGGGAACTGCTTGGTAGTTGACAGCTCTCCTGGGTACTGCTCACCTTAACACTTCTCACACTTTTGTAAACAGACCCTTTAGCACTCTCCTTAGTTACCCCATCTGAAGGGATATTTGTTTCCTGCTGGGATACTGAATGATATAAAGATTATATATACTTTTTCCACAGTTATTTTCATTTTGGATGAAAACACTTTCCTTGTCCTCCCCCTGTTCAAAAAAGAGGCTGTCCACGACTACTAAAATCATTCCACCAGAGCAGAAATATGCCAAGCGGTCTTAAAAAGAATGGCTTCCCTTCGGCAAGACAAAAACACAACCTAATTGAATGTAGTTAACATATTTTGAAAAGACGAATGCATCAATTAGACTGCTGGTTAGCCTTGGAAGCCAAGAAAAAAGGAGAGGCTACTAAGGCCAAACGTTGGCAGGGTCATCTCAGGACCAGTCAGGGCAAGAGGCCTTTGCCAGAGTTCAGTCAAGCATTCCCATCCCTTTATCAACGCCATCTTGTGGTTGCAGATCAACAGTATATTTAACCCTCTGGTTTGAGTCCAAGGTAACAAGCAGTTCTCTCATTATGATTTATTTCAGCCTACACTGTACAGTGAGAAAGTTTGCTATCCTCCTGACTGGAGTTCTATGCATTACTACAATTCTGGTTTATGATCTTTTTTATGAACTTGGTTAATTTTAGTCCACTTGGATGATTCAACTGTACTTGTAGTATTATTAAGATCAAATTTCTGTGGTAGGTTCAACTCTGACCTCATTTTAGAACAATTGAGTCCCCCCCCACTCTCCAATTTTGCACAGACCTACTAAAACCACATAGAATCTTTTATTTTTAAAGTTACTTACAGAATAACATCTCTAAAGCGCATATGTCCATTCACAATGAGATAGGCGCCAAATCGAAAACAACCAGCATAGGAAAAATACATAAATGCTTGTGAAATACTAAAAGTGATTCCATAGATGTGTGCCTTCTGCACAGAATTCCTGAAAGGCAAATTAGCATATTCATAATCATCTCTTTGGCCTCTCTTAGCACAGCTGCTAAGTGTGGTGGACCTGGGTATATATTCTGCCTCCCCTTCTGTTAGTTTGAGTACATGACAACTTCTCTATGTATCAGTTTTCTGATTTATATAATGGGGATAAACAATATGATGCAGAATTGAGAACTAAAGAAACAATATAAATGTCTAGCATAGTACCTCATATTGATTTTTCAATTGATAGTTGCTGATATTATTACATTAATATCTAGTCAATCAGAAATTCAACCCCTATGATATAAGACTGTTGAATAAAAAAATATGGAGGCTGTCAAAGTGAGGACTAAAGTTTGAATTGTCTGAATGCGATTTCTTAGGTATTATCTTGTCTTCTGTGACTAGTTATAGTCTCATGTCACAATTTAGGTTTCAGATTCAGAAAAGCAGGCTCACTGAGGTACATACAGACATGCATGAGAAGTTCTTCCCTGAGCTAGATCCCACCAGTCCCAATACAGTTCGTTTTGCACTATTTTCTAATTAGACCACATGCTATCCTTTATTAGTATAGCTACTTTATTATACTTTGTATTGTACATCCTCCAAGAGAACAGTGATTTATTTACTCCCAGATTAGAAGGAAGGCATTTGGAAAGACTTTGGAAAAATTCAAACTATTACTGATTTGTATATTTTAATTTACATGCTGTGAGAATGGTCTTACATTACTTAAAATTATTAATTTGCAGTACTCTTCCATCTTTGAATTATAATCAAATTAAAAATTAGCTCTTAAGTCCCTTGAAGTTCAAATTAACCATAAGTCTTAGGTAATGGCACATATATATTTACATGTTACATATATACTTACATCAAATGGAGAGAAAAATGTACTTTCATGAAGTATATGTAACTAAGGAGATGGAATAAAATGAAAATCTCACTTTTCCCTTCTCAAATTTGTAAGCATTCAAGCTACTGTTCTAGTCTGCAAAGTTGTAGTCTAAGTGGTGTTCAGTTTTGTTAGTGTTAAAATATATTCATTTATAAGAACAGGCCCTGGTTGGAAGCAAGTAGCCAATCATGCTGCTGGGAGTTTCTTAAATTGCTCAATTATGAACCAGTGAAATAGACTAGGCCTGGGTTTCATGAGGAGGCTGGATCTGGTCCTCATCCAGAGAAAAAATGGGATACTCTAGCCAAATACTAAGTCTCATCCTTAGTTCAGTCTACACAATTCCAAGAAAATGCGAGTTTGAAGAATTCCCTGCAACACTTCTCCATCGCCCAGAGAGGTTGTTGACACTGCCTGCACCGAGGAGCACACACTGGCACAGTCTTCTGTAGCTGTTCAGTCTTGGAGACCCCCTCTGTTCACAAGAGATGTAAAAATCTCCGGGGAGGAAAAGATGGCAGAGGAGTAGGGGACCTTATTCCAACCAGTCCCCGGAATTGAGCTGGATATCTACCAGACCACTCTGAACACCCACGAAATCAGCCTGTGATGTAAGAAGATAGATCTGGATCTCTAGAGAGTATCGCAGTTGGCTGGTTTCGAGCTATGAAGTGGGGAGCCATGATTCTGTCGGCAGATATTGGAAGATAAACGAAAGGGGGAGGGAGCTGTGGTGATCCTACACCACTGGTGAACACTAGCCTCCCGCGATGGGGACGGGGCACAGACTCACAGACCAGCAGCAACAGGGAAAGGACTTTAAGGCAGCCCCCCGGACTGAAACCTGGAGCAGCAGGGCCATGCGAGTGAACTGGGGGCGGCTGGCAGTTTTAAAAGTACAAAGGGCAGAGACGTGCCCCGACCTGGAGGCGAGGACTGGGAGCACTGCTGAGGGGCGCACAACCAGGACACTGCAGTTTATAGCAGCACAGACAGAAGCGAAGGGAATGTGGCTTGGAGAGCTCACTGAAGAACAGACTCCGATCTCTCTGCCCTGAGGCAGAGGGTTGGAAATGATCTCTTCTGCTCTGACTCTCAGAAGAGATGTGGAAAGCCACCAGAGAAAGCCGCCAGAGAACAAAAGCCCCCAAAAAACCGGTTTTCACTGAGCTCCCCCCACCCCGCCACAAGGGGCAGGGCAACTCTGCCCAAACAGGGTTGCCTGAGTAACAGCATGGCAGGCCCCTCCCCCAGAAGACAGGCTAGGAGAACAAGAGGCCAACCACCCTAAGGTCCCTATAAAACAGGTGCATCTTGCTTGGGTTGTGGTCAATAATTTGGACTCTGTACATTCCCTCAACCACCCCGCAACAGAATGACTAGGAGGAGGAACCCCCAAAATAGGAAAGACTCAGAGACTATGACTTCTGCCACAGATTTACAATGGATACAGATATAACCAAGATGTCGAAAATGGAATTCAGGGTAGCAGTTGTGAAGACAATAACTAGAATGGAGAAATCGATTAACAGCAACATAGAGTTTCTAAGGGCAGAAATGAAAGCTGAACTGGCAGAACTTAAAAATGCTATCAATGAGATCCAATCTAATCTAGATAATCTAACAGCTAGGGTAAATGGGGCAGAAGAACGAATTAGTGATCTAGAAGACCAATTGATAGAAAAGAAGGATAAAGAGGAGGCCAGGGAGAAACAACACAAAATCCATGAAA
>NC_138380.1:68656046-68689479 GCF_054177405.1 Leptonychotes weddellii | reverse complement strand
ATTTTCCATCGTTTCATGTGGTAGTTTCACTTTGGGGACTTTGAAAATTTCAGTAACTAATTATTTATCATGCATCTATTTTGTGTCGGATGCTTTTTTTAAAAAAAAATAAGTTTATTAAAACATTTCACATACCATAAAATTAACACTTTTAAAGTGTTTTTTTTTTAAAGCATATTCAGATGCTTATTTCTTCACCTTATAACAAGCTTGCATGGTAGATTTAGTGTTTTAAATGTGGACACTAAGGCTTGGAGAAGTTACTTGTCAGAAAACAAAGCCAAGTTTTGACTCAACTTTTTTGGAACCACGTTTCCAAGGGGTAATAGAAGTATTCCCTGATTTTCTTGAAAGTTCACGTTATGCAGCTTCACTTTTACGAAAAACCTACATTAGTACCTATTTTCACTAACAAAAAGAAATCTGAAGAGGATTTTCGGTCTTATGAAAAAAAGGCAAAGAGTGAAAATAGCTTTCAGCCTTGGTTCGGCCGCCAGAGAGGGCCAAGCTCCTTCCCAGACGACACTCAGCATCTCAGCACCTGGTGGCCAGAGCTTTGCGCTGTGTCTCTGAGCCTCTGTGCTTTATGTCGATTTGTTTTGTGTACCTGTTAGCAAAATCTGTCCTAAGGTATCAGAAAAGCCCAAGAGAGGTTATTTTTTGGGTCTGGGAATGCTCACAGTTTTTTTCCATGTAAATTAATGGTAATTTCTTCTTTGCTTTACACCATTTTGGCTTATGAAAGGTTTTATAGGAGCATTCTACTTTTGGATAGCAGAGGAAACATATTTAGAATAGAGGAATAGGGGTGACTGGTTGGCTCAGTTAAGTGTATGACCCTTGATTTCAGCTCAGGTCATGATCTCAGGGTCGTGAGATTGAGCCCGCGTGGGGCTCTGTGCTCAGCGGGGAGTCTGCTGGAGATTCTCTGCCCCTTCCTTTGTCCCCCCCCACACACGCTCGTGCTTGCACATGCACACTTTCTCTCTCTCTCCCTCAAATAAATAAATAAAATCTTAGAGAAATACTGGAAATAAACCAAGTGTCCAACTTTAGAGAAATGACTAAGCAATTTATTACACATTAATATAATGGACTGCTGAGTACCCATTAAAATGTTACCATCTGGGGCGCCTGGGTGGCTCAGTCGTTAAGCATCTGCCTTTGGCTCAGGTCATGATCTCAAGGTCCTGGGATCGAGCCCCACATTGGGCTCCCTGCTCAGCGGGAAGCCTGCTTCTCCCTCTCCCACTCCCCCTGCTTATGTTCCCTCTCTTGCTGTCTCTATCAAATAAATAAATAAATAAATCTTTTAGAAAATGAAATAAAATGTTAACATCTGGATGATATATCTGAAATGTTAAGAAAAAAACAAAATACCCATGTACATAATAGTTATATTTATAGATATATATACATTTGCTTTGATATAAGAATCATGTTTATAGAAAAAATATTTCTAGGTTAATTATTCTGTAAAGTTGCACAAGTAAGCATTATACAATAGTAATACAAACCAATAATTATCAATAGTACCTGTTTTAGGAACTAGAGTGAATGATTTTTTTAAAAAGACCACACTATTCACTTCCTAAAGTCATGACTCTTATTGCTGGTTTTGTTAGGATCATCCAAGAAGCGTTTTAAAATCACACAGGACCTCCTCCAACTGCTGGAGATCCTGGCATTGCCCTCTTCCTCCTGCCACTTCTCTGATGGTCCTTAATCTCATGGTGGAAAGGACCTGCTAGCTTGAACACATTCCTCGGGGCAATTAAGGATCTCTGTCCTGAGGAATAAATTCGAAATGTTTTTGACGTCTTCCTTTACTTCCCTCCTCCCTCACTTTTCTCTCTTTCAGGATTCTTTGGCTGATTCTGAATTCAAGTCTCAGATGCACATTTTTGGTATCTTCCTGAAGTTTTCTATTTCTCAGCATGGCATTAGCTGCCTGATGTTTTAATAATATAAAGAACACTCTACTGAGAAGCCGAAAACAAAATCCTGGGGCGCACATACCTGCATGTTAACAAGCCTGAAGTACACGC
The DNA here is from genome assembly GCF_054177405.1 of Leptonychotes weddellii. Taxonomy (NCBI): domain Eukaryota; kingdom Metazoa; phylum Chordata; class Mammalia; order Carnivora; family Phocidae; genus Leptonychotes; species Leptonychotes weddellii. The sequence continues at coordinate 68,687,431 of NC_138380.1, read as the reverse complement.
CTTCCTTCTTCATCAGCTCCCGGTGGCTTCCTTGCTCCACAATGACACCATCCTCAAACCCGGCGATTACGTCTGCGTTTCGGATAGTGGACAGTCGATGGGCTATCACAATGGTGGTCCGGCCTTCTCTGGCCTGAACGGAGGACGGATGAGATGCAGCAGGGTTACTAGGTGCATGCATGGGTCAGCACGTGGATGCACGTGTTTGCAGCTGATGAGAGCAGCTTCCCCTGTGGGACAGGGACCCTCATCTATGGAAGGCTAAGGTGAGGCTTGAGTTCTGGACCAGAAAGGAGGCCAACCTCTCCAGTACGAGGATGGATAATTTGGGAGGCTCACGGTGGTGGAGGCTTACGCAAGAAAACCAAGAGAAGGTCTGACCCTTCTCTAGTGTTTTCATACTTGTCTGAGCCTTCCTTGCCAGTTATATGGCAGGTTAGAGCTTCAGAAGTGACCTGTTAGCAGAATTGTTGTCAAGTGCAGCCTTCTCAGGGGCACTCCTGTAGGGTTTCTTTGGAGGAGCCTGATTTCAGCTGTAATTCTGATGGGCTGCACACAGGCAGTTCAGATGAAAATGTACTTGGGGATCAGGATGGTTTAAATATTAGTTCAGGGACCATCTGCATCACTATCTCTGGAGTGGGGCCAATACGTTTGTTTTTTAACAAGTGCCCCAGGTGAGTTTTATGCCTGCTAAAATCTACAAATCACCCCGTTAAGTAGTTCTGTGAACTCACATGTTAGCTTGGTGGGTTTATCAATGGGCATTTAAACCCTGGAAAATGCTCATCATATTATTCATACCATTAATAAAGGTTATTCTTTTTGATACTCAATGGCTCTCTTAGGCTATAGCTTCTTAAGAGCACTCCTATTCCAAGGCAATAAAACAATGTCATTAGGATGGTTATTAGAGGAGAGCTTAATTCACCTAAGCAGTTAAAAATGCAAATTAAAAATGACAGCTAGGATTCATAATAGCCAAAAAGTGGGAACAATCCACATGTTCATCAGTTAATCAAGGGATTAAACAAAATGAAGTACATCCATGCAATGGAATAAAAAGGAATGACATTCTCATGCATGCTTGAATATGGATGGACTTTGAAAACATTACACTAAATGAAAGAAACCGGTTACAGAAGACCATGCATTGTATGATTCCATTTATATGAAATTTCCAAAATAGGCAAACCCATAGAGACAGAAGGTAGATTAGTGATTGTCAAGGGCTGGGATGAGCATGGAATGGGGAGTGACCTGATAATGGGTACAAGGTTTCCTTTGGGAATGATGAAAATCTTCTGCAATTAGACAGCAGTAATTGTTGCAAAATCTTGTGAATATACTAAAAATCAGTGAATTGTACATTTCAAAAGGGTGAACTTCACAGTATATGAATTATATCCCAATTTTTTTTTTTTTAACAAAGAGCAGCCATGAAATTTCTGAGAAAGAAGTTAGCGAGAGGGGAAAACCTCCAACAGATATTACACATAAAATGCTACTCAAAATAGGAATTACAATAGTAAAATCCAGGGGAAGCTATCAATGAATAGGCAACTTGATCAATAAACTAAAATAGAGAGTCCAGAAATAGACATAAAACATTTAAGAATTAGTATATGATAAATATGGCATTGTCTACCAGTAGGGAAAAGGGTAGACTGTACAGTAAGTGGTATGGAGCCAACTGTGTAGCGACTTGGAAAAAAATAATGTGGTCTTTCTCCGTCAGTCCTTACACTAACATTACCATCATCAACTGTGTTTAAATAAGTATAAAAGAGTTAAACCACAGAAAAAGACAGAGACTAGAGCATTGCTCTATTGGATAACATTTCAGACTTTCAATTTTTAATACCCAGGCCCCAAGGAAGCATTCATAAATACCCACCGATGTGAAAGCTGCATGGCTTGGTCCATGTACGGTAAGGCACGTAGGAAATAATTTGATCATTCTAATCATACTCGTGATACTAATAGTGATGAGTAAATTGTTAACAGTGACTATATTAACATTATGATAATCATAGGTTGATACTACATCAACATTAAAAAAAAGCCCAGAGGAATTACAGTTAGACTTGTGAGTAAATGATTGGTGTGCAGGAGAAACAAAGGATGTATTGGTGAATTTAAAAGTTAGCAACTGTCACCCTTGACCAAGAAATTCTGGCAAGAGTAGATATTTGAAACGAAGAGGTTTTTTTTGTTTTTTTTTTTTGTTTTTTTCAGAACTCGCCAATGTTCCAATGATGAAAAAATATTGGCAAATAAATATCCTAGATTCAAGGACATCAACTGTTAAGAAATGTGGATCTTCTGCAAATGTTGGATGTGCAGGGATAAAAGGCAGGTCCAAACAAAGGGAGTACTAATCCATTAGCCTTTCTGGAACCTCTGAGGGAAAGGGGCAGGGGGGAGTATAAAATGAAACCTTTGGAATCATTTGATAAAATTACATGGAGGCTAGTTTTATTTTTCTCTTGCCCCTCCAGTATGGTAACACTGTGAGTAGGAGAGTCATGTAGGTATGAGACTTTTTGATTATTGACTTTCTTTTAAAAATAAAAATAACAAATCTGCATTTGTATTTTTTAAGATCTTATATGGAAAAACCTATTGTTTGTTTTGGTAAATATTTGCTATCTATTGAGTCAACAGCTGATATGGTCCTTAAAAATTTTTTTTTTTTTACATAGACATGTATTATTTCAATGAGCTGGACCATGGTAATCAATTCAGTAAATATTTATTTAGAATCTACTACGTGCTAGGCACTGATTAAGTGTTAAAAAAAGATATAAACACAGGGGCACCTGGCTGGCTCAGTTGGTAGAGGACCTGACCCTTGATCTCAGGGTCCTAAGTTGAAGTCCCACGTTGGACATAGAGCTTACTTAAAAAAAAGATATAAACATGAACCATTTATTAATTCTGCCTCTTAGAGGATTTATTCTTTCTAGGAGAGAGGAGGCACATAAGTAAATAAATAACTACGACAAGTTGGTGTCACACATGAGGTATTGATAAATGTATAAAGGATACACAAAAGAAAAATATTCTTACAGGATAGGTAATCAGGGAAGAACAATAGATGTAATAGCACTATATCCTTATGCCTCTCAGAGGAAAAATAATAAATTACAAAATTCAACTGATCATTGTTAAAATATAGTTAGTTTGTACCTTAGAATGACTGGCCCAAGTGACTGACTAGTATCATTGAGGGAAGTGCAGTAATGAAGGATTTCCCTTTTAAAGATATGATTTATTGTCTGCAAAATAGATCAGCTTAGTTATCTTGCAAAGTATGGAGTCGATTAGGTAGATTATAAAGTAGTCATAGCAACCATGGTAAATTAAACATGGCCACAAACACTCCCATCCAGAGGTGGAGTCTATTTCTCCAACTCCTCAGATCTGGGCAGGTCCTGTGACTTGTTCTGATCAAAAGAATGTGAAGGAATTGACACTTGGCAATTTCCAGAACCTGGGCTTCAAGAGGCCTTATATTTGTGAGTTTGCTACCTTGAAATCACAGTAAAAGGAAGCTTGTCTAATCTACTGGAAGATGAGAAGCCTCATGGGCAGAACTGAGCTTCCTCAGGCAACAGCCATTACCAACTGCCGGGCCCAAGAGTGAGGCCATCCTGAACGTTCCAGCCCAGTGGACCCTGAGCTGAAAGTAGCTGCCTAAGGGAGACTAGGCAAACCAACAGAGGAACAACACCAGCCGTCTCACCAAGTTTTGACTTAAAGCAGCTGATGCAGAAATCTTGTTAGTGAAGACTGGAAGAAAAGTAAGGACATTGCTCCTGGTGCTTGGAAAGAGGGTTGCCTGCATTATATAACCTTGGAATACCTGGGGAAAAAATGTGTCCTGCAGTGACTTGAAAGAAAAGGTATTTAATCTACTGAACTTGTACATCAGGCTAAGAAGATTCCAGAGATCTCTAAATAGAATGTTTAAAGTGCCAATGCGATTCCACTGGCTCTATGTTTCAAAGTACGGGAAGAGAATGGTGAGCTTAAGAAGGAGCTATTTGGCTTGCAAGGTGAATCTAGAGGAAACACAGAAGACCCACTACCTGCTTGGTTGGGGAATGAACTGTCAGTCATCCAGTGAAGTGAAGCCAAAGATTAAATCAGTGTGTGAGTAGAAGACTTTTTGGTTAAAATCTCTGAGACATTTAAGGCAGATTCTCGTAGACACCCACAGCTACATAAAAGGGCTTTGGAGACTCTTAAGTAAGGGTTTTCTCATGGGAGCTTGACGTGTGGCCCAAAGTAGAGAGAGGTTCATTTTGGAAAAAACTTAGAGATGTAGCTTTTGGGGCTTGAGTGAGCCATGGTCGGATTCCATACAAACTCACAGTCTTTAAGAATATCTACCACCTTGAACTGAAAGAGACTGAGAAAATTCAAAATGTAAAGAGGACTGCAGGTCCCAAATTTCTATGGACAGAAAGCATGCTGAGAAAGCTACTCAGCTGCAGACACAGGCCATTTCTTATTGCAAAGGAAAGACCTCCCAGAGAGAGGATCTAAGGGCCCAGGGGGTGGAGCCCAAACCCAAGGAGACCACTCCACTGTTGGAGGTGGTACTGGGCCTTAATCAAGGAATGTTCCCTTTCCCTGGAGCAGTGGGGTAACTGGCTACATGCACCTGACTGCACTTCAGAATTGCTCTGGACCAGTAACTGCTATGTGCTTCCTGTTCTAATTTTTGAATGGGAGTGACTATTATTATCCTGTTCTTGCATCAACATTGCATGTTGGGGGTGTGTGTGGAAGACAACTTGTCTCTTGAGTTCACAGATCTCTGGACCAAGATGAGCATAACATGAAGAATCAATCCATATCTGGACCTCATACAGATCTTCAGGTACTGGACTTTGAACCTGATGTCATAGCTGCATGAAAATTTTGAGGGTATTGAGAAGAGGTGAATTTATCTTGCACATGGGAGAAGGGTGAGTAATTGTGGGAGAGAGTGTGTTGTGGAAGGTTAAACATGGTCACAGACACTTTACAGCTCACCCATCAAGAGGTGGACTCTGTCTCCTCACTCCTTCAGTCTGGGCTGCCTTGTGGCTTGCTGGGACCAACAGAATGTGATGAAAGTGACACTGTGTGAGTTCTGGAGTCTAAGCCTCTAGATGTCTTCTAGCTTCTGCCTCTGGGACAAAGTCCTGAGAAGGCCATGGAAGGCAGCCACACTAGCCTATTGTATGAGTTTGAGTATGAGAATCCACATGAGATGCCCAGTCAACAGTCAGCATGGGAGTAAGGCCATCTTGGACTATTTTAGCTAAGTCAGCCCTCCAGGTAAAAGCATCCATATGCTCAGGTGAAAACAGCAGAAGATCCACCCAGTCAATCCACAGAATTATTGTTTTAAATCCAAATTTGGGATGGTTTGTTATGCAGCAATAGGTAACCAATTCTGCAATTAGTACAATTAATAATCATGGCAATGGCAGTCACCATAATAATAGCATCGGTGTTCCCCAATGCGCAAGGCATGTGCTAATAACTTTACATGTAGTACACATTTAATCTTTTCAACCATCCTACGACACTATTTCTCCCCCTCTCCCCAGTTACTTATGCAGGATCTCAGGCTTAGAGAGAGGTTCATTTGCCCAAGATCGTGCAGCTAGAAAGGGACAGAGCCAGGACTCTAGCCTCAGGCTGTCCAGCACCAAAGTCTATGCTCTTAACCCCTCTCCAAGCTGCTGATGGCTTTTCTTAAAAAAAAATTATGGGTGATTCATCAGCTATTTTTATTTTTAAAACCTAAAGGTTTATCAACTGGGGAGTGGGTCATAATCCTAGAGAACCCCAATTGCTAAAATTGAATGAAGTAACTTGTCTAAGTATGAATTAAAACTTGCAAGACTACAATTTTTCTGATAGGATCCATATCACAAAAAATAACATGTCCAGTAATTCTGTTCTTTTAGCATGTAAAGGGCTAATATATTGAATATTTGTATCCTAGAAAGTATTGGGACCTAGGTTTTAGGGACCTAAATGGGACCTGAATGGGCCTTCCCCCCATTAATATCTTTCTTATCCTACCTGACATCTCCTAAAAAAGTCTATGTCAACATATGAATCCCCATTTAAGTTAGTTTTTATGTTTTAATTTATGCATTTAATAAAATAATTTCCTGCTTTAAGTCATGCCTGATTAACCAACCAAATGCCAGTTTCCTGTGTATATATTTTGGTTCCTTAATATTGAGACTTAACATACATGAAAGCAATATAATTCGGTGCAAGAATTTGTGAGTAATAACTATCATCTCATTAATCATTATTAGATTAAATTATATAAAATAAGCCAAAATGTTCATCTGATGAACCGTGAAGCATTGACTAACTACAGTTTATAGCACAGAGTGTGTACTTAGGATTCAGGTGTAAGTTTCCCTGAAAAAATAAGATTCATACAGCTTATCCCTAAAATTGCAAGAGGTAGTTTGGATAGAAGCCATGAAGTCACCGGCACACTTGATTACTAAGCTTTCTGAAACCAAATACACGTGTGATATTTCTGGTTTTGCGGCCCATTGATCCCGTGTCTCTGACTCCGGTTATTATCCTGGGTCATTAGCACAGATGACATCAGCAGTGACCGCAAGACTGTCCCAACACAAGGTTCTTCCTGTGAAGCTTCAGCTTTGAAAACCAACAGTGAGAGATTCAGAAATACCAGAGTTGGGCATGTGAGCTCACATCCTTGAAATGTGTCACTTATTTACGTGCTTAGGCAAACACACAAAGTGAACTTTACTTCCTTTTGCCTTCCTTTCGCCTTCATGAATAAAGATAATGGTACTGCCTACCTACAGAATAAGGCAAGTATTTTGAGCTGTTTTTCCATCGGACCGGTGTCTAGGTAACCAGATTTTTCTTTGGACATTCTAACACGACTTTTTTCTTTTTTTTTTTTGACATGACTACTCTTGATCAAAGCAACAGCCTCTGAGCAAGAAGTAAACGGCACTAAGTGGCTCACTGCATATGCCTGATTTGAGCCCCGTGCACTTTTGTCAGAGCAAGCTGGTTAATGGGCCATCTACCCCTCTTTGCCTCGTGACCTGACAGAAAAGGGAAATCAATAAAGCCCCAGGAGAGAGCTTCACTTGCTCTCATGTTTATGTTTTTCGATCTAGAGGCACAAAGCATCAGCAAGAATTTCCCATAAAGCTTCAGTGCGCTGGTCCTTCAGGTGTTTCGGGTTGACTGACCTTATCCAGGGCCGCCTGTACCTCTGCTTCGCTCTCAGTGTCCAGGGCTGACGTGGCCTCGTCCAGCAGGAGGATCTTGGGGTTGCGAACCAGGGCCCGAGCGATGGCGATCCTCTGCTTCTGTCCACCACTCAGCTGGGCCCCTCTGTCTCCAACCAGGGTGTCGAACTTCTACAACACAGAAAACGTGGAGGAACGCTTGATATAGTTTAAACAGAAAAGGCTCTGGAGTCTAGAAATTCATGAAGATGACGTGGAGCTTCATTTTGACTATGGTAATGAGTCCTAAATTATAATAAAATCAATGAATACTGAATTCTAAAAAACTACTACCATATACTCTGCATAAAATTTTATAGGACTCCTGTACCAGGCCGAACTCCTTACAGCTCCAACTGAATAATGCAAGGGACTTTGCCTAAGGAAAGTTGAACAATCTTGCATCTCAAACATTCTTAGCTTAAACTTTGAAGAAAGAACTCGCTCGCATGAAGTCAAATTCAAATTCCAAGGGCAACTACATTAACAGAGCCCTTACCTGTGGTAGTTTCATGATAAAGTCATAGGCATTGGCCTCTTTGACAGCTTTCTCTATCTCATCCATGGTGACGTTTTCACGGCCATAACGAATATTTTCAGCAATTGTGGTAGAAAATAACACTGGCTCCTGACTCACCACTCCAATGATTTCCCTGAGATACCTTACATTAAAGGTCCTAATATCCTGCCCATCAATGTTAATCTGAAAGAAAGAAATATTTCCATTAAATATTTTAAACCATCTGACATCTAAAGCATCAAGACTCTTTAATTTGATACAAAAAGTCTTAGCTAACATTTAGCTTATTAACTTATTTAACTTATTTTTGTGGCTACAAATGGTTAGAAATGAGAATTAGAAACAAACAGCAATGATCAAGAATAGAAATGAAAAGCATATTTATTATCTTACACATACAGTTTTTTCATGGTTGGATTATTCTCCATAAGCGATACTAGGTTACATATTTTTGGCATACTATTATTTTTTCCTTATCACTATTTAAATTTGAATAAAAATGTCCATTTACCTACATAGTCTACATATCATTTTGATGGCATTATGGTTTTACTAGATGTAATATACCATATTTTATTTTAGCATTTCCCACCTGCTAGATATTTGACTTCTTTCAGGGAACTTGAAAGACAATCATTGTAGAAGTAGAGAGTTACCAGGTTGAAGAGTATGATTTCTTTTTATTTCTCTGATAACAATTTCTTACCTGTACAATGACAGGTGTATGTTGGGTATTTATTATTTGCTGGATAAAGGTTGAATAAACAACACTCTAAAAAGAGTTTAGTAATTTATAGTGTCAACAAAAATAAATAAATGTATCTGCTTTTTGGCAGTTTACTAGGTCTGGGTCTCATAATTTTAATTTGCTTTTTTCTAATTAATAAGTGCAAACTGGTACCTTACATTTGCTTTGTTTTGTAAATATTTAAAGATTTTATTTATTTATTTGAGAGAGAAAGAATGAGACAGAGAGAGAGCATGAGAGGCGGGGAGTGTCAGAGGGAGAAGCAGACTCCCCGCTGAGCAGGGGGCCCGACGCGGGACTCGATCCTGGGACTCCAGGATCATCACCTGAGCCAAAGGCAGGCACTTAACCAACTGAGCCACCCAGGCACCCCTGTTTCGTAAATATTTATAAATGAGGCTGAACATTTCTTGAAAATTTTTACAGATGCATTTTTTTTTTAAAGATTTTATTTATTTGAGAGAGAGAGACCGCGAGAGAGGGAACACAAGCAGGGGGAGTGGGAGAGGGAGAAGCAGGCTTCCCGCTGAGCAGGGAGCCCGATGCGGGCCTCGATCCCAGGACCCTGGGATCTTGACCTGAGCCGAAGGCAGATGCTTAACGACTGAGCCACCCAGGCGCCCCCTACAGAAGCATATTTATTCTCAAAAGATTTTCATGTTCATATCCTATTATGGATTCATATTAATTTCTCAAATATTAAATATAATAGTTTTTCCTATATATCATAAATCATATTTCTATTTATTGCTTTCTTTTATTTTAGCTTTACTATGTTTAATTAAAGAGGAGTTCAAGGAAAAATTAAATAAATGAACTGTACCACTGAACATTTCTTTTAATATTTTAGTAAGAAAATTGCTAAATCATGATGTGAACAGTGAATATCTGAGTTATAGAATTTCTAAAGACTTTTTTCCCTGTTGACATGTATATTTTAAAAATATGTATTACTCCAATAATTATTTTATTTTATTTTTTCATTTTTAAAATTTTTCATAATTTCATAATTTTAATTTTTTTAACTGGACTCTACGCCCAATATGGGGCTTGAACGCATGACCCCAAAATCAAGAGTCACATGTTCCACTGGCTGAGTCAGCCAGGCACTCCTACTCCAATAATAATTTTAAAAATAAGATATTTTCAAAGGCATATTCTTAAAGGTTAGTATTTTACTAGGGTCTTTTTTAAAAATAAAAATGTTTACACTTGAACCAAACTACAGTTTGCTTTAATAAATGGGGATAGGATTGTGTTCCCCCCAATAATATCAGATTTTTCCAAAATGTGTATTTTATGAAGTTAATTAAATAAGTAATTCATGTACCCTAGAACTCTGTATTCATTCCTGTAATCTCTGTTCAATCTCAAAGCCTTTTAGTGTTGTTTGGTTTTTTTTGAAACTTGTAATCTTCTGTTTTCATAATTGTTGAATTGTAATATATTTTAGTATCAGGTAAACTCAGTGTCCTGAAGTTGGTACAACTGAGGAAATCTGAATATATACTATGGGCTGGTATTGTATTAAAATTAAATTTACTGATTTTGATCATTATTTTGTGGTTAGGTAAGAGAATGTCCTTCTTAGAAAATATATTCTGCAGTATGTAAGGGTCAAGGGACATGATGTCCCTAACTTAGTCTCAAAGGTTCAGGAAAAAAATATGCCTTTGTGTGTGTGTATGTGTGTGTGTGTACATGTGTGCATGTGTGTTTATTATATATATGGAGAGAGAGAAGGAAGACAATAAAGTAAATGGGTCAACATATAAACAATTAGTAAATCTGGGTGAAGACTATATGTGTTTCCTGCTTGCAACTTTTCTTTAAGTTTCAATCTATAAGAAAGTTTTAAAAAAAATTTTATTTATTTATTTTTAGGTAGACTGCATGCCAAGCGTGGAGCCCATTTAAGAAAACTCAACTGTCTTTGATGAATTTAATTACTGTCCTGAGATTTCTTGTGACCTTGATTATCAGGTTCTCAAAAATTGCTATGTGGAATATTTTCGACCAAGCCCAATAATTTCTTGAAAATAACAGTCTCAGTGGTCTGGATGACTGTTTTCCAGTTGAGTTAGTGAGTTATGAAATGCTTAGTTAGAACAGAAGAGAGTGTTGTCTAGCCTCTTTGGCTTTTATCATCTTGAATATTTTTTAAACCCGTCCAAGTGTTTGAATACATTATCTAGATGCATTGCAATTCTATAGCCTTTTTACCAAAATTGGATTCCCATGCAAATTTGCTACTGAAAAAACAATTTCGAAGGGCTAATGGGTACCCAGCTGGCCACTTTGAGAACTTGGTTCTTCCTACTTACCCTACCCTCATCAGGGTCATAGAGCCTCTGCATCAGCTGCACTGTTGTGCTCTTCCCACAGCCGCTGTTCCCAACCAGCGCCACCGTCTGCCCACTCTCAACCTTCAGGTTGAGGCCCTTCAGGATCTGTGAGGGAAAGGAGAGAAGAAGAACACACTTCACAACAAAATCCTAAAAGGGGACTAATTTGATTCAGTTTCAATTGTGAAAAAAGTATCACATAAGGGAATAAAAACCCAAAAGGAAAAAGCATATAAATATCAAAACAGTAGCAACTTTAGGTTCTTTATGATGATTAAACAATCAATCTGAGTTAGGAATTCTTATAAATATCACTTACAGTACCTTGATATTAGCTCGAGCTGGATAAGAAAAGTGAACATCATTGAACTCCAAATTCCCTTTGATGCTGTCAGGTTTGTGTCCTCTCTCTGAAAAACTGTCAATTTTAGGATTCTAAATAAAACAAAATTCAATGACTATTCCATCATAGAACAAATAACTGCACTTTTAAGGAATATGATTTAGCAAATTACAAAAAGAGGACTTGGAATGGTACAACTTTCTTCCCATGAGACAGAACCTACTCGTAGATTTGTGTATGTGTGTGTGTGTGTGTGTTTGTGTGTAAGGAAATATTCCTTTGCAGAAAACAGATGTTTTCTGAAAAGTACATAGGAATATATTAATTTCATTTCTTATAATATCTCCCTTTAAGTTTTTGGCATATCCCCATACATTTTCTAAATGGTCAGATATGCATGCTTCTACAAGTGTGATAACAAGACATATTAGAATTGATATAGCCAGGTATTTCAGCATTTAGTGAAAATTAGTATTCCTAAACAGCAAATGAAATGGATTTGGGTTGTGAAGACTGAACAATTGGTTAGGGCCAAGTTATTTAGGAGCAATGGAAACTGTAAATATATTCAGAGGCTGAGCAATTTTCTCCTGACTTAGGTCAATGAAACAGGAGGATCTGCTTGGATTACATGACCACATTTCAGGTACCTACTTTGCATTTTATCTGTGTAAATGCAGTGACATGCTTCAACATGTGAAAACTATATTCTTTATTTCACTGCATTCATTCAGTATGGTTGATTCAAAGTCATATGAACCATGCAGTGATTTTTTTCTTCGAAGGGGGCAACGTGCAGCAAAATATACTGTCAATATGGATCCCACCAATAATTTTTCCACCTACTCGTTCTGTCTATAGAAATCATAATATTCCTAGCCTCGCTACAACATGGAAGAGCAAAGGAGAAAAACTCAGAAGACCAAACATCTTTGCTCTGCACTCTAATAATAACACAATGGTGCAGATGTACTTTTCCAAAATGAGATCAGTGTTATTATATTATTTCAAGATGAACTTTTAGAAATATTAATAAGAGGCACTTTGTTTCACTCATTACTACGAAGAGGTCCCTTATTTTCACATTATTAATTTTCACATGATTTTTAACCTAAAGCCAGAGTTAAGTATGCAAGCCTCAAATAATTTTTTGACATGGAAATAATAAATGACTCACACTATCAATGATGTTGAAGATCACACAGGCTGCTCCTCTTGCATTGGCAAAAGCATCAATGCATGGAGCAGCTTGTCCAACACTGAAGGCTCCAACCAGGATTGAAAAAAAGACCTGAGCAAAAGAACATGAGGAACAGTTATAACCCCCTTCTGCTGCCCATTATTATCTCAAATATGACTCTTTGAAACACGTACTACACTAAGGATTAAGTTTAGGTTTATCCTTTAAATCTTTTTTTTTTTTTAGCAAAAGGGCAAAGTTTATAAGGTTAATATAGGATTTCATTGCACAATTGGCTTCTTCAATCTCAAAAATACTTCTTTGTCTAGCTTGCCGAACTATCTGTTCCTCTCCTGAACTTAAAAGGGTCAGAAAGGTTTTTCAGACCTATTTCCTTGACTCTGAAGCCAAGGGCCACTAAAACGAAACATTTCCCATCAGTATTGTTATTCAGATTGTTATGACTTTCTCTACCTATGTGTGGAATTACACAGAATATTCAAGATGAAACACAGATTTGGGGCCTACAGAATTTCCTTAAAAAAATAGCTTTTTACATACATATTTTGATAAGATTTTTAATATAAAAAGTAACAGTTCACACATTATAAATCACTAAATCACACCTGTGTGCACTGATTAATAATTCCTTTACACAATTATTCTATTCTATGGCAAACAGAAATTAACACATTTCCCTTTACTATAGAAAAACCAAGAATATAAGCTTCAGGAATGCATATGATTAGTAAAACTTAACTGAGGAAAACATAAATGTAGAGAAATTACTCCTTTCTCTCTGGGCATGATGAAACTTCTACATATAGCTTGACTTTTCTCTGAAGACAGTTACAGTAACACTTCACATACCCAGAATTCAAATATCCCACAAATATCTATCCACTGTCTGCAATACAGATAAGAACCAGTAAGGAAGCAAAAAAAAGTCTCTACCAAAGTAGATGTTATAAAGTTCATGCACCAGGGCTCTTTCCCTTTACACAGAGGGTGTGGATGGGCTCTGTGCATTGTGGGTCCCCACTCTCCAGCCCTGGGGGGGAGATGTTACTGTCCACGTGGTACAAATGCAAAGACTGGGCCAGAGAGAGGAGTGAGGATTTTCTCTCTCTTCTTTACAAAATTTTGCAAGTGAGGAAATGAAGAAGGTGGAGAACTTCCAAGTTGACCACCAGAAAGGAGGCCAATATGAGAAAAAATCAACCCCCCAGAAAAAGAAAAGGAAAAAAAAATCTACTCCACAATTATAAAAGCTCATCCAGCAAGCAGCCCTCAACACCTAATGGAATCTGAAGATACCATTCTGGAAAACATTTCAAAATAATTAATTTTCATAATGGTCTTCATGTGTCACCAAAGAGCCAAATTGGGGTCATCAGTATCCTCTCTTTAGAAACACAGAGAAGTGTAAGTTTTAAAAGATTGCTCTTTGAATGGTTACATGTTGTTTTGATCATCACTGACACATAAAGCTGGTCACAAAATATTGCTGGTTTATAAAAAAGGTTATAGGGGTGACTGGTAGCTCAGTCAGTTAAGCAGCAGACTTTTGATTTCAGCTCAGTTCACGATCTTGGGGTCCTGGGATCAAGCCCCATGGCAGGCTCTGCACTTAGCAGGGAGTGTGCTTGAGGATTCTCTCCCTCTCCCTTTCCTTCCCCTTGCCCCTCCCCATGCTTGTGCGCTCTTTCTCTTTCTCTAATATAAATAAGTAAATCTTTTTAAAAAGTGGTTATAAAAAGATACACATAATACAATCCCAGTTTTGAAAGAAAAAAACATATATATAATGATCTGGGAGATCTATACCAAAACTTATCATTAAGTATATATGGATTATTAGATTCTAAGTAATTTGTAATTTTAAAAATTCTGTACTCTAATCCTTTGTGTAACTAGTAGATATTATTTTCAGAATCATAAAATAAACCTATGTTCATTCTGAAAAACAGAATAATTTTCCATCTTATATTTTGGGTAGCTGATGTTTTATATTATGTAACTTAGCATCCTGCATACTATGACCTGTCTATAATAATGTTTACTTTTTTATATAACGAAAACTCAATGGCAGAAAGAGGATGCCTCCAATCCATATTTGTTCATTCATAAATTCATTCAATTTTTACTTCCTTTTATATGATGTATAGCTTCTCAAGTGGTCTAACTACATGCTACTTTTTTGCCCCCAGCTCATAATTGTGCCTTGTGTATTCTAGAAGGCGAGCTCTTCCCACAGGACAGAGCAAAGGTTCACCAAAAGAGAAAAGCCTATAATCAGGCTCATTCTTCGAAAATGAGGAGTATGAAAGAAAACACAAGGTAGATGGATAAACAATATTTTTGGTTTCTTCGTAAATATTAGGAAAACTACTTACGGTCATTGCATTTCCAATAGTATATTCTTTTGCTAGAATCAAAGTGGATCCATACCAGAAGGCCAGGGCATATGACGCATATATTAACAGGAAGGCGATGCCCATGGAAATGTTTGCTGAAATAGCTTTTTTAATTCCAATCTTTTTGGCATTTTCTAGATGTTTCTCATACCTACCAGAAAATGAGGGGAAAACGTAACAAGAAAACAATCCATAATCAGAGCCAGGTTCAACTCCCGTATAGTTGGAGGTTTAAGGAACAATGCCAACACAGTAAGAAACCCTGCTGAAACCCAACTTCCTGGGAATTGAGCCAATTCAGGATCAGCCAGGACTAGAACCCATCTGAGCCTTCTCTTTACTGGCCTGGACTCGTCTCCCTTGGTCCCTTCCAGTCTAACCAGGGTTCCTGTAGCTGTTCTAGGATTGAACGTCTCCTGGGATACGGAAGAGCTTCGCCATCACCTTCCCGGCCAGCATCACGAGCCAAAGTTTGGGAGGGAGAAGAGAAACCAAGTCAAAGGAGAATGGCACTAAAACGTAAATACGCTGCGGGATGCTTACAATTGATTCTTTACACAGCTCAATTTCTCTTCTCTAGAGAAAAGAAAAACCTTCCTCTATTGCCCCTTTGGGTGAGGAACTGGAATTTTACACATTCTTGTACTTAAACTTGGGCCTTTGCTTTTTTTTGTTTTGCTTTGTTTTGTGCTTTTTGGTCAGGCTGATCTTCCACTGTCAAGCCAGGGCACAAGGTTCTAAAGTGGTCACTACATACAATTTTTCTAGACTTTAGTTACATTATCTGTAAAATGGAGTTAATAATGCCTACCTTGCAAGATAATTCTGATACTAAAAGATAATTACAGAGAGTGGTTACCACAGGGCTGGCAAACACCTGGCAAAACCTGGTGATTTCTATTCCTCTCATTATTCCTATTGTTGTTTTAGAATTTAACCTCCTCCTGAAGAGTGCTCATTCTATCACATTTTTGAGTAACAATTAAAATTCCTATTACTGGCTTCTAGGAGTCGATACAAAGGTACAAATGTCTATAATGGGTCTGTTAAATTACAATTTCTGTTTACATCAGTTTAAATTAAATCTACTTTTCCACGCTAGGTACAGAAAGTGTGTATTTAATTTTGGCTTCCTAAAATTAGGAAAAAAACACAAGACATATAAAATGAGACTGTGGGGGGTAATATCATATAAAATAGTGTTTCTAATAAAAACAGATTCTTTTTTTTTTTTTTAGTTTAACCAAATGAGATGTTGAGGATTCATTAGTTTTTTAAAAAAATGCAGTTGCCACCAAAAAGTTTGTGTGTCTAATTACTTGAAGCAGCCTACTTTTCAGTGAGCTCTCCTTGCTTTCCTTCTGCAGAGCTGCATCCCTGGGGAGCCTCCAGCCCTGTGATTGGTCTTGTGTGGCTGGGCCCCAAGGCCCAGGGCGATTCAGGTCAGCCCCCATGTGACACCAGGCTCCGGGGACAGTGGAGGACACGCTGTAATGACCTGCGCTGAGGCGGCTTGCTTACTGCAGCTAACGGAGCGGTACTGATTACACGCCCATCCAGAGGTCCCAGGGAGGGTTAGGCTGCTGTGTGTGGGCTACTGGATACAGGAAGCAGCAGTGAGAAACAGGAAGAGATCAGAGAACCAGGAACATGGCGCTTTTGAAGAGGGCCCACAGAATGGAAAAATAGGGAACGAAAATGGAGGGACTAGGGGGCAACTTGGCTTCAAAGGCGGGAGAATTTCCAGAGAATTTCTCTTGCAAAAAGTTTTGGGTACCAGAAGTCCCACGGAACGGCAAGACTTGATGCAGAATCATACTTTGTATTAGGGCATGTTATTTAGAGAACACTTGTTGGGGACATTAAAGAAAAACAGACTAGCCTTTATCCGTGGGCTTTGTTCTGGCATTTTGGTTTTTACCTATCAGGTTCCTGTAGAGCAGGGCTATGTGGCCTGGGATCCATGGTCAAGGAATTCGAATGTGGAAACAATTATATAATTATTTTCACTAACCTGTATCTGAAATGTAGCATTTCCTTGGATTATCAGCATAGGCAATAAACCACCGCAGAATTAGCAGGAACTATGGCTTTGTTGCCAGTAGAGATCACGGATCATTTTTATATCACGGATCATTTTTATATCATGTTACACTTGAAACAAATATCTTGAAGTATCTTTTACCTGCATTTCTACCTCAGAGTTATAATAGTTACTGAACCCATAGTTTGCTCTTATTATTTAATACGCTAACAACAAAGGCAGGTATTTACTGTATCACAATTTAAAAATATTTTGAAAACTGTACTTCACTATAATTGGTTTCCTTCGTAATCCTCTGTATTTTGTCTTAGGCATTTAAAATTACTATTCTAAGGAGGGAGTCCGTAGGCTTCATCAGACTGCCGAAGGAGTCCGTGGAACTTAAAAAGGGTAAGAACCCTGCTTTAGGGGTTGACATTCAACTCCAGACATCAGCAAAGTGTCCCTATATTTTGTGGGGGAGGGGTTAATATTAAGAAAAAGAAAGTAGTAAACACAACACACACCACAAAAGAGTGAGCAACAAAATGCAAAAGAGGGTTCTTTGAACTAGTGGACAAAGAACATTCCTGACCTCTCCAGCTCTTTGTTCTGGCCTCCAAACGCTATCACCGTCCTGATGGCCCCCAGAGCCTCTTCGGCCACTGCGCCCGCTTTGGCATATGCAGCTAGTTCTTTGTCACTAAATGCTGAGAGTATCTGGACAGAGGAGACACATCCGTGACTTTCGTATGGGGAGAAAATTTAAAAGGCAGTCTGGTCAACTCTTCAACTTGCTTTTTCTTCCCAAACCCTATCCCTTCCCAGCCACTGACATCATGAAGTAAACAACAGCCCGTGTACCAGATCCAGTGGATCCTTTCACCCTCTACAAAGGCTAGATCTGATCTACCCTGGTGGTATGCTCCCAAGAGTAGTCAGGAACAGAAAATCCACATATAATTCTCTACATAGCATCTTGAGGATTAATGTCAAGTTCCACACCTACCATGTTTTCTTCTCTGCTAATTGCAAAATAAACTAAACTAAAACCTTACTCCTTTGGAAAGTCACTATTCTTTCCTTTATTGTATCACGATTTTAATTACTATGAAAACAATACTTCCAGATCTGCTCATGGGCATTCTGCTTAATAATAAGACAGCTAAACAAGATGTTGCAGGAGACAGGTAAAGGAATAATCAAAATAAAAGAGATATGAGTAATTCACTAAGCAAATCATCAACCTCCAGAAGAGCAAAATTGTCAGTAAAACTTCTCAACTCTGCAGTGTTGTCTGAAGTAGAACAGGTTATATACATATTTATTTATTTATTTATTTATTTATTTATTTATTTATTTATTTTAGGGCAAGGCCAAATTGGCAGAGTGCCACTTAATTGTCACATGTAACAATTAAAAATGAATAAAACAAATCCAAACTTTATTTTTTCTTATATTCATGCAATGGTTTGGAAGAATGTTATGTTTTAAAACTGTTTCCTTAAATAGGGACATAACCATTTAAGTGGTTTAAACTACTATGCCAGCAGATTTACCCAAACAAATAATAGCAGTGCAAAAAATCTGTGAGGTAAAAACTGACATTTTAAATCATATTAAAAATGGATTTCTTTATTACAGCATTAACAACATGCTTTTAAATGTGGTTTCAACTGACATGTCACACAGATCTGGACAGCGACAAGAACCAGAACCCTGCATGTTAAAAATAACTCTTGCACGTGTGGGCTAACCCACAGGAAAATGCCCCCGATTCACACACCTTTGCCCAGACAGCTGCGGAGAGTCCCAGGATAGGGCTGATGGCCATTATCACAAGGGTGAGCTTCCATCCTCTAACAAACCCTACTATGAATCCTGCAAAAAACGTGGCTACTGCTTGAAAGAACATTCCAACCTTGTCACCAATTCCTTCACTGATTTTGGAGATGTCACTAAAAAAGATCACACCTAAGTGGTTACGGGCAGGAGGTCTTCAATCAGAGGGCCGAAGCAGACATTGGACAAACACATAGACAGGTAAATCTCGTTTACACTACTGCAAGCCTCGTTCACAGTTAGCCTCTTGAATGGGATTTTTCCCCACCTAAATATTGTACAAAGGAAGAAATTCAGGTTCAGTTCATGCCTCTAAGAAGTTCATATCATTAAAGTTGATGCTATTAAATTAGTTAATCCTAATCGAGAAGCATTAGCATTCTGAACATCTGAGTCCAATTGTTTAAAAGCAGGAGTTAGGAAGGGCATTGCAACAGTAATAGGGAAGGGCTACTTGCTTCTACCCTCGGCCCTACTCTCAACCCACTTTCTTCTCAAAATAGCAACCAGTGTGATCCTTTGAAAATGGAAGTCTGAACGTGTTACTCCTCAGATCAAAACTCCCAGTGGCTGCCCATTTCACTATGAGTCAAAGCTGAAGTCCTTAGTGAGGCCAGCCAGGTCCTAAATGCCTTGACCTGCCCTGATTTTTTAACTTCATTTATTTAGGACTCTTTTGCTGGGAACTCCAGTAAGACAAAGTTTGTCATCTATCTCCCCCTCCTGGAAAGTAAGCAACAAGAGGACAGAGATCTTTGTCTTGTTCACTGGTATATCATAAATATCTAGAAGAGTACGTGGCATATAATAGGACCTCAAATATCTGTCGAATAAGTGAAGAGCCAACAATTACGAAGACAAGTCTTGCTGTGACTTCACGCACACATATACTCATTCATTCAACTATCTTAATTGAACGGATAACATCTGTCAGGCCCTGTAGCAAGCTCCACGGAGAGATAAATAAATGTAAGATGTGAGCTCAGTCTTCAAATTAACCTATTAAATCACTGAGAAGAACAAACTAACAGATAAGGAAAATGCATGGGAGCACAGAACGTAAATGCTAGAAATGGCTGTCGGATGATCTAGTCCCCATTCGTCTCAAACGTTTCATCTAGTAATTTTTTTAATTTAAAGTCTAACCATGACACATTTTCACATAGTTAGTGGTTCATTTTGTTATGAAAGTGTGACATAAACAATACACTTACTCGGTTAACCGTGTATTGAGTTCCGTGGTGTCGCTGACATCAAACCAGCCTATTTCTTGTCGTAGAATAGCGTGAAAAAACTCTTGCCTGATTTTCCTGATTTGTCGGCCGGCTGCCAAAGTCCAAAATGAAACTTGTATATAGGCAGCAACAAGAACTCCAGCACCTAACCCTGAGTAATAGTATGCATACCTGGAAAATAATTATAAAGTTTCTTTTAAATACTCTTCTTTATTCATCTCTTTCAGGAAAAATCTTCAAAATTGGGAGTTAAGTTTACTGAAATCATATAGATTGTGTAGGACATTGTAACAAAGACACATTAACATTTTTTCTCTTCTCTTTCTTAAACTAGAAGAGGATGATGGCAAATCTATTCACTTGAATTACCAGAAAACAGATACATTTTGTGGTTAAGTGCAAAAAATAATGGTGTTAATGAATCATCTTAAAACTGATACTGACAATTTGTAGATATGGTGTGATTCTTCTTTCATAATTAAGATTCTAGACTTGCATATCTTATTGTATTGAAAAACGTCACTACTATTCACATATGGAATAAACAGATCGACCATGTGAAATGGTACTTAGTGTTAAGTTTTCTCATATTGTTCACAGCAAGACCCCCCAACCCCCGCCAAAAAACACAAAAACAAAAACCCTCTTGCTCTTTGGCAGAATTCAGAAATATTTTTTAATAGTATGCTAAAAACATCATAAATTCAAACTAACTTTGAGGGAAGTCTTAACTAAATTAGAGGAAAGTTAGTATCTTTAAAAAGAACAAATTTGGGGTGCCTGGGTGGCTCAGTCAGTTAAGCGTCTGCCTTCGGCTCAGGTCATGATCACAGGGTCCTGGGATCGAGCCCCGCATCGGGCTCCCTGTTCAGCAGGGAGTCTGCTTCTCCCTCTCCCTCTGCCCTCTGCCCTGCTCGTGCTCAAATAAATAGAATTAAAAAAAAAAAAAACATATTCAGTTTTGATACTTTCAAAGATACTTTTTATATAATTTTACAAACTGTTTCCAGATAGAAGCCTTTCAGGCCTGCAGTAACATACAGATGGAGCTCATTTAAATCAGCAACATTAATTGATAAGTAAACATACAAACATTATGTCACAGACTTTTGAGATTTCTATTAAGGCTGAAGGAAGGGAAAACGCCATAAAAGACATTATTGGATCAACCGACAAACTTGGAATACAGATGGTGGATTAGATCAAAGTACTCTATCAATATTAGATTTACTGGAGTTGATAATCGTGCTATGGTTATGAAGAGAGTATCCTATGCTTAGGAACCACACTGAAGTATTTATGAGTAAGGAGCCATGATGATGTATGCAAGTTACTTCAGATGGTGGAGGTCGGGGGGTGGGTATAAATGATAATAATAATTCAGGGGTGCCTGGGTGGCTCGGTCAGTTAAGTTGTTGACTCTTGATTTCAGCTCAGGTCATGAGCTCAGGGTCCTGGAATGGGGCCCGACGTCAGGCTCCACTCTCAGCAGGGAGTCTGCTTGAGATTCTCTCTCCCCTCTGCCCCTACCTGGCTCATGTTCTCTCTCTCTCTGTCTCCCTCTAAAATAAATAAATAAATCTTAAAAAAAATGATAACAATAGGTCAAAGAATATAATAAAAAGTAAAGAGTATACAGAGACTCTGTATATTCTTAAAATTCTCTGAAAGTTTGCAATTATCCTCAAATAAAACACTTTTAAAAGTATATCATAAATATTTATATATAAATGTACATATTTATATATATAATACCTACATATATATATGTATGCATTAGCCAATTACCTAGTCATTTCTTCTTCCAGAATTCTGCCTGGATTTAGCATTGACAATGAAAAATTCACTAAATAAAAACAAAACAAAACAAAAATAAGACATTTTTGAAAGGTTGAACTATTAATAGATGTTACTAGGTTTTAAAAACCTTTTTTTTCTTTTCAACCTCAGTGAATTCTTTTCACTTTGCTCAAATAAAGAGTCCAAGGATTTAGGTGCAGGACATCTAGGGCCCAGATAGGGAAAGACAGCCCTCCTAGGTTCACCCCTGATCCTGGAGGTCTCAGGCCTTTAGCAAAAAGGGCTTCCTAAGGCAGCAGAGAGGAGCTGATGGAGGGCATGCAGGGCATATAGAAGGCAGAGGAGGAAAAGGAAATGGTCTCAAGAGAAAATACAGGATTTAAGGGGCATATTTTCTTAGTGGCTAAAAGCACTTTACAGGTAATTGTTTCTGTTAGTTTTATTTTAATACATGTGTGTTTTCTCTTGCATGCTTCCTTTTGACATAAGAACTACAAAGGCTGAATTACATGCATTGTAAAGGAGGGAAATTAGAGACAAGGAAGATTAAGTGAGTCGTGTAAAGATGAGACTGTGGATCACTGGGAACTGGTCATCATCCTGCATTCCACATCCTGTTTGCTGGCAAAACTGTTTTCTGGTATTTTTAAAGTGCTATTAATTGGAAGGAAATACATTGTCTATTAATTTGAACTAATTTGATAAAAATGCCTATGTGCCATTCCTGTTTTAGTAATAGCCAGCATGTATTGAGCCTTTATTATCTGCCAGGCTCTGTTCTGAACACTCTACATGTATTAATTCATTTAATTTTCACCACAACCCTATGAGGTAGGACTGTTTTGTGAATCCCCATCTCACAGATGAGGAAATTGAGGCACAGAGTGATAAAGTAACTTATCCAAAGTCACACAGTTAGCAAGCAGGCTGAGAGTCCTCACTATACACATAGCTCCTAACTTTATACTATACTGATTGTTTCATGTGGTAATGACTTATTTTCACTTTTTAAAAAACACAAAGTGAGGGGCACCTGGGTGGCTTAGTTGGTTAAGTGTCTGCCTTCAGCTCAGGTCATGATCCTGGGGTCCTGGGAACGAGCCCCGCGTTGGGCAACCCACACAGTGGGGAGTCTGCTTCTCCCTCTCCCTTTGCCCCTCCCCCCTGACTCGTGCACTTGAGCTCTCTCTCTCTCTCTCAAATAAATAAATGAAATCCTTTAAAAAATTTTTAAAAACTACAAAATGAAAAGGTATAAAAGAAACAGACTATGTCAAAATAATAGGACAAAATATTGCCACAGCTTTGTTGAGAAAACATACCAGAGTAGGTATTTCCCATTTACCATGATGCAAGGACAGAAACTAGTCTTTGTTTACTTATCATGTATAAATAACCCAGTAGTCATGTTTTCTGGTATCTTCCTCATCTTCTTCCAAAAGGGGCTAAGGTCAAAATGTATTTAAACTCAAACTACTGTCAGGATCAATTACCAGGCATGCTTCCCTGACTATGGCATAATTTCTCCCTCAAAACTGTAACTTCTACTGATGTTCAGAGTAAAGTGTTTCCTCTTGTTAATCTAGCTCTCCATCAGCTATCAGATCTGGGAGGAATTAGACCCTATTTTACTTCTGTTCTTATCAGTTCAGTTGTGTGTACTCAGTTCCTCTATGAGTTCTTAAATATGGCAACTTGGAGATGCTCAATTGGAACTGTATTTGGAATCACAGGCAGACAAGCTACTTAAAACTTGGTAATGGTGGAAATCATTGTTCAAACCTTGGGAAAACCCTACATATATGTGTACAGGGTTAATTTTTCCCCAGAACTTAAAAATCATGTAGAATCTTAAATGAATTTTACTCTCCTCCAAATGCCTACCTCAAATGTTTACATTCTCTCAGTGAGGATATTATAACTCAGACTGATTCTCCCTCCTAGGAAATAAAAAACTATGGGCATTCATAATTTGAAATGCTCCTTTTTCAGAGTCCAAGCCAAGAATGGCAATCTAGGCCTGGGTTAATAACCCTAGGAGCTCCTAGGAGAGTTTCTGCTGCCCGAGGACTAAGGTAAGGCAGATGTGTGTTGATGTATTCCCAGAAAAGCCATGGGATTCTAGATCTGGAATTCTAGACCAGGAAATCTTATGGGACTCTAGATCTGAAATTCTAGGTCAGAAAAAATCTCATGGGATTCTAGATCTGGAATTCTAGACCAGGAAATCTCATGTGACTCTAGACCTGGGATTCTAGGTGGAATCTAGAAATCTCTGGAAATCTCACAGGATTCTAGATCTAGACATCTCATGGGGCTCTAGATCTGGAATTCTAGATCTGGGAATCGAATGGGACTCTAGATTTGAAAGGGCCTCGGCCTGGTCTTCTCAGATGCTACCTGTTATACCTCAGTTTCATAAACAATCTCCAAGTCAACTGGTTCAGGGGTTCTCAATGTTATGTGCCTGTTAGACTGACATGGAAGAGCTTGAAAAATATACAGTTGCCCAGGCTCCATGCAAGAACAGTTCAATCAGAACCTCAGGCTGAGTCTAGAGCACTAAAAAAGTATCCTCATTTGATGCTAATGTGCTGGGATGGAGAACTCTCACTCTGTTCTGCCTGAATGCCTCCCAGAACAAGGAAATGGAGAATTCTTGAAGCTGCCCATTTATTTTAGAGAGCTCCCATAAAGTTCATTCATTTTATGGATGAAGAAACAGAATTTTAGAGTGGTCATTTCATTTCCAAGTTTTCACAGTGAGTTTTCCCCAATATTTACTGATCATTTACTATCTTCCAGCGCTTTACATAAATCATCTCATTTAATTCTATCAGTAAGTCTATGATCACCTTTCAAAGATGAGCATAGTAAGAATGACAAGGTTAAGTAACTTGCCCAAGTCAAACAGCTGGTAAGTGAAGGGTC
Organism: Leptonychotes weddellii; assembly: GCF_054177405.1. NCBI lineage: Eukaryota > Metazoa > Chordata > Mammalia > Carnivora > Phocidae > Leptonychotes > Leptonychotes weddellii. The sequence goes on along the minus strand of NC_138380.1, from coordinate 68,662,743 downwards.
TAAATAACTGCACATCTTAAGGATTACCTAGCGAGACATTACACAGAGAGTCCTGTCATGTTTAAGTCTCAAGTCAATGTCTGCCTTCCTCAATTCTGCCTAGAACTTCTCTTATCATACGGAAATATTCAGCACAAAACAAAGTGTTGGTGCATGTACACAGGCAGTACATACAGTTAGTTAAGGTAACTGGGGTCTCCAATATGCCTTTTCCTCTCAACCACGCAGCAATGCAAAGGCATGCAGGGTGTACTGATTTCTCTACAGAATTTTCTAGATCATTACAGTCACATAGACCTGACATAAAATATATCAAGTTCCTAATACTCTGCATAAAAAATGTCTCCTCTGACTCTGTCCTTGAGGTTTTGGATGCAGAATGTGCATAGTTTCTGCACAGCTGAGTCATCGTGAGGGAACAAACCTGGTCACTGAGCTTTATTCTGTTGACACGATGTGCTCCCTTCACAATCGTTCACTGTCAAACCCTCCTGTAATTTAAACCTTGTTTTCTTTTAACATTCCCTGCCTATTTGACTCCCATTAAGTCCAACTGTCCAAGAGTCCAACAATTCTAAAGAATAGACTTTTTAAAAAAGATTTTTATTTATTTATTTGAGAGAGATAGAGAGAGAGCACAGCAGAGGGAGAAGCAGGCTCCCCACAGAGCAGGGAGCCCGATGCGGGACTCGATCCCAGGACCCTGCGATCATGACCTGAGCCGAAGGCAGATGCTTAACTGACTGAGCCACTCAGGTGTCCCAAAAGTGCCTTTTTAAAAAGATTTGTATTTATTTATTTGAGAGAGAGAGAGAGAACAAGATGGGAGAGGGAGAGGGAGAGGGACAAGCAGATTCCGTGCTGAGTGCGGAGACTGATGCAGGGCTGCTGGTTTGATGGTCACAGAGTTTCAGTTTTACAAGATGAAAAAATTCTGGAGATTGATTGTACAACAGTGTGAATATACTTAACACTACCAAACTGTATACTTAAAAATGGTTAAGATGGTAAATTTTGTTATGTATTTTATCTTGACTAAGTTTTTTTTTTTAAATGAAGTTAAAATAATGCCACACATTTCGCACAGATGAGTTAGTGTTTGGACCAATTTTATCAGTCCTGTTTTTGTTTTCATTAACACCAGACTACTTCCACAACTTTCTTATTTGGAACAGTTTCTTTGTTTTTTCACTTGTTTGTAATTATGCAAGCAAATAGCTTTGAAGCTGGGCATGGCAGACGGTGCCATGTGCTGTGCCCAGGGCCAAATTCAAGGTCTCTCCGGGGAATGGCATGAACCAGTCACTTAAAAACCTGTGACTGCTGGGGTGATAAACTCCCCAGAGTTGCCAGCTTACTTTCTATAGCTTCCAGATGAAACGCCTGTTGCTCTTCTATAGCCACATTTGTGATTAGGCTTATAGGCTGTCATAGAGAATTTGCGATGGGAAGTCCCTCAAATGTTATTAATTTCCAAAGTCCACTCTTTAGTAGTTTGTAAAGATAATATTGTCATTCCTCTTTGGAGAAAGTGAAATCTTTAAATTTCAGACTCAGTCTAAATCCAGAGAGCTTGCTGGTATGTTGAGAGTTCTAGGGTTTAGCAAAAATCATGGAAGTTGAGAGAAGATCAGGTACTTAGCTGTACTTAGCCTTAGCAGAGCTCACTTGCTCATCTCATAGAGATGATGTTTATTTAAGTTTATTCTTTAGGGGCACCTGGGTGGCTCAGTTGGTTAAGTGTCTGCCTTCGGCTCAGGTCATGATCCCAGAGTCCCCTCTGCGATCCCAGCCTCTCTCTCTAGCTGCTGCTTCCCCTGCTTGTGCGCTCTCTCTCTCGCTCACTGACAAATAAATAAAATCTTTAATAAAAAAAATAAAAATAAAAAGGCACTTTTACTAGATTTCTAAAAGATATTAATGTTTATGTAAACAGATCCTATTGTATAAATCAAGCAATCCTATTCTCTTAGGTAATAACACTTAAGCTCTGCAGTGCTAACCAAATACATAGTTCTGAATCAGCAAACACTGAGAACTCCTTCCTGATCTGAATGACAGAGTCCACTTTTTCTCAGGGATCTTTGCTATGTAAGCTGCCTTTCCTTTATCAGTTGCTTTTCCCCTTATATTCCACCATCTGTGTGCTAATAAAGCTTCACTCAATCTTCTCCAGCCTAGTGCCCCCAAAATCTCTTGGGAAGAACTGAGCCATCAGGCTTGGTAGAAAGCATCAAGATTTCACTTTCACTGTTGAATCTGGCTACTATGAAAATAACTCTGTCCACTGGAACCTGACTCCAGGGCTGTTGCCACAGTCCCTCTTACAGATGACATTAACTTATGGGACTCCTTTGACTCTTCAGTAATCACATTCCTCTGTGTGAGTTTCGAAACACATCATTCTCACGTTGAAACCATTCACTCTTTAGTGAAGTGTTAGATCAAGTTCCAGTCAACCTGGTTGATCCACAAATTAGAGACAGAAGATGGAGAGAATTTTTACAAAAAGCGTGCGGGGAGAGAAAAGAAAAAGAAAACCAGCAACAGATTTACAAGCTGAGTATAGCTAAGAAGTAGGGCCATACTAACTGAAGTATTTTGAAATGTGTCCGTAATCACCAAAGGGATGGACATTGCATAGATATATTCAGATTATAGTTCCACTGTCCTCAAGTAGAGGGATTTCCCTGCTTTATTTAGATGCAAAGCTTTCTGTACATTCCCTTACTCTGTATTAAAAGTCAAACAGGAGAGATCTAGTTGTTGAAATTTAAATGAGGATTCAAGGAATTTTCTGAGAATTTTATAACTTCTTCAGTGATATCTGGAGTCAGTCAGAAGTGCAAACCATTAAACAAGTTGATGAGAAAGAGCAAAATCAACTTCTGATCTTTCATCCAGTTAAAGGAGTACAATGTATGTTTGTTTGTTTTTTTAAATACACAAATGCTTACCTGGAAAGGAGAAGTTTCCTGCAGTATCAACAAATTTGTCGGTCATTTGTCCAAATACTATCATCATGAGGGGGAGACCTGATCCGTGAGCTATGGCCATGATGGTGCCCAGGGACATCAATAATTTATCCTGCCAGTCAGAATATCGAAACTAAAAAATAAAAAGAAAGGAAATAAAAGAATACGTTATAGAAAAGAATTTTTCTTTCCCCACAACTAGATGTTCTTTGGATTTTTATTTAAGGTCAGTACTTAAAAAAAAAAAAGATTGATTGATTGATTGACTGATTGCTTTTAAAGAGCGAGAGAGCGTGCGAGAGTGAGTGGGGGTGGGGGAGCAGGGCAGAGGGAGAGTGAGAGAATCCTTAAGCAGATTCCCCACTGAGTGCAGAGCCCCGCAGGAGCCCGTTATGGGGCTCGATCCCAGGACCCTGAGATCATGACCTGAGCCAAAACCAAGAGTCAGACACTTCACCAACTGAGCCACCCAGGCGCCTCTAAGGTCAATACTTTTATTTAAGGTCAGTACTTTATCTAAGGTCAGTAGTTGCAGATAAATGTAATAGGGAAGAAGAAGAGTTCCATCCAAATTCTTGTCAGATTAATTTTATGATTCTTTATTTTATATCCTGTGAAGAAATAATCTGATTCTGTTTCATCAGTATCTTCTTTGGTTGAATGATTACAATATAATCGGAAGGGATAAAAGTTTAGTTCCATTAAGAAATGTGGTTTGATCTTCCAGAGTTCCTTATGTAGTGAGTTAAAAACAGCTAGGAGTAAACACTAAGTACACATACATGCACACACACAGCACATCCTTTAAAACAATATTCAAAATATTTCAGAGAGAGAATTACAAATAGGGAGAAAACAGATCTCCTGAGTCTTACGGATAAGTTCTCTTTAAGAGGTTTCAGTTAGCTTTTTAAAAGGCAGCTCAGAAGTGAAATGAGAAAACATTAGGGAGTGCCTACATGTGTATTTTAGGAGACGATGCTCCCTGCAGAATCTGGAATGATACGGGAGAATTTGCTGAAGAATTGGGGGGTACAGATGAAGTAGGGGTGTTCAGGCTGAGAAGAGCAAGGTGCCTAGAAACTGCATGCAGTGCTCAGGGAACTCCCTGCAGGGGAAATCCTAGAGTGCACAGTGTGGGAACTGACGTTAGAAAGAGGTAGGGGCCCCACCAACCATCCTAGACTTAGTACTATCACTGTACAGTGTACTTAGTACTATCACTTAGAAGGCGGACACCAGTTGTTACAGTGACATGTACAATGCCCGAGAACTTACCAGCCAAACAATGTCATAGTACTTCAAAGACTTTGTCCCTCGCTGTCTTTTTAGCCCTCTCTCATTTCTCACGTTTTCTTCCCGTTTTTGACTGATTATTCTATGGCTTTCTCTGTTGTCTTCTCTCTTCCTCTGCCTTCTAGATTACATCTATCTTCTCTTATATTTCCATCTCTATATCTTTCCCTCTGTCCCTTTTTATTTTTTTTAATTTTAATTTTTTTTTTTTAAGATTTTATTTATTTATTTGACAGAGAGAGACACAGCAAGAGAGGGAACACAAGCAGGGGGAGTGGGAGAGGGAGAAGCAGGCTTCCCGTGGAGCAGGGATCCCGATGCGGGGCTTGATCCCAGGACGCTGGGATCATGACCTGAGCTGAAGGCACACGCTTAATGACTTTAAAGATTTTTTATTTATTTGAGAGAGAGAGAGGGAGCATGAGCTGGGGGGAGGAGGGGCAGACGGAGAGGGAGAAGCAGACTCCCTGCTGAGCAGGGAGCCCGATGCAGGGCTCCATCCCAGGACACTGAGATCATGACCTGAGCCGAAGGCAGATGCTTAATCAACTGAGTCACCCAGGCGTCCCTGTCCTCTCTTTTTAATCTTTTCCCTCTACCCATTTCCCTCACCCCACCCCATTTTGGGGATGAGATGCAGTCACTAGGAGAATGAGTGATGAGTCAGGCTTAGCAGAAGTGTGGTCTTTGAGAGCTGAAGCTGAGTCAAACAGGGTCAACAGGCCAGGGCAGTCTGAGGTCAGACACACTTGGTGGGGAGGAGGGGTGTGCAAACTGTTCTCACAGAGTTCCAGAAGTTCAGTATAGGGAGGCCAAATTCCATCATCAAACATGCAGGGCAAACACAAACACAAGGGTCAGAAGCCAGGTGGAGCCTGGAGCAGAACAAGGGGAGCAGGTATAGTCAAGAGCAAATGGAGAAGTATCCTGAAAATCGCTAGAAAAGGGACTAGTGTTTCCAAGGTTCATTTTAGTGGCTCTGAGGGAAGGGACATAGAGCACTGGGGTCTACTGGCCACAGTTACAAGCACAGGATCAGGTTATCGTGTCATGTTCTCTTTAGTGAGCATTTACATAAAATTGAGGATCATTTTAAATGCTTTTCATGCTACTTAAATAAAATTTCACTGTCTCTAAGCAAATAAAATTTCACTGTCTCTAAGCTTAAATTTAAAATTATAAACATTTCACAGCAACAGCACAGTTTCCTAAGCAAACTTAGATTCAAGTGATTTTCAACCAAACAATGAATTTCTAATTCTTGTTAGAAATGGTATTGTCCTGAACCTCTTTCAGGACAAAAAAAATCTATTCAGAGGCAGAAAAGATATTTCAATTTAATTTAAATTTTAACGTTTAGGTTCAAATTAAATGCACTAAGTTTCTACCTCAAGTTTTGTGGTGTTTTATTTGCTGAAGGAGGCAGATCTAAAACATGTACATTAAAACTAGATCTAGTTTTACAAACTATTTATTCTCTAAAGCACTACAACAATAAGGGAGAAGAGAATGAATAAGGGCTTTGTAGCGACATGAGAAATGTGCACCAATGTTTGAGACAGAGGATGTTTTGGTGTCTTTTCATCCATTTATTTACTAAGCTGGAGATTTCAGCTGACATGCCACTTAATACCAACTTCTTTGTTATGGAATACAAGCTGTCATAGTCTGAAACCCATCATACTTACTCAAAGCAGGCAAACACTTTCTTGGCCCGCCTCTCTGAGACATATTACAAATGAAAAACAGATTAGGCTTCTTCCAAAACATGTTGGCTTGATTGTGCCAGCAGAAAAGCACTGACAATTGTGTTAAACATAATCAGAATCTCTAGTAGTTACTCCATATGTAATCAATTGTCTTGGAAGTCAAATGTGAAATAGATTTCTTACTTATTTCTAAATTTCTGTAGTTAACAATCGCTTTCTTTATATGCAAGCTTATTTTTTTATTTTTTTTTATTTTTTTTTATTCTTATGTTAATCCCCATACATTACATCATTAGTTCTAGATGAAGTGTTCCATGATTCATTGTTTGTGCATAACACCCAGTGCTCCATGCAGAACGTGCCCTCTTTAATACCCACCACCAGGCTAACCCATCCTCCCAACCACTTCCCCTCTAGAACCCTGTTTGTTTTTCAGAGTACATCGTCTCTCATGGTTCGTCCACCCCTCCGATTTACCCCGCTTCATTCTTCCCCTCCCGCTACCTTCTTCTTCTTCTTTTTTTTTCTTAACATATATTGCATTATTTGTTTCAGAGGTACAGATCTGAGATTCAACAGTCTTGCACAATTCACAGCGCTTACCAGAGCACATACCCTCCCCAGTGTCTATCACCCAGTCACCCCATCCCTCCCACCCCACCCCCCTCTAGAAACCTCAGTTGGTTTCTCAGAGTCCATAGTCTCTCATGATTCATC
>NC_138380.1:68646851-68655546 GCF_054177405.1 Leptonychotes weddellii | reverse complement strand
CCTCCCACCCCACCCCCCACTCCAGCAACCCTCAGTTTGTTTCCTGCAATTAAGAATTCCTCATATCAGTGAGATCATATGATACATGTCTTTCTCTGTTTGACTTATTTCGCTCAACATAATACCCTCCAGTTCCATCCACGTCGTTATGCAAGCTTATTTTAAGCAAAATTTGGCAGGTGGGTTTGTGTGACAGTGGTGGTGGTAGTGATGGTGAGGGGTGTGTGTGTGTGTGTGTGCGTGCAACAAATGCAGAGGTGTGTTTTCCTGAAATCAGTTAGTTAGTCCTAGCTCTGCTGTTTCACAGCCAGCCTATCCCTACCTCTTTTATCATCTACCTTGAGAATGTGGTTCATTGACTACAGGAAGCTCCACATCTATTGATTCAAGACACCAAATCTGAATGAAAACAAGAATTATTCATATTTAATATTTCACAGCTTACCAAAGTTAATGGTCCAATCAGCTTCCTCCTCTTTTTTTTCTTGTCTTGGTTGCTGTAAAAAAAATACGTAATTGTTTGAATTTAAAACTGTTACCAAATGTTTCACGGTCCATTGAATATAAATTTGAGTAGTTATCACATCCAAGTATTTTTCAAATATAAAACAGGGATATCCACAAATTGTCCAAATTATCTAGTTTAACAAACACTGCAAGGCAATCACCAAGTGCAAAGGTAACTGTCCAAGGTACTACACAAGTATCTGGATGGGAAATGGTCACCTGCCTTGCAGAGCTCATACACAGAAAGAAAATACATAGGTTAATTTCTGCCAAATAATTAAATTCTTCTGTTGCTAAAAAATCTGTATTGACCTAAAAATAAATTCTACTCTTCTGAAGGACTATATGGAGTGGTGTCAGGAAATCCTGTTGGCTCTACATTCACAGTATAATTAGAATTCAACCACTACTCATCACTTTCACTGCTATCCCAATAGCCCAGGAGAACTCCTGCCTAGTTTCTCTACTTTCAATTATACCAACTTCAGTCTGCCCTCAACACAGCATGCAAATAATCATTCCCAAGCTCAAGTCATATCATGCTACTCCTCTGTTCAAAAAGCCTACAATGGCTCCCATTTTTCTCAGAGTAAAAGCCAAAATTCTTACATTGGATTCTGACCCCTACACGATATGTCTCTTTGTTACCTCTCTGACTACATTTCTTTTTTTTTTTTTAAGATTTTATTTATTCATTTGAGACAGAGAGGTACAGAGAGAGAGCATGAGCAGGGGGAGAGGCAGAGGGAGAGGGAGAGGGAGAGGGAAAAGCAGACTTCCCGCTAAGCCAGGAGCCCCATGCGGGACTCCATCCCAGGACGCTGAGATCATGACCTGAGCCAAAGGCAGACGCTTAACCATCTGAGCCACCCAGGTGCCCTCTCTGACCAGATTTCTTACTCCTATTCCTGTTTGCTTTGCTTCAAGCCACTCTGGCCTCTCTGCTGTTGCTATTCTTTGAACACACCAAACACGTTCTCATAGCAGGGTCTTTATATGGTCAGATACCTCTGCCAGGAATGCTGTCCCCTCAGGCACCCACACAGCTCCCTCCTCTCATGTCTTTCCAGTCTTTGCTCAAATACTGCCTTTCCAATAAGACCTATCTTAACCACCCTATTTAAAACTACAGACTACTTCCTACTTGCACTCCTGATTTCCCTAGCCTCGATTAACATTTTCCATAGCATTCATTATCTTCTAATTGCTGCAGCTTACTTATTTTGCCCAAGTATTCTTTTTTTTTTTAAGATTTTATTTATGTATTTGAGAGAGAGAGAATGAGAGAGAGAGAGCATGTGCACATGAGAGGGGGGAGGGTCAGAGGGAAAAGCAGACTCCCCGCTGAGCAGGGAGCCCACTGCGGACTCAATCTCGGGACTCCAGGATCATGACCTGAGCCGAAGGCAGCCACTTAATCAACTGAGCCACCCAGGCGCCTCTGCACAAGTATTCTTTATGTCTGTCCTCCCTACAATAATGTAAACTCCATGAGGCTATTTTTTTAATCTAAATGCATTTATTTAGCTTAATTTGTTAATTATTTAGTTTAGGTAGGTGATAAAGTTTTGCTCATAAGACTTGATCCCAAATTATTTAGAACATTTGTTAAAATCAGACAGACATCTGCCACTAAATATGTTCAAAAGAAGGTGCCAAAGGCAATATAGCAGCATGATTGGAACTAGCATATAACTAACTTGCCATTTGCCCTAAATAACTGAAGGGAGCTTGACTTCCTTGGAATGAATAACCTTCGGTCTGCCTTCTTTTTTAGTAAAAATTAGTCTCAACATATACTTTCTTAATCTTACAGTCTTAACTTACTATTAACTTTCTGTATTTCTCTTCTGAACTGTTTTCTTGTGTTTCCAATACAAGGCTGTGAACTTCACTTCTGAGAACTCCCTTGGGTTCTGGAGGATTACTGCATTTTTCGAAGAGCTCCTTTGTGCACTCATCAAATGTTCAGCCAGTGCAATACAGAAATAGCCTTCATAAAAATGCCATCTATTTATAGATTCACAGTCAATCCCAGCCTATATTGCCAGCTGATGAAAACCACATTTTCCCCCCCCTCTGGTAGAAATAATACCATCCATCTGTTTTCTAATTCTATTTGGCAAGCTAAATTTTTATGAATGCATACCATGGTACTTAGAAGGAATAGAGCAATATCACTGTAGGAAGACGTTAACAGACTAAAATAATTCTTGAAACATCAGGTAGGCATATTTTCACTTGGCTAATCAGGCCCCTTGCAGCTTGAGGACACACTACAAAACCTGATAAATTGGTCCCTCTGGGTGATTACTTGATGACACAGGTCAATTAGTTCTGGGTGGCTGGGCATGAACTCAGAGACCATAAGAGCCTCAGAAACTGTTTGAGGCTAAAGGCAAAAATGATTCACTATTCTCACACTAAAAGAGGAAACAAAGACAACACACCACTGACTGGTCGTTTCTGCCCCTACTAAGGCCTGTGAAGTACACTTAACAAGGGTCCCTGAGAACCAAAGAGAAACCTTGGAGAAAGAGCAAGCAAATGAAGGGCTGAGGTTTTCCCCCTTGCATCTGAACAAACACTGATTTGGAAGCGCAGGTTACAGAAGAATGGGGCTCCCTATGGTCCCCCTCTCCACCCCAAAGGGAGAAATGGGAACCTTCGAGATGCTGGGGGAAGGGGATAACACTGGAGAAAGAGGAATTAACAGGGGGAGGACGGTTTTTGTTGCTGTTGCTCTTGTTGTTGTGGTTTTGTTTTGTTTTGTTTTTTTGCCTCACTGGTCTTGTTCAAGAAGCGCAACCATCAACAGCAGATGTCTCATGCTCTATTAAAAAGAAAACTCACATGATGTTTATGAAAGTTATTTGTAAAAGTTTTGAGTTATATAATGCAAGGAACGTTACACAGCACAGATATTCATCAAATATGGGCACAAAGTGGGCAAGCGGCACTTTTAAAGGCAGCCTCTTCTTCCTAAGCCTGTTCCAAAAGGAGCCTCTGAGACACTCCTTGAGGCAAGTCAGAACCTTAGGCAAGACCCTCCAGAGAAGCCCCTGACACAAAGGCATCAACAGACTTGCTCCACTTTCCGAAGCCGAATGTGGCCCTGCTGATGGGCGTGTGACGGAAAGCGGTGCCTGCTGGCGAGGTACCTGCTGCTGCCCAGCTCAAAGTCGCCCTCCGCTCTCCTGGGGCGCGGGACAGTTCCGTTCCTTCCCGCCTCAAGATCCATCTCGACCTGGGGAGAAACCAACAGCCTCAGGTCCAGGTGCACCCCGCCCAGCTCGGGAGTACAACCAGCCTCCCCACAGCCTCGGGCACACGGTCACGGGGCTGGGGGGCGCCGGGCGGAGGCCCCGCTGTCCGGGTCTCCCGCGCACCGGCCCCGGGATTTCCCGCCGCGGCCCGGAGCACGGGGCCTGACTCACCGCGGACCTCGCGCTCTCTGTCGCAGCCGCCCGGCGCGCGGGGCGCTGCGGCCGAGGGGCCTGGATTTTGCCCGCGGGAGCTTCGCCCCCGCCCCTTACGCGCGCCGCGCCCCCTTACGCGCGACGCCTCCCGAGGCCTCCGCCGGCCACAGCGCCGGCGCCCCGGGCAGCCGCCGCCGCCCACCGGGCTTTCTCAGCGGGCCAGGGGCGGGGGAGGGGCCCAGCCGGCCGCCCTCGCCGCCGCCCACTCGGGCGAGCCACCAGCCTGGTGTTCCCGCGGCTCCGTGCTCGGAGAGCCTCCCCTGGCGGGCCACCCGAGCTCAAAAGTGACTGTCACACTCTCTCGGCGCTCAATTTTCTTTTTACACCCGTGCGGGGGCTTGTTTCCGGACCCTCAACAATCATAGGGCGGCCGAGGAGGGAGCACCGGACCTGCCTCCTACTTAACGCGTCCCCAGGTCGGGTGCTGGGGGCACGGAGCCCAACCATCTCCGGGGACGACCTAGTATCAGCACATCATGCTCCTTGGAGAAGAGAAAGCTATTGGTGCCCTCTTACTACTTAGAGACACAGAACTTTCGGGCTGGAAGGGCTGGTACAGATCACCCTATTAAAACCCGCCTTTTTTTTTTTTTTTTTTTAACAAGAATAAATGGATGCTAGCGAGGCTGAGTCTTGCCTGAGGCTGCATCAGCAGGTCCAGAATCCAGTCTCCAGTGCCCTCCCCTGCCTCCCTACTCTGGTCTCAGACTTCTCCCTATACAAAATTGTCTCTGCACTTAGGGCCTACTTGAGTCCCCTGTATGGTGTTCCCGTCCCTTCTGATTAATTTCTGGACACGTCTCTGAAAAGAAAGGGGTTAGGGGTTGACTGAAACTATGGCATATTCTCGAATTAGGTGATAGAAATGAATTTACTTAAGTACGTTTTCCTCAAAATAGTTTTCCTCCTTATCCAGTCTACCATCACCATGAGGATTCTCTCTTTTGGATCAACCAGAAGTCTCCCTTTTCAGGAGTCTAACACATGGTCAGATCCCTCTTTTAAGATCCTCTGGGAGGAAAGCCATTGGAATTGTTTAGTTTGAAAGAAGGCCTGATGGTAGCTGGAGGACATTATGAAAGTCGGTAGACTATAGGGATGATAGCCTCTTCGGTTTCTAGGCAAGAAGTCTTGGGGGAGTAAAAAGGCAGATACCTGAAGCAGTAGCAAGCTGTTGAACTAAAACCAAAAACCAAACAAACAAAATGCACCCAGTAATGAGATGTGTTTGCCTGTCTGTCTGAGTCAACTCACAAAGTTGTCCCTGAAAAAGTGCTTATCGTGAGTTTTCTGTGTCTCAGAATGGAAGTGAGAATCTAGGACAAGTGGGTGTTGGTGGAGAAAGGAGCCAGGCCAACATGACAGTGTTTCTGTGTTTGCCTGTACTAGGGCCATTTCCAAGGGCTCCTTTTATATTTTTTTGGTAACAATGAAACAACCCTACTTGTGCATCCATCCACTTAGTCACTCATTCAAAGCCCATATTTAAGCCACTGTGATAAGCTGGATTTCTCGATGACACTCAGGCTGTAAGAAATCCTAACTTTCTCTTTGGGATAGGATTTTGAGATACTTCTCCTTTGTTCTCACTGATATATACAGTTGTCTTTCTACCACTCTGCTATCTTACTTTTTCCCATTTGTTCCATTCACTTTATCTTTCTTCTTTAATCTTTTTTTTTAAAAGATTTTATTTATTTGACAGAGAGAGACACAGCGAGAGAGGGAACACAAGCAGGGGGAGTGGGAGAGGGAGAAGCAGGCTTCCCGGGGAGCAGGGAGCCCGATGCGGGGCTCGATCCCAGGACTCCGGGATCATGACCCGAGCTGAAGGCAGACGCTTAACGACTGAGCCACCCAGGCGCCCCTCTTCTTTAATCTTAATTTTTATCTTCTTTTGGATCTATTGAATATTTTTGTTATTTTGGTTTCCTTTCTCTTAGCTTATTAAATATACATTCTCTTATTATCTATTAAATAACCCCTTTCTAAAGATTATAACAGGTATCTTCAACTAACAATTGCTACCTTTTCCTCTTCTACAACAATGCAAAAATCTTCGGACTCTCAAACCTCATTCATCTACCTCTGATTTGTACACCACTGTTGTCATATACTTTAATTTTCTCTATTTATGACCCTTAATGAGAATGTTATTACTTTATAGAGTCAATGTTCACTTATATTTATCTATGTATTTGTCCTTTTCTTGCTCTTTATTTCTTCCTACATCTCAGAGTCACTATCTTGGGTCATTTTCCTTCTACCTGAAGAACAATCTTGTATTTCCTTTAATTGGTGATTAATTTTCTCACTTTTTTTTTCCTGAAAATGTACTCTGCCTTTATTGTGAAAAATGGTTGGGAATTTGCCTTATTGGCTATCAAGACCTTTACGATGAAACCATAGCAATTAAGGCAATGTGTTTTAGATAGGGCTAAACAAAATTAAAGTAGAACAGAATCAAGATCTTATAATTGACAGCTAGAACCCTAATCCAGACAGTGTTCTTAGCCACCATGTTAAGAAGGGCAGGGAAGTGGGAGTGGAGAAGATATGTCAAATGTATCAGATGGTTAAACACATTCATCCTCCAATCCATTGATCTCACCACCTTTTTACTGTTCCTGACTTCCCTGATGTACTCTCTTCCTTCGTAACCCATCTTGTGAACATCTGCGACCCCCTTGTCCTCTCTTTTTATGGATCTCACTAGGTAAAACCACGATGCTGGCTAATTTAAATGATCCAGCTACAGCAAGGCTACACTATGCTGAAGAACACAGCTGAAGAAAAACACAAAACCATCTGGAAGGTCTCACCATGAAACAAAGTCCATGCCCCTATTTGCCACCCGGTCTGATGGTTGTAGTTTTATACTATAGATCCCATCCTCGTAAGAATGGTTTTTCTCCCTGTAGCACCAACTTTCCCATCCTAGCCGGATCACTCTTGTTGGCACATATAATGCTGTTATTTTTTTCCCTCTTAAAAAAAAAAATCATTCTTGACCCCACTTCTCCTGCCAATTACCATCACATTTCTCTCCCCTCTGTAGCTAGACTTCTTTTTTTTAATTTAAATTCAATTAATTAACACATAATATATTATTGGCTTCAGGGGTAGAGGTCAGTGGTTCATCAGTCTTATCTAATACCCAGTGCTCATTACATCATGTGCCCTCCTTAATGCCCATCACCCAGTTACCCCATCCTCACACTCCCCCACCCCTCCAGCAACTTTCAGTTTGTTTCCTATGATTAAGAGTCTCTTATGGTTTGTCTCCCTCTCTGTGCAGCTAGACTTCTTAAAAGAGTTATTTCTATCACTATCTTCATTTCCTGGCCCCCTGCTTTCCCTTAAACCCACTCTAATTAGAAGTTTGACTCTTTTACACCACTAAAACTACTCTTTCAAGGGACATTGGTAACCGTTATATTGCTAAACCCAAAGGTCAATTCTTTGCCTTCATCTTACTTCACAGATTTAAGCAATTGACAAGTTTATCATTCTCTTTTCCGTAATACACTTTCTTCACTTGGATTCCTGGACACCACATATTTCTTGGACTTTGTAATGCTTTACTGGTCACTCTTTCTCAGTCTCCTTTGTCTTCCTCTTTTTTTTAAAAAAATATTTTATTTATTTATTTGAGAGAGCGAGAGAGAGAGCGAGCGAGCACGTGAGCAAGCTGAAGGGAGAGAGACAGGGAGAGAGCCTGAAGCAGACTCCCCACTGAGTGCAGAGCACGAGGTGGGGGGGGTAGGGGTAGGGGCTCAATCTCACAACCCTGAGATCATGACATGAGCCAAAACCAAGAGTTGGCCGCTCAACCAACTGAGCCACCCAGGGGCCCCTGTCTTCCTCTTCTTTCAACTTTTAAACTACCACTGGAGTGCTCCAAGCCTCCCTGCTTGGACTTCTTCTCTGTCTATTCTCACTCCCTCTGTAATCTCAGCCAGCCTCCTGGCTCTAAATACCACCTGTATCCAACAATTTCTAAACTATTATTTCTAGCCTAGGCCTCCCTCTTGGATTCCTGACTCATATATATGACTGTATCTTTGACATCTCTCTTGGGACGTCTACTGTGCCCAACCTTGACTCCTGATCTTTTCTCCAAGCGGGCCCCTCCAACAGGCTCCTTCTCAGTTGGCAGCTCCAGCCTCCCAGTTGCTTAGCAAACACCCTGCAGTCATTTTGTCTGCTCGTCTGTCTTCCACACCCCATACTCAGTCTGTCAGGAAATCCTATGGGCTCTATCCTCAAAATATTTCCATAATCTCACCACTTCTCTTTATTCAGTTCTACCACCATGTACAGGAACTGTCATCTCTCACCTGAATTACTACAATGGCTTCTTTTTTTTTTTTTTCCCATTTATTTGAGACACACAGAGAGAGACGAAGAGGGAGAGCAGGCGCACAAGTGGGGAGAGGGGTGGAGGGAGAGGGAGAAGCCGACTCCCCGCTCAGCCGGGAGACCAACATGGGGCTTGATCCCAGGACCCCGAGATCATGGCCAGAGCCAAAGGCAGACGCTTAACCGACTGCGCCACCCAGGTGCTCCCCCTAGAGTAGCTTCTTCTTCTTCTTCTTTTTTAAAAGATTTAATTTATTTATTTGACAGAGAGAGACACAGTGAGAGAGGGAACACAAGCAGGGGGAGTGGGAGAGGGAGAAGCAGGCTTCCCGCCGAGCAGGGAGCCC
>NC_138380.1:68604019-68646751 GCF_054177405.1 Leptonychotes weddellii | reverse complement strand
ATTCTCCAGTGACCTCCAACGCTCTCAGAGCCATGCCTGCAGTAGCTCACCCTCTCCGTGGTCTCCCTGCCCTCGGTTTCTGTTCCTCCACCCCAGCCACACTGGCTTCTTCGATGTTCCTCAAACAAGAGAGGCAGAGTTCCACCAACTAAGGAACTAGCTATTTCCTCCGCCCCCAATTTGCTTCCCCTAAATATTCACATGACTAACACCCTCACCTTCTACAAGTCTCTTCTCAATTACCACCTTTTCAATGAGACCAACTATGATGTCCCCTTTAAAAACTGCGTTCCGTATCTTCAGGGCTCTCAGTTCCCATTACTCTATTTTGATTCTTATTCCCACAGCATTCATCACTTCTAGTATACTATACAACTCACAGGTTTATTAACCTTGTTATTTCTTGTCACCTCAGTGGTATGTAAGACCCACGCGAGTAAGGATTATTCACTGAACTCTCCAACATTTGCTGCCCACACTTACTACGTGCCAGACTCTGTGCTGGGGTTTGAGGATATAAAGAAAATAGGGCATAGTTCCTGCCCTACAATGGACTGAGAATAAACCAGCACATAAATCATGCAGAAATATATAGTGCCTTATAAAGAACAGAGCCCATCACACACATATATTATCCCATTTGATTATCAAAACAAGAGTCATGTTTAAGGTCAACAAGTGAGAAGCTATTCTTAATATAAAGATTAGAAACTGGCATTGCTGAAAAGTAGGTGAATTTCCATGTGGCTTGGACACAATGGCATTAGGACTCCAACCCCGGCCATGTGACTCCAGCTGCCCGTTCAGTACCTCTAGGGAAGACTACTGCCCGGCAGAGGCCATGCCTACCTATAGTTCTAGTCTCCACAGCACTAGGAGGCTTATTAAATGTGTATTGAATAGATCAATATTTTAAAGCTATAGCATAAAAGATTATTAAAAAAAGTTTCCTATAAGTAAGAGACAAAAGGAAGAACAAATGCCATCTACCAACATACGTTAAAATATATATGTAATATGATAATATGTAATATTTATATAATACAATAATGTTATAATATTTTATTTTATCTTTAAATACAAATTAATTTGCAACAGTTTTCCCTGAAGAGACTATGATGGACTCAGCTCCTTCTCCAGTTGACCTTGAGCTTGACCATAATATGCTTTGTGGGTTTTCCCTCATCTACACTGTATTTGTGGTGAAAAACCCTGACCTTTCATCTCTGAAGATGGTTAGATACTATCTTCAACTACTATATTTGCATGTGGCCACACTTACCAGTACTGTTTCCAAACTGTCTGCCACCAGGACTTTTCAACCTATGCCTAACTTTTCCATCTTCTTCTCAGAGTTTATAGACTGATTGCCCCTGTCTTTACCTTCTCCAAACTATGCTACCTCTTGCACTTTTCTCCAAAAAATTTTCTTAAAAACCTTTTCATCGCTTGAAAAACAAAACGAAAATCCCTCTCCACTTCTGACCTAGCTTTCTCCTAAAAAAAAATTTGCTTTTGATCTCAGTCTTCTTTTGTTCATTATACAATTCACCTAACTAATTTGGCTCGGCACATTGGAAGGCATTCATAGGATGATGAAGATAAGGGTGGTTCCGATTCAGCTCTCTCTTTCCCAATGAACTCTTCCTTACACCCTCTCAAACCAGGGTGGACTTACAAAGGTACCATGACAGACCTTCGAGAAGCAGTTGGGAAGAGTTTGCTATGAATCACAGTGATATCATTTCTGTCAGCATAGAGTAATGTTGCACATTGAGAGTTCCAAGGTCACATTGCCTAATGGAATTTTTGTGCTCTGTGAGGGTTAGGGGAATGATTAGGTGGACAGGAATGGCTGCAAGGTGCCAAGGTTAGAGATGAAATGAATAAGCAGGAGACAGGGTTACTATGCTTTAGGTCATTTATGTTGACCTACTCCTAAGGTTATTACAAAACCGTACCTTTTCAAAAGATTGCACTTTACTTTGCTACAGATTCAGATATTTGCTAATATTGAAGTGTCCATAAATAATATAACAAAAAGGAACAGTAACCTCAAGTTTGCATTTGATACTAGTTTTCAATTACTCACTGCACTCTTTCCTAGCCTTAAAATGGTGGCTTCCTAAGGGTTCTTCCACCATTGAAAGGGTGTTGTAAAATGTTTAGAAATCCTATCAAAGCAAAATTAACTTGGGTTTGCAATCATGTGTAAATCAATTTTGGAACTCTACTAATATCAGATGGAATCTAAGATTGTATTCACCCACTCCTTTGCTCTGGTTTTTAAAAACTTTTTATTTTGAGATATTTATAGAGCCACATGCAGTTGTAAGAATAACACAGAGAGATCTCCTGTACCCGCCCCAGTTGTAATATATTGTATTTTTGTGTCAAAATTCATAAGGAATATTGGTCTGTAGTTTTCCTCCCTCCCTCCCTCCCTCCCTCCCACCCTCCCTTCCTTCCTCCCATCTGTCTGTCTTTGGTATTAGTATCAAGGCAATTCTAGTTTCATAAAATGAATTGGGAAGCATTCCCTCCACTTCTGTTTTCTGGAAGAGACTGTGGGTTACCTCAACATTTTTTAAACTCCCATTTTGTGTGGTTCTGAGTATTACACAGCACATATGCATAATTTACCACAATCTACTGTTACCGCATTTTACCTGCTTGAGTGAAATGTAGAAATGTCATCTCCATTACAGCCATTTACCCTCTTCTATTTTATAATCTGATGGTCTTATATCTTTCCTCCACTTACATTTAAAATGGTACCAGGCTGTGTGGCTAATTTTTTAAACACATTTTTGCTTCAACCATCAAAAACATTTAGACACACACAATAGGAGACAGACAGGTTATTGTATTAGCAATGTTTTGCTTATCACATTCTTTCTTCCCAATATTCCAAGCTTCCTTCTTTTATCCTTTCTCTTCTGTTTGGAGAACTTCTTTCAGCCCTTCTTTTAGGGTAGGTGGGCTAGTGACAAATTTCCCTTAGGTTTCCTTCAATTAAAATGTCTTCATTTTCCTTCATTCCTAAAGGACAATTTCACTGAATATGGGCTTCTGGGTTGAGGGTGCTTTTCTTTCAGCATCTGAAAGATAGTTTCTTATGAGAGATCCAGTATCATTCAAATCATTTTTCCCTAAAATGATGTGTCATTTTCCCCTTGCTGTTTACAATATTTTTCTTTATACTTAGTTTTCTTTTTTGTCTTTATTTTTTTTAAGCAGCTTAAGTTCACGGCAAAATGAAGTAGAAGGTACAGAGATTTCCCATATTAAGTTTGAGATCTTCCCAGTTCTTGGTCTGTTAAGTGTAACTCAATTGAAACATCGACATTGGAGGTATGATGTTATAAGATTCTAGATTTTACTAAAGCCTTCTGTTTTCCTTGATTTTTAGACATTACTTCAGCAGAAAAAGAGGTATCAAGGGGTATCATTCCTTCCTTGTTCCTATAAGTGGGGAGAGAAGTCCAGTTTCTCCACTTGGGCTCCATTCACACCTGAAGTGGGAGGGGGGTCCTCATGATGGCTGGGCACAGGTGGGAGTCTTGGCTTCCTACTAGGCCTCCTCTGCTACCTTCCTGGCTGAGAGGAGTTGAAGTGCATTGTTAGAGTTCTCCACATGGTCTCCACCGGCACCGTGGGCGTGGGGGTAAGTACGTAAGGATGAGGGTGGGAAGGAGGAAGATGGCGAGGTGGCCTTGGGACCACTGTGTGGTGGTGAAAGTCCTAACCCTTCCTGAACCCCTTCTGACACCACCTGGGAGGGAAACGGAAGAGAGTGCTTCACTTCTAACAGGTGAGGATGAAAAGTCGGCTTCCATTTAGTCTTCCCTGACATGGCTGGGGCAGACAGTGAGGTCAGGGTACCTTCTTACAGCCTAACAAGGGTGGAAGTTGAGGCTTGCCACTTAGCCTTTTCAGGTGTGACTCTGAGTGATATCACAGTTTTTTCCCATGTTGTTTGGCTAGAGTAGAGTAGCTACTGTCTAAACATTTTCTGTCTTGCTAGGCTGCCCCTCTCCTGGTCCTTTGGCCGGAGAGAACAGGCTTTCATTGGGGCTCCTTCTTGTCTGTGCACACTGGTATTTCACATTCTTCTGCTCCAAGCCTGTGACATAAGGGGCAAGAATGAAGCAAAACAAAACAAAAGGGAAAATCGGAAATTCACTACCATGTCATTCTTTGGATTCAAATGTCCTTATCTGGTTTGCTTTTTTCAGAGACTTCTTATGTTTGTTTTACATATAAGGTTCAGTGTTTCTAGTTGGACTTAACAAGAGGAATAGGAAAAAATACATCTACTCCATCTTCCTTGAACATGCTGCCTAATTTTCTAAATCCATTTCGTCTAATAAAATGCAGAGGCAAAGGAAGAAGATCCTAAAATCAAATTAGCCAGTATTTGTATTTGCTCATCACTAGAGGAAGGGATGTGAAGTATTGGCTAAAAAGATTTCTCGAACTAATCTGCTCATTCCCCCCCCCCACCCTCTTAGTAACATCCAGTCCACTATGTCTACTTACAAAAATCTGCACATTTTTCTACATAAGACATGAGAATAGGTGGACGCTATCTCAGTCTGGCCTCAAGCTTATCCCACAATAAAATAGGGAGTCAAATGCCAATATTTATGGATGCTGACATAGTGGAATCATGAGGCGATGTTAAAGAAACCAGGGTGCAAGCTCTTCATTCATACAGCCTTATGCTATGTTTTGCGTTATATTATGTTAGACTGCATTCATTATACTTATTTTTACATCTTTTCCTTCCTGTGAGCTTCCTAGACTGTGCGCTTCTCCAGGAAAGGAGATAACCCAAATATAGTAGCTGGCACATTGCAAGTACCTGATAAATCCTAGTCCTTCTTGTCCACTCCTTTTTCCACCCCTTGCTAGTTCAGGATGAAAGCAGAAAGCCCAGAGGAGAAACTGCATCTGCAGTTAATCTAGGCTTAAAGGCTTGAAGAAGACCTCTGAATCGGTAGCCAGGTACCATCAATCAGTACCTTAAACTAGATCTTGCAGGAAGTGCTGGCCACCTCCCAGCTCACACCATCTTAGAAGATCCTGACACAGCAGACATCACGGGATTAAAAGGAAGGGGTTGTCATGGCGCCTGGGTGGCTCAGTCGCTTAAGCGTCTGCTTTTGGCTCCAGTCATCATCCCAGGGTCCTGGAATCAATCCCAGAGTCCCAGGATCAAGTCTTAGGGTTGAGTCACCCCGCTCCTGTGTAGGGCTCCCTGCTCAGTGGGGAGTTTGCTTCTCCCTCTCTCCCTACCCCCGGCTTGTGCACTCTCTCTCTCCCCCCTCACTCTCTTTCTCAAATCAATAAATAAGATCTTAAAAAAAAGAAAAATGGTTGTAGAACGCTGTCTTCCACTTCCTTCCTCTTAGAGCTTTGACCAATTTTGTCAATATTTGTTCATTTATTCAATACATATTTATGGAGGTAGAGAGGATGAAGTAGAAGTATCCCCCTAGAGCCAAGTTTTCCAAACTGTGAACTGAGGATTGCCAGCAAGTACTAAGTAGGTAACAAGGATCCCTTAGATAACAAGTGTTCATTGATCAAATGAGTTTGAGAAATGCTGCTTACCACACTGCTCTCTCAGAGGGTTACAATGCACATCGAAGATTGAGAAGTTCTGTAGTAAACATCATTTAGCTTTGTTTAGCTGTGTTTCCTCCCCCCACCTCCACCTCCACCCCCCAATACCCACTGAAAACATAATATTCATGCTCTCTTTAGCCATACACATAAAGCTACTTCTAAGAAAGGTAGTCTCAAAGTTCCAAGAGCAGGGAAGTCATGCAAGAACAGCTAGGGGTGACGAGCAGAGCCCTGGAAGAAAGATGTGTGATCTTTCTTTGACTGTGATCTTAATTTGGCTGAGGTGAGAGGCAGATAAGGATGCGGTGGTATGGAAGAGGTTTTACACACTGAGAGACTAAAAATGAAGGAGGAATTTAGACTTACAGAGGCTATAGAGATGGTTTTTAGAAAGCAAACATTGTACTGGTCAAGAATGGTAAATACTTTTTGCAATAATACAAACTGTCTTTTATCAGTCAAAGTCTCAGCAGGAGAGGAATGGTTCGCTCAAATTAAGATAGTCAAGGAGGATTTAATGAAGGAACTAGTAATAAAGATATGGGCAGAACACAGGGTATCGGGGATATGTCATAATGGGTAGGGGAGACCTTTGGGCCACAAAAATGGGGGGCCATTGCCTTCCTTGGCCAGCATGTAGGGGAGGTAGCAGTTGCCAGAACCTGTATGAAGTGTCAAACAGGGAAAACTGCTTTGAGAAGGCCAGTGAGCCCCTCCAACTTCTCCCAGGCTCCCCTTCAGCTGAACCCACAGAAGTCGATCTCCCAGGGCAGAGAGCAGTATGGAGAGAAGGGTGGAGAGTAAACAGGGAAGAGCAAAGGGAAGATATTTGGCCCATGTCTCAAGGTGGAAGTCTCTGGAAAGTGGCTAAAGATATTTGAACTCTGCCATTTCCTGACTATGACTATTCATGATTCATGAAACACTTTTGAAGTGGTCGACTGTGTCAAGACATGCCATTAAGCCCAACGAAGACATAAAGACAAGAAGATAGAGACCCAGCCCTCAGGTATACAAAAATAACCAAAACAGAGTGAAGAATAAGCAAGTGGTTAAAATACAGAGTGAAATATAAACATAAAGAGATGTACAAAGTATATGGGAGTTTTGGTGCAGATAATTTGCATAGCTCACTTATGACTTTGGCCTTGATATGCAATGCTAATAGATAAAATTGTTGGCTAAAGTAACCCTTCTGGTAGAAATGCAAATTTTGAGAATTTAAAAGGTATTTGAATTTTAATTTCATCTGTTAACAGCCAATAATAACCCATAATAGAAAATTGAGCTATTCAAAAAATTGCTTTCAGAATTAAAGTATATGCAAAAGACTTTCATGACTGCTAAGTGTTGTGAAACACCACATCATCCAACATTCTTAAAGATCCTTTTAAGCATTTGTTCTCATAGAGAAAATCCTTATGTAGTTTTCCACTTTAACCCAACAACTTCCATTTTGGCCTACTTCTCTCCAGGTTTTGTCTGTATATTCCAGACTTGGAATATATCTGATCCCAAAGAGTTTTATACCATTTTTTAGTTTAGGGAGGTAGATTATTATAGCCATGCAGTATTTCAGATAATTCAGACAGTCTCAGCTCTAGCTTGGCTGGAGCTGCCACTTTCCCAAAGCAATGTAAACAATCCACAGATAAATCCCAGGTGAGTCATCTATTTAAACTCTAAAGGGTGGGAGTCATGGGGTCAATGCCCACACCGATAGACACGTTTTGCATAAGAGAATTGAGGAAGGACAATGAACTTTTTGGAAATGAAAAAATTTGTCACACTCAAATTCTGATTGGATAGGGAAGCCTCAGCTGTAAACTGGTTTGATTATAGAAATAAAATATTAGAGTTATGACCTTGATAATACTCTTTTAGCTTTCTCTCTCTTTTGACTAAAAAGGAAAAAAAAAAAATCCTCCTTCCCTTACCGTGCCTTTTCCCCTCCTTCTCAAATAGAATAGTGTGATTTTCTGCCTAAGACGTTAGGAGTTGTGCCTCCCTTTGGATGCTTGTGAATGAAATGCTACGGACACAGCAGCTCTCTTGCGGGCTACCCATGTGCTTAGGGGATGCGGGGTAGGTTTCTAAAGTGTGTTCTTTTCTTCCCTCACTTATGGAAGTCATAAGGTATATATTTTCACCTTTATAATGGAAATCAAAAAGGTAAGATGTGGTTCATTTTATGAAATCTCACTGCACATGTGTAGGAATGTGGACCCTCTAAAATAAGGCATATCTCAATACTCTACTTCAATAGACCACAGCAAGAATACAAATCAATCTATTCTGGCACAGCAGGCCTTTCGGGCCTGGTTCCTACCTTACCTCGCAGACTCATCCCTGTGGTGGCCACCACTCACTCCTCCCAACACACAACACAGGAAACTGACCATCCTGACTCACTTCCCATTCCAGGCTTCCGGGCTGTTCTCCATTGCTCTCTGTGTCCACACCCTTTCCCTACTGTCCACCTGACAGGTAGATACTCAGTTCTCTAGGAAGCTTTTTAATCCTCAAACCACTTCCAGGAAAAGTGATCGCTTTCTTCTTGATTCCCCAAGAAGTCTTGCCTCATGGCACCAATACATATTACTAACCTAATTTCTTGTCTCCTAAACTGTGGGCTCCTTGTCTTAACACTGTGCTCCCAGCATCTAGTCCAGAAGGCACTTCAGATAATTGCCAAAGGAATAAATACAAAACACAACTTCCTTTTCACATAAGAAAACTGGCAGCCCTGAAGAGCAAGAAAAATATGAAGTGAAGGCAACCCACATTTTTTTTTTGCTTATATTCTAGGTATTGAATATTGTCCTAAATCCTTCATTGTAATATTTCATGCTCAAGTAATCCAGTAAGGAGCTGTCGAAATCCCTTAATCGCCAATGAGGAAATAAAGGCTTAGAGAAAAATAAACAACTTGCCCAAGAATCATACATGTTAACAAACTGGCAGGCAAAGAGAGACCCAGGTTTTTCTGACTGGAGAGACTAGGTGCTTCTCCATACACTAAGTGACGATCAATAAGAGGGAAAACATTTCCCTGTAGCTGCCCAGGGGAGAAAGCGAAAACATTAGTTTCCAGCTCCAAGGTCACTTTTCCTTATGACCAAGACTGGCTCTTTTGAGGGGCGCCTGGGTGGCTCAGTCGGTTAAGCGACTGCCTTCGGCTCAGGTCATGATCCCAGGGTCCCGGGATCGAGTCCCACATCGGGCTCCCTGCTCGGCAGGGAGTCTGCTTCTCCCTCTCCCTCTGCCTGCTGTTCCCCCTGCTTGTGCTTGTTCTGTGTCAAATATATAAAATCTTAAAAAAAAAAAAGACTGGCTCTTTTGAGGGGTGCCTGGGTGGCTCAGTCGGTTAAGCGACTGCCTTCGGCTCAGGTCATGATCCTGGAGTCCCGGGATCAAGTCCCGCATCGGGCTCCCTGCTCAGCAGGGAGTCTGCTTCTCCCTCTCCCTCTGCCTGCTGTTCCCCCTGCTTGTGCTTGTTCTGTCTGTGTCAAATAAATAAAATCTTAAAAAAAAAAAAAAAGACTGGCTCTTTTGAAAGAGGCCAGGTGAAAATATTTCATCATGTACCTTTGCCTTTTGTACATACCTGGAAGCATTCCTGCTTTTCTCTTTGCTATTCTGATTTCTCCAGGCTCCAAGGGCAGAGGTCTTTCACCTTGATGTTAGAAGTTCCAAGTGGAACAGAGGACAACAAGTGCAGAAGGTGCTCCCTGAAAATCTTTTGTTTAATCTTTTTTAAAGAGCAACACTTTTTTGTTTCATTTAACATACACTTTTATTGAGGACTTTCAACGTGCCAGGTACTGCTACAGGTGTTGGAGTCCACGGTGAACCAGGTGCCCACCAAGACACTGCAGCCTAGAGGGATACCTTTGAAGATCAAGAGAGTTAAAGTAAGTGAAAAATCCTTTACAGGCTCTGGAAGAGTTATTACTTGTTAGCTATCGAGTGGCTTAAAACAATGGTTTTTGGTTTTTTATTTTTTTTTTTTAAGTAGGCTTCACACCCAGCATGGAGCCCAATGCGGGGCTTGAGTTCACAACCCTGAGATCAAGACCTGAACTGAGATCAAGAGTCAGATGCATAACCGACTGAGCCACCCAGGCGAACCAAAACAGTGGTTTTTATAATCCCTTACAGTTCTCTGAATTGACTGGGCTCAGCGAGGTGGTTCTCATCTCATGAGGGTGCAGTGAGATGCTGGTTGTGTCTGCATCTGAAGACTTGACTGGGCTGGATGTCTGAGATGCCCACTCACATGGCTGGAGCTTCCTGCTGGCTGTGGGCTGGAGGCTCAGCTGAGTTAAGTCATGTGGCCTCCCTGGGTATCTTAGGCTTCTCCTTACAGTGTGGTGATTGGGGTTTGAGGTGGGGGATGGTCATCATAGCTCAGGATCTCGTCCTCAACTTCAGACACTCCCAAACTCCATTTTGTCAGGGAGGGCTCCCAGAAGAAAGCAGGCAACTGTGCTTACCCACTCCCGGCAAGGTGCCTCATGCCACTCTCTGCTTCGTTCAGCCAGCTCCAACCACAACGTCCTTCTTTCTGCACTTCAAACTCTCTTTGAACAGGCTATTTCCTCCACCTGAAATCTCTCCTTCCTTCCCTATGACCTATCTCTCCACTCCTACTACTTCCTGCGTAACTCCTCTTTTTCAGATTTCAGCCCAAATTATTATCATCTCAAGAGCAACAAATCCTTAAGTTTAACTGATTCTCCTATTTCTTCTTTCTTAACTTTGTGTTGTGAAATAATTATAGACTCACAGGAAGTTGAAAAAACTGTAGAGTGCTGTGGATCCTTCATCCAGCTTCCCCAAATGATGGCATATAGTCACTGTAGGACAAAAGCAAACCCAGGGCATTGACATTGGTACAATACTGTTACCAGACCACTCCAATTTCTTAAAAACAATTTTTTTCTTTTCCAAAATTATGGACATAATTCCCATAAGGCTTTATTTTTTTTCCATAGAGTGGGAAAAGCTGGATTATAGCTTTTATGGTAATGATGGTCTCTCCTCCCTATTTTTTATATAAAACTATATGGCTTTAGATAAAAATTCTCTTAATATATATTATATTAACAAAAGACTTTCAGATGTTGATCTGTGATAAAACCAAACTGACCCAGAGGAAGGTACACACTAAATCAAAAACCTGGCAAAAGAGAAGACACTCACTGAACTTCTACTAGATACCAAGGATTTTGCCAAAGGCAAGAATCAAGTGATGCAAAGACACAGTCCTTTTCTCAAAGGGTTCACAAACTGGGAGCAGGCATCTGAAACAGAGATGTGAGTAAGAAAAACGAATCACAGAGATTTCTTATCACTGTGACCTGGGAACAAATAGCTACTTTGTGTGTCAAGGAACAGACTGAAATACATTTTGGCCTAAATTCAGAACTCGATTCTGATGAAGCAAACAGAAGGGCCGTCATTGTTTAGAGGTGGATATAGGTGGATAATCCTAGAACCAGAATGGAACTAGGAAAAGAAGAGTAGAACTCAAGCAAACAGTACACATTGGGACCCATCTGTGTTTGGTTAGTACCTTGCAGGCCACACTTCCGAACACCTTCTGCTCTGATGTCACCTCTAAGCCAAAAGAATAAATCATCTTCCTTCTAAAAGATCTGTACCTCTGAAACAAATAATACATTATATGTTAAAAAAAAAAAAGAGAAGAAGAAGAAGATAGCAGGAGGGGAAGAATGAAGGGGGGACATCGGAGGGGGAGACGAACCATGAGAGACGATGGACTCTGAGAAACAAACTGAGGGTTCTAGAGGGGAGGGGGGTGGGGGGATGGGTTAGCCTGGTGATGGGTATTAAAAAGGGCATGTGCTAAAAAAAAAAAAAAGGGCACGTACTGCATGGAGCACTGGGTGTTATACGCAAACAATGAATCATGGAACACTACATCAAAAACTAATGATGTAGTGTATGGTGATTAACATAACATAATAAATAAATAAATAAATAAATAAATAAATAAATAAATAAAAGCCAAAAAAAAAAAAAGAGTTCCTCATCTCCATCAATGTCACAGCATTTTTCAAGCCAATTTTTATCACCCTCCTACCTTTCCCATATAGACGATGGATGTTTCTCAGAGCCATCTGTCCTCTGTTCTCACCAGCCCAACTCAGAGCCTCATTACCCTCAGTGTTTTGTTTTTTAAATAAAAGTATCTTGTTTGGCTTCTCTGATTAGAGGCTTGTTATCAGTTTCCTTAGGCTACCATCACAAATCACCACAAATTTGGTGGTTTAACATTAGAGAAAACACTATGGGGAGGTTCTTCAAAAAGTTAAAAATAGAACTACCATATGATTCAGGTAATCCCACTTCTTGGTAGATATCTGAAGAAAATGAAATCAGCACTCTTGATTGTGCTGACTGCAGAATTAGTCACAATGGTCAGGATATAGAACCCCACATGTCCATCAACGGATGAATGGATAAAGAAAATGTCGTGTATATAAATATATACAATGGAATAGTATTCAGCCATAAAATGAATGTAATCTTGCCATTTGTGATGACATGGATGAACTGGAGGGCATTACGCAAAGTGGAATAAGCCAGACAGAGAAAGAAAAATTTTTTTGGTGGGGCTTTTAGTATTTTATATATATATATATCTATTTTAGTATTTTATACACACATGTGTGCACACACACCAGGCAAGAAAAAGAAATAAAATTGGAAAGAAGTAAAATTGTCTTGTTTTGCTCTGGCTAGGACTTCAGTAGTATATTGAATAGGAGTGGTAAGAGTTAGCCTTATGGTATTCCTGATCTTAGAGCTTTCAATCTTTCACTATTGGGTATGATGATAGCTGTGGGCTTGTCATACATGGCCTTTATTATATTAAAGTATGTTCCTCTACACACAGTTTGTTGAGAATTTTTATCATGAAAATATGTTGTATTTTGTGAAATGTTTTTTCTTTATGTATTAAAAGGATATGATTTTTATCCCTCATTCTATTAATTTGGTGCACCACATTTATTCATTTGCATGTTGAACCATCCATGCATCCCAGGGATAAATCCCATTTATCATGGTGTGTGATCCTTAAAAGGTGCTTTTGAATTCAGTTAGCTAGTATTTTATTGAGAAATTTTGCATCTATATTCACTAGGGATATTGACCTGTAGTTTTCTTATCTTGTAGTGTTCTTTTTCATTCATTCATTCATTCATTTAATTTTATTTTTAAATCCAGTATAATTAATGTATTGTGTTATATTAGTTTCAGATGTAGTATTTTCTTTTAAGATTTTATTTATTTATTTGTCAGAAAGAGAGAGAGAGGGAGCATAAACAGGAGGAGTGGCAGGCAGAGGGAGAAGCAGACTCCTGCTGAGCAAGGAGCCTGATTCAGGACTCAATCCCAGGACTCCGGGATCATGACCTAAGCTGAAGGTAGACACTTAACTGACTGAGCCACCCAGGCGTCCCTGTCTTGCAGTATTCTTTTTTTTTTTTTTAAAGATTGTATTTATTTATTTGAGAGAGAGAGAATGAGAGACAGAGAGCACGAGAGGGAAGAGGGCAGAGGGAGAAGCAGACCCCCTGCTGAGCAGGGACCCCCCCCGATGTGGGACTCGATCCCGGGACTCCAGGATCATGACCTGAGCCGAAGGCAGTCACTTAACCAACTGAGCCACCCAGGCGCCCTCTTGCAGTATTCTTATCTGCCTTTGATATCAGGGCAATGCTGGCCTGATGAGTTTGGAAGTGTTTTCATTTTTTGGAAGAGTTTGAGAAGGAATAGCGTTAAATCTTCTTTAATGTAGAATTCACCAGTGAACCGATCTGGTCCTCGGCTTTTCTTTGTTAGTTTTCAATTAGTGATTCAATCTCCTTGTATAATCGGTCTATTCAGATTTTCTATTTCCACAATTCAGACTTGGTAGGGTGTGTGTTTCTAGGGTGTATGTTCCTAGTAATCTCTTATAAACTTTTTTATTTCTATGGTATCAGTTGTAGTGTCTCCTCTTTCACTTCTGATTTTATTGGAATCTTCTGTTTTTCTTAATCTGATGAAAGTTTTGTCAAGTTTGTTTATCTTTCCAAAAAAGGAACTCAGTTTCATTGATCTTTTCTATTGTTTTTCTGGTCTCTATTTCATTTATTTCTCCTCTGATCTTTGTTATTTCCTTCCTACTGCTAACTTTGGGCTTAGCTTGTTTTCCTTTTTCTAGTTCCTTAAGATATAAAATTAGGTTATTTTAGATCTTTCTTAATGTAGGTATTTATATCTATAAATTTCCCTCTTAGAACTACCTTGGCTGCATCTCATAGGTTTTGGTATGTTGTGTTTCCATTTTAATTTATTTGAATTTTTTTTTTTTGCTTGTTTCAAGATATTTTTTGATCTCCACTTTGATTTCTTCTTTAACTCATTGGTTGTTGAGGAGCATGTTGTTTAATTTCCACATGATTATGAATTTTCCATACTTCCTCCTGTTACTGATTTCTGGTTTCATATTATTGTGGTCAGAAAAGATACTTGGTATGATTTCAATCTTCTTAAATTTGCTATGACTTGTGACCTATCACATGACCTATCTTGGAGAATGTTCCATGTGTGCTTAAGAAGAAAGTATATTCTGTTGTTATTGGATGGAAAGATCTGTACATATCTGTTAACTTATTTGGTTTAAAGTATAGTTCAAGTCAAACATTTCTTGGTTGATTTTCTGTCTGCATGATCTACCCAATATTGAAAGTGGAGTCCCGAAGTCCTCCAGTATTGTCTGGAGTCCCCTACTATTATTGTATTGTTGTCTATTTCTCCCTTCAAATCTCTTAGTATTTTGCTTAATATATTAGATGCCCTGTTGTTGGATGCATACATATTTACAATTATCATATCTTTTTAATGAACTGACCCCTTTATCATTATATAATGACCTTCTTTGCTTTTGTTACCATTTTTGGCTTTAGAGTCCATTTTGTCTGATACAAGGATAAGCTACCCCTGCTTTCTACTTGCATGGGATATCTTTTTCCATCCCTTCACTTTTAGCCTACGTGTATCCTTAAAGCTGAAGTGAGTCTCTTTTAGGCGGTGTATAGTTGGGTCTTGATTTGTTATCCATCCAGCCACTCTATTCTTTTTGATTAGAGAATTCAATCAATTTACACTGAGTAATTATTGATAGAGAGGAGAGGACTTACAATGCCATCTTATGGTTTCTGGCTATTTTGTAGTTCCCTTATTTCTTTCTTCCTCTCTTGCTGCCTTCCTGTGCGAATTGATGATTTTCCATAGTGGTAGGTTTTGTTTCCCTTCTTTTTATCTTTTGTGAATCTACTGTAGGTTTTTGCCTTGTGGTTACCATGAGGCTAACATAAAACATCTTATAGGTGTAACAGTGTATTTTACAAAACACACAGAAGCTAGCATAAAAAACACTAACCTTTTATTACCCCTTTTTGTTTTTGAGGTCACAAGTTACCTCTTTTATATTGTGGACTCATTAACAAATTATTACAGCTATACAGTTATTTTTAACACTATTGTCCTTTATCCTTTATACTAGAGTTAAGCAGTTAACACACCACCATATTATAGTATTATAATACTATATTGTTATGTATTATGTATTTGACTACACACTTAGCTTTTCCAGTATGTAGTATATTTCTATATGTTCTCATGTTACTAATTAGTATCATTTCATTTCAGCTTTAAAAACTCAATTCAGCATTTATTAGGCAGTTCTAGTGGTGATGAATTCCCTCAGCTTTTGTTTGTCTGGGAAAATCTCTCTCCCTCTTTTCTGAAGAACTTTGCCAGACAGTGTATTCTTGGTTGGCAGGGATGTTTTTTCCCAGTACTTGTAATGTATCAGCTCACTCTCTCCTGGCCTACACGGTTCCTGCTGAGGAACCCAATGATAGCTTTATAGGGGCCCCTTACAAGTTACAAGCTTTTATTTTTTCGCTTGCTACTTTTAAGAGTCTTTGTCTTTAATTTTTTGACAGCTTTATTATAATGTGTCTTGAAGGGGATCTAAATTGATTTTATGTGGTGACCCATGAGCTTTGTGAACTTGAGTATCCAATTTCTTTCCAAGCTTGGGATGTTCTCAGCCATTATTTCTTTAAATAAATTTTCTGCCCCCTTCTCCTTCTCATCTCCTTCTGGAACCCCAATAATTCAGAAACTGGTTCTTTTGATGGTATTCCATGGATCACATAGGCTTTCCCTACTCTTTTCCATTCTTTTTGCTTTGTTCTCCCCTGACTGGATTGTCTCAAAGTCATTGTCTTCTGTCTCACAGATTCTTTCTTCTGACTGATCTATTCTTCTGCTAACGATCTCTACTGCATTTTTCATTTCATTTGTTGTATTCTTCAGTTCCAGAATTTCTGCTCATTTCTTTTTTTAATTTTCTATCTCTTTGTTAAACTTCTCATTTTGCTCATGTATTGTTTTCCTGGTTTTGCTGAATTCTTTCTGTCTTATCTTGAAGTTCATCAAGTTTCCTTAAAACTGCTATTTTGAATTCTTTACCAGATAAATCACAGAGCTCCATGTTGTGGAGTCAGTTCCTGGAAAACTACTGTGATTCATTGATGGTGTCATGCTTCCTTGTTTTTTTCATGTTTTGTGAAGTTTTGCATTGCTGTCTTCCTATATGAAGTAGCAGTCACCTCCAGTCTTTAATCGCTGCCTTCAGGAGAGACCTATCTTCCATCAGCTCCTCTAGTAACTTGAAGGTATCATCAGACCCTCTATGAATACAGCTGATGCACACTTCTTGTTCCCTGTATTGGCAGAGTTCTTAAGCTTATGTGTCTTCTCTTGACTCCACACCAGGCCATGTAGTGACTGCCTTCCTTTTGTTTTACCAAAGGTTGCTGTAAAGCTCAAGTTTGTGGCCTTTCCCTGGCCCACATACTCGGGCCAGCCTTCTGTGTGTGCTCACTAGCTGTCTGCCAAGCCTTGCTCTTGCCACCACTTTTGGAACTTGTACAAAGAACCAGCCACAGGACTGGGCAGGGGCTATGTGTGTGTGAGTGGAGAACACTGAGCACTGGGGTACTCCATGGGCCAGTTGAGGGGATCTACAGGCAAGGTACTCCCATGGTTTGTAGTTGAGTTTCTTGATAGAGTTTATGACACAGTTGGTAGGATCCGTATCTCTTCAATGCCCTCTGAGAGCCCTATCTGCTGCTTTCCCAGTTTCTTCCCACCACTGCCCCCCCCCCCCCCACTGAAGTCATGCAGCTCAAGATTCAGTACTCTAGAAAGGAGGAAAGAGGAAAAGAAACCTCTTTTGTGGCATTCTGCACAGCTGGGGAAGCCAGGTACTCATTCATGCTTTCATCTCCCTCCACAAGAGAAGTCAGGGGCTAAGATCCCTCTTGGGCCCTCAGCTGTGTTGCCTTGGGAGAGGAGTGGTACAAGTCAAGTCAAGCTGTTCTTCTTACCCTCTCCAATGCATTCAAACTAGAATTTTTTGCTCTATTTTTTTTTTTTTTTGCTGGAACTTCTCCTCTGGACTCGACTTCTACAAAAGCTCTCTCATCCATGGGTGATGGTCTAACACAGTGTTTTCTAGGACTGTGGCTGAGAGGGCCTAGAGCCAGTTCACAGGGTCCATAGCCAGGACCAAAGTCTGTATGCCTATTACCCAACACACAGGTGGGTGAGACTTTTCTCAGGACCCTTGGCTTATGGTGCTGGATCCCACAGCTCCCACAGAGGCACTTCTGTCTGTTGATGGATGCTAAATTATTGTCATTGAGGGGGGAGGACAAAAACAAGGGAAATCTTATTTCCCCATGAGGCTGCTATTACTCCTCCAGAATATCTTCTTTTAATCTACATTTCTTGCATTATTGAGATTGTGCACTTTTTTTTTTTTTTTCTAATATATTTCTTCTTTGGTCATGATCATGTCCTTTGCCCATTTTTCTTTGGAGGTGATAGCATTTTTTTTTCCTTTTAAAATTCTTTAGATAGTAAGGATATCAATTGTTTGCAATAAATATGGCAAATACTACCCCCAGCTTGTGTCTTTTTTATCAAAACAGAAAAAGAGTTGTTATATTTTTTAAAGTGCAGAAATATTAAAATCCTGTAAGAGCCCTTTATAAGAGCAAGGCAAAATATTTGACGTACATCAGAGTATACACTTCACAACTGCACATCCTGGGCTCCACCCCAACCCCTAGAATTCTGCAGTGATGTGTGTGGTTGGTTTGAGAGCCACCATAATGTAGAAACACAAGAACCAGCAGGATCACATCCACAAAGAATGAAGACTGGTGGTTCAGCAGGACCCACTGTGAAAAGACATGTGCAATCGGAATTATTTACACTATTTAACCATTCTCACAAAAATTAATGGAAGTTTTTAAAGAAGTCTTTCAAATGCAGAAATAATCTTTAATATTCCAACTGGGAGATGATTTATTTACAAGCATTTTAGACAAGATGACTCCAGTCATGGGGCGCCTGGGTGGCTCAGTCGTTAAGCGCCAGCCTTTGGCTCAGGTCATGATCCCAGGGTCCTGGGATCGAGCCCCGCATCGGGCTCCCTGCTCAGCGGGAAGCCTGCTTCTCCCTCTCCCACTCCCCCTGCTTGTGTTCCCTCTCTCACTGTGTCTCTCTTTGTCAAATAAATAAATAAAATCTTAAAAAAAAAAAAAAAGATGACTCCGGTCATATAAAAGTTTAGTTTTATTATAGCACTTTATGCAAACATTCAGTACTTTTTGCCACTTCTATAATCTTTCAGCAAGGCAGTAAGTTACAAATAAGAAAATATAAACAAAAACCATACAATTTATTAACAAAGTCTACTTTGAATTATTCTATAAGTTTTATAATGCAATTAACACCAGTATTTTATTCCATTTGATAATGTTTCTTTTGGTTCCTTTAATTACAAAATCTGAAGACTCTGACCTTGGTGAAATAATCTTCGGTTGCGGCAGGAAATGTTAAACAGGTAATTCTACAGAGTTTTTCCAGTAAGCGCTCACTTTTTAACTTTGATTAAATGCCATGTTTTAACACAAATATTAGAAAATATTTAACAGCTCCTATGGTCACAGTTCACTAGCGCTTTGCTCCCGCCTGGACACTGACCATGGAAAAATAGATGCCTTTCTGAGCCAGCAACTGTTGATGCGTGCCATGCTCCTTGACCTTGCCATTCTGAAACACCACTATTAAGTCTGCATTCTGGATGGTGGACAGGCGGTGAGCGATCACGATGCAGGTGCGGCCTTCTCTGGCTTTGTCCAGGGCTTCTTGGACAACCTGATCAATAACCACATAAATTAATTCTGATAAAAACTGTCCTCTCCCTTCCTCCTCCATAGTAAGGCCCACAATCTTCCAACAAGAGGTCTTTCCTTAATGACGGGATCAGTGAAATATCACAGAATTCACAAAGCAAAGAATTTGTCGTATTGGAAGATAAGGGAATCCTAGTCTGGATTAGTTCTGAGGCAGGAGTCATCTACTCTTGAAGTTATGACAATAAATACAGTCTGTGCAATCATTTGAAGACATTTACTGGTGTGCCCACCCACACAACATCCTTCAGAGCCACCCTCCGGTCCAGCTCTACAGCAAATCCAGGGAGACTGAGCACAGGCTGAACACAGGCTCCTTGAATTTTGGGATTTTAGTAAAGAATTAATTTGTCTTTCAGATACCTGAATAGTCAACTTTTTCTCCAATTGAAAATGATTACTAATATTTATCTTAAGGTAGAGTCAGCTTTTATAGTGTATTAACCTCCCACTTCTTTAGAGTTGGAGATGCCACTGGTAGAAATGGGAAAGTGGCCTCCTGAACATGGCGTCTTTGGTCAATACAAACTGATCCAAGGCTATTTTTTGGAGCCTGAGTGCTCTAAGACTGATTTCCCTTATTTTGTCTTAGGTCTCCTGAATAAGAGCTACAGAAAGTGTCCACATTCTGCGGAAAGCTGATGTAAGTAACAACATATCTGGGCTGAATTTTGTTCTCTACTGTGGAAGACAGAAGCATTTAAGGACAACCAATTCAAGGGTGATGAATCCAATTTAAATGCTTACCTTTTCACTCTCTGTATCCAGAGCTGATGTAGCTTCATCCAAAAGCAAAATATGAGGCTGTCGAACAAGGGCACGAGCTATGGCAATGCGCTGCTTCTGGCCCCCAGAGAGCTGGGTTCCTTTGTCTCCTACTCTGGTGTTATATTTCTGTGAATAGGGTTTTGTTATTATGAAACAGAGAACTGATAATCCTAAAAAAGAGTTTGCTCACAGAAAATAGGATGACTACGTCCATAAACAGACAAATTTTGGTTCAGAAGCTACGAATGGTCTCATAGAGGCTTAAACATCAAAAATGTAGCTCTAAATGGCAGGTCTGATCTCTCTTCTTGAAAATAGACATTTGGGGGGGCACCCGGGTGGCTCAGTCCATTAAGCATCTGCCTTCAGCTCAGGTCATGATCCTGGGGTCCTGGGATCGAGCCCCATGTTGGGCTCCCTGCTCAGGGGGGAGTCTGCTTGTCCCTCTCCCTCTGCTCCTGCTCCTGCTGGTGCTCTCACGTGTACTCTCTTTCTCTCTCTCAAATAAATAAAAATCTTTAAAAAAATTTTTTTTTAAAAATAAAATAAACATTTTGGTCTGAGAGCTATGTTTTAGCGTAAACAAGTCAATATCTTTATGAGGAAGAATACTGTTACAATGTTAGTCTCTTCCAGTCTTCTGGTTTCATTATATTTGGGACAAGTTTGGTTCGAGGAAGGAAATCGGACTTAAAGGGGCTATGCAATAAATGAAGCTCATTTTACTTACAACCAGCAGGTGGTGCTCTCTATACTGAAGTCAGGAAGGAAAGCCATTTCTTGGGATGCTAGCTAGCCTTCGGGTATCTGTTTTTATAAATCTCTAAGACTTCAAAAATTTTAATGGATGCTAAGGAATTCCATCTTGATATCTAACTTTAAAAGCTAAAATCTCCTTTTTTAATTTTTTGATTTTAGAGTTCTCCCAAAGTTCTTCACATATTGTGTCCCACAGTAGATAATTGTCATTAACTACTCAATAGGATGACAGGGACAGGAGTTAAAAGGATATGAAGGGGAGAGCAGGAACAAGACGTGACAGCAGGTGAACCTAGAGAACAATACTATCATCATTTTCAGCCCCTTGCCAGGCTGGAATTTTAGTCAAATCATGGGCTCTGATTCTGACCCCCGGAGTTTTACTTAAAAATTTATGTTCTATATAGGATTGCCTATTTTTATTGGCTATATCTGGTTGCCCTAGTTCAGTAGCAGTCAGACTGAGATCTGCACTTGCAGGTGGAGTCCCAGGACCCCAGGGCCGCAGGTGCCTCAGGAGGCAGGAGCACTGTGTGTCCCATGTGAGAGCAGGGGTTCCCAGGCTGCACTGAGACCATATGATCCTCTTGCAGCAGGTAAAGGCAGGGCTGTAACCCTGAAGGAAGTCAGTAACCAGAATAGCTTCCTGCAGGGTGAGCTAAATTCTAGTAGGAATCGCTCAGGTAAAGAAGTGGGTCCTTGGTCAGAAAACAGGGCTCAAGACCGGGAGCCCAGAAAGGCTGGGTCCCTGTGGCAGACAAATGAATGCCAGAGGGGCAAGGTATATTTAATAAGCAAGTTAATATTTACTCTCTGTGTTTGTCTTTGTTAACCCCTAGCCCAGTGGTGCTCACACTGCAGCCTGGTATCTGGGCTGTTAAAACACAGATTGCTAGACTCTACCTCCAACGTTTTTGATCCAGCAGGTTCTAATGTGATGGTTCAGGCCCATACTTTGAGATCATTAGTAAAGGGATTGAAGCTTTATCTTTCAAGTTTTCTAGCCTTGGGAAAGACCGATTATCCACAGCTGGGCAAGAAGGTTAAATGGAGGGGAAAGGAACAATTCCTCCTCCTGGGGGTCTATGATGTGGTGGCAACAGTTATCAGAAGAAGAGCCTCAAGAAAAGGAAGTTTGGGAAAGAGTTAGGGCCAGCTGGTATCGCCATCCTTCCCCATAAGGAAATTGCCTTCCCTGCTGGTTTGAGGCTACTGAGCTTTATTTTTGAGGAGTGTTTCCTTATTATAAAGAAACTAACTGGTGATAATGGGAGGGCGTATAGACAAGCCAGGTCAAGGTGACTTCAAAATGCAGCACCTAAGGGGCTTAAGAGAGGGCAAGAGGTTCCTTTTATCTAATTTCCCAGGAAGAATTTGGGGGCATCATGGACAACAGCTCAGGGAACCCCAAGGAAGGTTTTGAGAATCAGCCCTATAAGCAGAGCTTGGGGGCCATGAAATGTGCAATGATGAGAGACTACATAATACCACACTCACTCCAAGGGCTCAGCTCTATTGAGGAAGAGCCGTCTTTCTGACATGGGTTCAGTTCCCCAGCCTGGCCCGACTCCACAGAGGTAGGTTTGCAGCTTGGGAGGGAGCAGCAAGGAGGCAGAAGGAAGGTCAGGAGAGAAATGGGGGTGGAGAGGCTGGTGCCTGCTTCTGTGGGTGCTGTACTTAGGCTCAGAGGGAAAGGCTTCCTCCAAATATGCACTCTTTGGTCAGGCTTGCTCACAGGGGGAGCCAGTCGGGTGATCATGCAAACACAGTATCAAATGGGGATAGGAAGTACAGCAAGATGTTGTATACAGGTGTGTATTTCGGTTGCTCACTTCTCTTCACCTTTGGGAAACCAGCCCTTTAGAAATCAAAGTGCAGGCCAGGGAGGTTGCCACGGGCTCTTGGGCTCCTAAATTGGAGGAAGACTTACATCAGGGAGTGTCTCGATGAAGGGGTGTATGTTGGCCTCCTTGGCCGCCCGCACGATCTCTTCCTGTGACACGACCCGGCTGTTGTCTCCGTAGGCAATGTTCTCTGCAATGCTGCAGTCGAACAGGATGGGCTCCTGGGACACAATGCCCAGGTGTGCGCGGAGCCATTGGACATTCAGGTGTTTTATCTCTTTGCCATCAATTAGCTGAAAACGAGAGTACATAGGTAACTTCAGGACCGGCACATTTTTAATTTAGCAAAATCAGTATCGTTATCTCGTACACTAAAATTGTCAAGTTACCATGGGACGACATTTTTGTTGTTCTGTTGAGTTTGGGTTGTCAAAGTCAACTGAACAAGGTCATAACTGTATGCTCTGATGAACTGTCATGCTCATTCTGTTTTAACCCTGGTTTCCGATATATGCATGTGGTAATCAGGATAACACCCCCAGCCCCAAGATATCCATATTCTAATCCATGAAACCTCTGAATGCTACATCCCGTGGCAAAGGGAGTTAAGGTATAAGGTTGCTCATCAGCTGATCTCAAAATAAGATGATCTTGGATGATCCAGGTGGGCCCAGTGTAATCATGAGGGTCCTTCACTGTGCAAGAGAGAGGCAGGACAGTATCAGAGCGGTGCAATATGACCAAGACTCAATTAGTCACTGTTGGCTTTGAAGCCATTGTTGGCTTCAAGGAAGGGGCCAGGAGCTAGAGGAAGAAAACGGTCCCCTAGAGCCTGCAGAAGGAACACCGCCCTGGTGGCACTTTAATGTTAGCCTGGTGAAATCCATTCTAGACATCTGACTTCCAGAATTTGTAAGATAATAAGTTTGTACGGCTTTATACCATGAAATTTGCCGGCATCCTTCTTCTTACGTATCAGTTTTTCACAAGAAAAGTAGCTGAGATTAGACTGGAAATCAGTAACTACTGTGAGCACATAATAGGTTTGCAAGTCAGGTTTCTAAGAATCAGGTTTTGGACGAATGGGATGCAGCAGTTAAACGGAAAAGAAGTGTGGGAAGGTGGCACCTGTATCTCCATGTAGTTGTTGATCTTGGGGAAATGAATTAATTTCTCTGACAGCTTCTTTGCGGGTAAAATGGGAATTATGAGAATAATTCCTAAACTCATAGAACTGAGGCCTGCATGAGATCATGTCTAGACCCCACTGAACACAGTGCTGGGCACTACGTATGTGCTCCAAGACTGCCAGAGACTGGTAACTCTGTGTCGCTGTCATTAAAACTACAGTGGCTGGACGCAGGCTGGGCGGCCGCAATGATGGACAGATATCTACAATGTTGGGCCAACGGAAGAGGAGGGAGAAGCTGCCTCTTCTCTAATGACCTGGCTCCTGGGGTTACCCTGCAGGAGCCTGGGGAGTGCTCCTTCTAGCCTTGCTCGGATGCACATAAGTCTGCCCAAAAGATCTACTTTGCAAGAGAACTGGTATTCAAGGGAGAGAGCTATTCATCCCCTCTGAAGAAGCAAGTGACTCAGCTTCAGGCTTTTCCCATAGTGCTGGTGAGTGTCTACCGCGCTATATATACTCTCTGGATCCCATGTGCCCAGCTGGGTGTCCCTGGGAGACAGCTAGCCAGGGGTAAGGTACAGTCTTTGCCGCGGGAACGTAGCTTCTGTTTGTAAAGCTGGTAAGTGCAGGGATAGGAAACACAGTCACGACCTTATTAGTACCCAGCCCAGTTGCCATGGAGACTCTTTCAGCATCTATGTTCTAGGCTTCCTTACAGTGTTAAGTGAAGGTGGGAAGTAGAGGGTGGAGAGAGGCAGTAAAAACCATACAAGAATGTGGCAAAACAGCAGATCTTGTGAGGTGGAACACTGTACTTGAGAAATGGAAAGTTCAGGGAAGGAGTAGCATAATTTTCTCCAAGCTTATGCTCCTGGGAGGAAAACAGACACTGCCTAACTAATATGATTAGACAAATGTGAAGGATCCCATCAAGTTTTAATGAGTTTCTCTATCACACTGAATACAGTAACACTCTTGGCCCTCCTCATGCCCACATGATGCACTGGAATTGCAAATACTTAAAGCCTGTGCTACCTGAAGCATCCTTTCTGTAGAGAAAACACGTTTAGAAGCCTAAATGTAAAAGACACCAATGCAGAGGTTCTTTGGCTGAGGCATGGGTGATGGTCTGAGGGAAGACCGAGGATATTTGGGGAATTGGTGAACACTGTTCAAAAGATACTGACCTAAATAAAGCTTAACCAGAAAAGTAAACACCTTGGTAATAATAAGGTAAAACCAGGTTAAATGACTAGCTATCTCTATCCTAGAGCATTAAATGCACTGCTGCCTTCATTAGCACAATCAAATGTTAAAAATATGTATTATTCTGCTCTACGTATTTACTCTGAAATCATGATTACAGATAAATTATTGAGCACTGACTACATTATAGGTCCAGTGATAAGCATGTCTCATGCATTCTCTTGTTTAATCTTCACAACAACTCTAGTGAGGTAGCTGTGTCTTTTCTTGTTTTCTTAAGATTTATTTATTTATTTTAGAGGGCGCCTGGGTGGCTCAGTCGTTAAGCGTCTGCCTTCAGCTCAGGTCACGATCCCGGAGTCCTGGGATCGAGTCCCACATCGGGCTCCCTGCCCGGCAGGAGGCCTGCTTCTCCCTCTCCCACTCCCCCTGCTTGTGTTCCTGCTCTCACTATCTCTCTCTCTGTCAAATAAATAAATAAAAATCTAAAAAAAAAAAAGATTTATTTATTTATTTTAGAGAGCGAGAGTGTGTGTGGTGAGTGGTGGGGAGGGGCAGAGGGAGAGAAACCCAAGCAGACTCCCTGCTAAGCGACCCTGGGGCTCCATCTCACGACCCATGAGATCCTGACCTGAACTCTGAAACCAAGAGTCAGACACTTAACGGACTGAGCCACCCGGGTGTCCCTGGGTAGGTGTGGTTTTAATCTCCATTTTACAGATTCAAAAATGAGCAAAGTTAAGTAACTTACACAAGATCACACAGTAACCAGGGGAGCTAGGATTGAATTTATACAGTATAGGCTGGGTTTTGGTAACACAAGTGCCTTATAATTGAAAAATACTCTCTGTCCTCCCTCACAGAGGAATGCCCCATGTTAGCTCAGGGGCCCACCTGGTAATACCCAGACTATGACAACAGGACTTCTGCATGTGATAGACTGGAGGGGAGAAAGGAAAGGTCGGGGAAGACTTAGATCAGAGGCGTGTTAACAGGAAGGTAATGAAGTTTGGCTTCAAGGGTCCTGAACTGCAGGTAACTGCTGACAGCTGAACTGTGTTCCAGGGAAGGGAGGCCAGGCTGACGTCAGGGTGCTCTTCCAGGTGAGTATTTATGTATCAGCCTAAAAAGGAAAGGGACCTGAGGGACACTGGGGTGGCTCAGTCGGCTAAGCATCTGCCTTTCACTCAGGTCATGATCCCAGGGTCCGGGCTCCTTGCTCAGCGGGGAGTCTGCTTCTCCCTCTCCCCCAACTCATGCTCTCTCTTGTGCTCACTCTCTCTCTCACTCAAATAAATAAATATATAAATGAGAAAAGGGACCTGAATCTTTAAGGTTTCAATATTTTGTTGTGATTCGTTTTGTTAGAAGTAAATATTCACTTTTGTGCCTAATTTTACATTCGTAATTTTGTATTTTTTTAAGTAGAGTCCCTAGAAATGTATAACCTGCAGGCCCCACAAAACTTGGAATGCCCCCTCTGTACAACTCAGGAGCTTCACTTTTCAAGACTCTCCACAATTTAACCTACACCTTTCAAATTTATCAGTTCCGTAGTTCTCAAACGATGGCTGGCATCAGAATCCATCTGGGAAAATTGTAAAAATTAACAGGCCAGATCCTGACAGAGTGGAATGAGCCAGGGTGGCTGTGTTCTTTAGTCGTTCCAAGAACCACAGCTCCAGTCAGTATGTCTCAAAGTATCATTCAAGGCCCACTGATGGTCATGAGGACGTCCTGACCTCAGGGTCCCATCTTTCTTCAGTTACTATGAGCGATCATGCTCAGATCCACACTCAGTTTTACATGGCAACAAGAATTAATTACTAGTCACCTACTAACTGGGTTATTAAGGGGTACTAATTGATATTCATAAACAAAGCTTGGCACATTTACTCGTGCTTCTTAAGGACACTTCCGCTAAGAATGCTGGCTGCTATGACCACTTGGCAGTACTTCAAAGCTCTAGCACAAATAAATGTACAGGAGCAGGTAACAGTGTTCCTACAATAGACAAGGACACGTTGTTTTCCTTGTGTTTTCAGTACTGTCTTGAGACGGTTATTGCCCTGTGCACTCCGCATTCATTTCCATATTCTTCTCTGTCTACCCTTCCATATACGAAGGGAGTGGAAGGCTAAAGACTATTTCCCAGATTCCCTTCTGGTTCTGGAAGTAACCGTGGTTCTACCAGCGAGATGCACTGTGCAAAATCTGGAAGGCATAGGCTGATTCTCTTTAGTAGCAGTGCTAAACTAACACATGTGACTATGAGTGCAGTGGGGAGGTCATGAGATTTTTTTTTTTTTTGCTCTTCCTAAATAGGTTAGGTTATAATTTAAAAGTTTAAGAATCACAACTCTCACTAAATCTGCTATTTCAGCCAAAATAGGCTATAAGGACATTGGGAGCAAATCAACTATCAACCACAGCTCACATTATCTTTTTTTTTTTCCACTTCAAATTTTTTTTTTTTTAGTATTTCTTTTTTAAATTTTTAAGAATTTTTTAAAAATTTAAATGCAATTAATTAACATATAATGTATTATTGGTTTCAGAGGTAGAGGTCAGTGATTCATCAGTCTTATATAAGACCCAGTGCTCATTATATCACATGTCCTCCTTAATGCCCACCACTCAGTTACCCCATCCCCCCACCCACCTCCTCTCCAGCAACCCTCAGTTTGTCTCTTGCATCAAATGACATCCTCCTGACTGCTCACTCTTTCACTCTGAGGCAACCAGCTCTACTTATCCCTTAAGAGCCAGCTCTAGGCCTATCTTCTTTTATGTAATTCATGGAAGTATATGCCCCATCTCTTCAGGTAAAGTCTTGGGAGTGCAGACATCATAACCTATAATTCATTAGAGCTCAACATTTAATACACTGCTTACTCAACATCTGTGAAGGGCCATAATCAGTGTCTGAGAGCTAACATTTCCTTCTGCAATTACTTCTTTTGTCTCTTCTTTAGAGTCCTCTGTTCAAACTTTAACAGCACAACTGAAGCATAAAATCAGAATTCACAGAAAATATAAAATAAGAAAGTAAAAATAAGCGATAAAACTTATGTAGCTGTTAAGAAACAGACCGAACAGAATACAATAAAGAAATATTTATGACTAAGCGTGACTGAATTTAAAAAGAGCCCTGGACTATAGGTTGAAAGCTCTATTTTCATGACAGTCATTAATGCAAGTGGGGCCCATATGGAGCTGGGGCATCAATATGACTACAGAAGAGGTGTCCATTCTGTTTGCCCATGACATTCTAGTAGTTAATTTTTTTTTTTTCTTAGAAAGGGAAGCATGGGGAGGGGCGGAGGGAGAGCGAGAAAGAGAATCTTAAGCAGGCTTCATGCCCAGCATGGAGCCCAATGTGGGGCTTGATCTCATGACCCTGAGATCATGACCTGCCCCGAAATCAAGACTCGGGACATTTAACCAACTCAGCCACCCAGGCCCCCTTGTCGTTAAATATTTTTAATAGCACCTCTGAGTACAGCCAATAAGTACATAATAAAAATTTCTTCTATTCCTTCCTAATTTGATTCTTTTCCTATTTTCCCTTGTAGCCATTTAAAATTTCACCACTCCCTTCATGACTCCTATCTCATCTCAGGACCTAAGATAGTCCCTGACAGGCACGCAGTAAATGTTTGTTGAATGTTGAACAAATATACGTGACCCTTCATTTATTCTTTTAGTTCATGAAAGGAAAGGGAATCCCTCTATATTCTTTATCTGCTCCCTAAATTTGTTGA
Organism: Leptonychotes weddellii; assembly: GCF_054177405.1. Lineage (NCBI taxonomy): Eukaryota > Metazoa > Chordata > Mammalia > Carnivora > Phocidae > Leptonychotes > Leptonychotes weddellii. Next base: position 68,618,286 of record NC_138380.1, on the reverse strand, counting down.
TCTCACTTTTTTTCTTTCCTTAGAAGGTGTTTCAATACCCTCTCTCAATGATTTTATCTCATCCTCAGCCATAAAAATGTTCCAGATTTCCCCCTCCTGAACCTCTCCCCTGGACTCTGTCTGCCTCCCCACTCACACTGCTGTTCTTGATAGTCATTCTTTCACCTTTGATTTTCTAGATAGTCTGCACTCAATCTCCACTTCCCCTTCCTGCCGTGCCTCAGCCACACTAAATTCATTCCCACCACCACCCCACTTCACTGAGAATACTTTAAAATGTCACAAGTAGCCCATTCCTTGCCAAATCCTATCATGTCTTTTCAGGCTTCATCTTTCTACCTGTCCACAGCATCTGTCATTGCTGACTACCTTCTCCTTCTTGAAACAGTCCCCCTCCTTGGCTCCCACCTTACTTGTCTCTCTTAGCACCTCTCCCCCTCCTCTATCTTTCTGGCTACTTACATTTTTTGCTAGATCTTCTCATGTAAGCAGGAACCTAGCCAAGGGAAGGGAGAGGGGTGATAAAAAGGCTGCTCGTGAAGGAGGGTGGAGGGGCAGTTTGAGAGAGGCTGGAGAAGCTGCCTGGGAAAGACACAGCTTGGAGTCCATAGGTAGGATGTCAGACTTTAAGTGAGACTGTTGTTTAAAGGTTGGGAAAACTATGGCTTAGAGTCAAGAATTAAATACATTAAATATAATTAGATGATGAAAAAGTTAAAATGAGGTAAGAAAGCGTGCTCACCACTGTACCAGCCAAGGGGTCATAGAACCGCTCCAGGAGCTGGACCACCGTGCTCTTCCCACAGCCACTGCTACCCACCAGAGCCAGCGTCTGGCCCTTCTTCACCTCGAGGCTCAGCCCCTGAAGCACAGGGATGTCTGGCCGAGTGGGATAGTTGAACACGACTTCATTAAATGTCACGTTTCCTTCCAACGTATTCTAAGATCAGAACAGTAACAAAAAGATGATTATTGCAATCTCGAAAACTCACTGTACAGAGAACCCCCTCTACCACTAGGTATCCAAAGACAGTGAACTTTTATCACAATTAGGCTGCATTTGGAACTGCTGGAATGCAATCCATAAGATCTAAAAGAGTCAGTGTTTTTATAGCATGTATTGTTAATACAACACAGATATGCTAACTCAAATATGTTCCCCAAGAATACAGTAACCTACACATAATAAAACCTGATAAATAGGATTTGCTTATAAACTGGGCAGTATTACCTATCTCCTTAGTAGCCTTGTTAGACAAAAGTACTGGATGTTAACATACATGATTAGCATTTATTAAAATGACCTCGTGATCTAGGAGGTTTCTTTTCATTCCCAGCAGATTAAAAAACCCCACAGATTTTATTAAATTTCCTCTTAGAATACTTCCACTCATCCGTTAGGAATGTATCTTATCATCAAAACATCAAACTCACAGGCTGGAGGCCTCCTGTGCTGTAGCTGTCAATCAGAGGGGTTTTTTCAATGATCATGATGATGTGGGCTGCTGAGACTTTGGCTTTGGCGTAGTCAGGAGCAAATGAACTGACCTGCCCCACCGCCATGGCACCAAAGACGATAGCTGAGAATACCCTGCAAAAACACAGACAAAGCATGTGCAGAATTAGGAGCATAATGCTAGACAGCTGACAGTTCTACAACCACAGGGCATTGCCTCACACAACGGAAAACAGAAGTTAAAAAATAAAACAAACCGTTGTCCTCATACAGTTCACGTCAGTGTAATACATTGTAAAATGGCCCCATTTTTCATGTTTCTCTCTCCTCGCCTTCTCGTAATGTGACTTGGCAGCTCCTCTGTTTAAGAAGGGGAATTCGCTGGGGCGCCTGGGTGGCTCAGTTGGTTAAGCGACTGCCTTCGGCTCAGGTCGTGATCCTGGAGTCCCTGGATCGAGTCCCTGGATCGAGTCCCGCATCGGGCTCCCTGCTCAGCGGGGAGTCTGCTCCTCCCTCTGACCCTCTTCCCTCTTGTGCTGTCTCTCATTCTCTCTCTCAAATAAATAAATAAAATCTTTAAAAAAAAAAAGAAGGGGAATTCGTTTTCCTAGCCTTTGAATCTGGCTTGCTGTGGCCAACAGGATGTGGTGGGAGTGACTGATGCCAGTTTGAAGCCTGTGACTCGGGAGGCTTTGTGTGCCTTCACTCTCCAGCACCACCACAAGCCCAGCTAGCCTGCTAGAGGACAAGGCACAGATGGAGGCAAGCTGTGTGAGCTCCAGCCAACTGGCTTGTAGTCCATCGCACACACGAGTGAGCCTAGTAAAGATCTGCTGTGTCCAACCCAGCGCAGCAGAACTGCCCAGCTTAGTCACAGACTTGTGGGCAAATATGAATGTTTATTATTGTGTGTCACTGGGGCTTCGTGTTGGTTGTTATGCAGTGTGATTGTGGCAGTCAATAATGGATGGGGGCATTTGCGACAACATGGACAGACGTAGAGGATATTAAGCTAAGTGGAATAAGTCAGATTGAAAAAGACAAATGTGGGGCGCCTGGGTGGCTCAGATGGTTAAGGGTCTGCCTTCAGCTCAGGTCGTGGTCTCAGGGTCCTGGGATTGAGCCCCGCATCAGGCTCCCTGCTCGGCGGGAAGCCTGCTTCTCCCTCTGCCTCTACTGCTCCCCCTGATTGTACTCTCTTGCTGTTCTGTCGAATAAATAAATAAAAATCTTAAAAAAAAAGACAAATGCCATATGAATTCACTCATGTGGAATCTAAAAATATAAATGAATAAACAAAGAGCAGAATCAGACCTATAAATCAGAGAACAAACTGATGGTTGCCAGAGGGGAAGGGGGTAGGAGTGGGTGAGCAAAATGGATGAAGGGGAGTGGGAGAGACAGGCTTCCAGTTAGGGAATAAATAAATCATGAGAATAAAAGGTACAGCATAGGGAATCCAGTCAATGATATTATAATAGCCTTGTATGATAAGGAATGGTAGTTGAACTTGTGGTGAACATATCATAATGTATAGAGAAGCTGAATCACTATGTTGCACACCTGAAACTAATGCAACATTGTGTGTCAACTATTAAAAAAAATAACAGATATGGGCAGTGGTGCTGAAATTACCTGGGGTTCTTAGGAAACATGGGAGCTGTACAGCAAAGAGTGAGCTCCTTAGAGAGACAGGTATCATGCTCCTCGCAAGACAAAAATCATGCTCCATGCAATCCACATGCTTAACCTATGACATGAGAATCATAGCAGCTTAAAGCTGGGAAGGACTCTACAGGGTATCAAGTCCAGTTCTCAATGTTTGTTCCCTAGGCAACTTCCCCTAAGTCGGCTTCCATCCTTTGTTTTAGGAAGTAGCAAGTTTGATTAAGTCTATTATTAACAAGTTCTTTTTCAAATGGAAGAAAAGTGTACATCCTTTTGCATAATCCAGCCCTTATCTGGAATATTGTCAAAAAGGCCCTTTGCTTCTTTGGTAAATCCTTTCCCTCTCAACATTCCAGTTGCTCTCCTCTGGACACATTTCTCAATATGCCTTTTTATTATTTTATTTTTAATATTTTTTTCCTTTCCAAGTTTTTATTTAAAATCCAGGTAGTTAACATAACACTCCCGAACAACACCCGGTGCTCATCGGGACAAGTGAGCTCCTTAATCCCCATCATCGAATTCACCCATTCCCTCCCCCCCACCTCCCCTCAGGCAACCACCAGTTTGTTCTCTGTAGTTAAAGAGTGTTTCTTGGGGGGCTCCTGGGTGGCTCAGTCATTAAGCGTCTGCCTTCGGCTCAGGTCATGATCCCAGGGTCCTGGGATCGAGCCCTACATCGGTGCCCCTGCTCCATGGGAAGCCTGCTTCTGTTCCCTCTCTGGCTGTCTCTCTCTCTCTGTCAAATAAATAAAATCTTTAAAAAAAAAAAAGTGTTTCTTGGTTTGCCTTTCTTTTTTTCCCCCCTATGTTCATTTGTTTTGCTTCTTAAATTCCACAGATAAGCGAAGTCATATGGTATTTGTCTTTCTCTGACTTTTTTCTTCGCTTAACATTTTACTGTCCGGCTCCATCCATGTCATTGCCAATGGCAAGATTTCATTCTTTTTTATGGCTGAGTAATATTGTGTTGTGTGTGTGCGTGTGTGCGTGTGTGTGTGTGTGTACAGAGGGCCTGGAACTAACATAGTGCTTGGTAACCCTCCCAGAAGAATACTGTGAGCCCATCACATCCTCTCCTCTGGACTCCAGAAAATTATACAAATGGTTAATCTCCAACTTGTCATCATTTACTCTTGTGAGATCTTTTAAAAATGGACTACTCTTCAGACAGGTCTCTCCTTTCCTTCACTTGGAAGATTGATTTTCTCAATCTAAATGCCCATGTGTCAGCAACTTTCATCAGTTCAATGCCTTACCTTGAAGTAAAGCAATATATCAAATAATTATCTAATCGAAGCCCCAATGACAATGATGCCTAGTTTTGATCTTTTGGTCCAAGTCATAAATAGTTCCTGCATATCATTTGTCAGACAGAGGTATTAGGTAGAAATTTTAAATCCTCTGTTGAGGTCGTCCTGAGCAAACTATAATGCATGCACAAGCGAATGTCTCAATAGAATGGAAACATTACACTAACACCTTAGATTAGCCAGGCTGAGATGATTCTGGTTTAAATGTAAAACTGTATTACCACTAATGATGGTATGCTATCAAAGGGCAGAGTCTCACCCATCACAAAACCTAGATGCTCAGAAAGGTTATACATACTTTTCACTACCCAACTGCACATTTGAGTACTTCAGAAGTATAATTAAGTTCAGGTCTGTCTTCCCCTGACTGAAGGACAATTTTTTGCATTCATAGCAAGGGAACAGAAATCCCAGTCTAGCTTTTCCTTTGTCATTTCTGAATTTCGTCAGCTCTTACCTTCTAATTGCTCTTCTTGTATCAAGGAAAGCGAATTTATCCTAGAACCTCCCAGGGCTTGCAGAACTCAGTGTCCCACACCTGTTCTTTAGCTGCTCTGTTCAGAGACTTCTTTAAAAAGAGCCAGGCCCTTGGGCAGGGTTAGGCTTCTTCCCAAATGCCAAAACCTCCTGGAAACCCCTCACTGACTCACTACCCCACTGAGCCACAGATTCAGAAAGGCCAAATGTATGAGTCAGCACTGGGGAGAGGGGCAGTCATTGATTCCGCAAAAGAAATGGGGTACTTCCGTGATAATACACAGAGACTCAGGCAAAATTCCACCTTCTGATTCACCAAAATCTCTTTATGAAGCTTTACAGTAAGGGTTTCTATCCAGGCATGAAGCACGTTCACCTCAGTTTTATTTCTAGAGTTCAACTGCCAATATTAACCCAGTACTTACAACAGAACATCTTGAAAGTTCATGAATCTATTTGCCACCAGGTAGGCACCAAATCGGAAGCAGCCAGCATAGGAAAAATACATCATTGCCTGGGTGATGGAAAATGAGATCCCGAAGATGTGCGCTTTCCTCAAAGAGTTTCTGAAAAGGAGACGTTAATGAAACTTGCCTGACTTTCATTGCTCAACCCTTAAAACGTAACATTTGCTAGATCAGCAGTGGGGCGTGGCAGACAAAAATGGGTTCAGTTTCCAAAAAAGTTAACTTTGGTCCTCACTTTCCTACTTGTGAAAATTTAGGAAACTTCCTAATAGAGGATTAACTATACCTCAAAGTGTTGAGGTAAAGTTAAAATAAGCCAAGGAAAACATGAAGAGCCTGCTAGGGGTTCATAAATGGAAGTTCCTTCCCTTTCCCCCCACTTTGCACATACAAAATATATGCACTCTAGTGTCAACGTTCATTCAACACACATTTACCTAACACCTACAAGCTGCAGGGACCATGCTTGATGACACAGAGCAATCACTCATATTCTTGCCTTGGGGACCCACCAGTCAAGTTGCCTGTAATTATGCAGTGAAGGTACCCTATAAATAACATGTTAGGGAAAGAAAGGAGGACACACTGAACTCTCTGGGGGAGTGAGAGAAGGCATCACAAAGGCGTCAATGTTGGTGGATTTTCTGAGCCACCTGACCTGGGTGATGCGGAGGTAAGAGCAGGCTGGTGAGTGGGCAGCCCTGTGGGCCTCCTGCCTCTGCCTCAACCACGTCAACTCCATTTCCATCTGTTTCATATATTGGGATTTCAAATGAAAAGATCTTCAGAAAAAAAGACTCCTATTTTAAAAAAATGTTTGAAAACCCATCATCCAAGTCCAGCTCTCTCCTTTTACTATATAAGAAACTGAGACTCAGAGAGGTTGGGCTTACTTTTTAGAACTGTCACTGGATAAGTGCATTAAAGGAAATACGGAAGTTCTCCACTAGAGAAGCTTCAAGAAAGAAAGGAAAGGCATACTCAAGGAGCACCACCTCCTCTACCCAGGCCCCACAGATGCATCACATTTCAGGTTCCATAGAGAACTCAGCCCCACTGAGAGCAAATAATCGGGTCATTACCCAAACTTGGCATCAGAGAGTCATTGTCTGTCTATCCTCTCCCCCTCTGTTTCCCATCAGTTGCCTGCTGTTACAGGATCTACCTCGGAGAGGTCAAGGTCTTGTGATTTCTCTCCTGGATAATTACAAGGGCTTCCCAGTTGGTCCCCTTCTAGTAGCTTCTCCACTTGTTCCCTACCTTCTGGCCAAAGTAACCTTTCTGAAAACAAATCTGATGATTGATAAGCCTCCCCACACTCCCCTCCCACTCTTCAGTGGTTATTACCTGTATGGTACTTGCAAACTCTGTGCATACATGTATTCAAACTTCTGCTCCCGGGTCAAAGAAACAACAGTTCGGAAGTTTTCGATTGCTTCAGTAGCAATCTGTAACAAAGAGCCCCCAGGCACAAAGGTGAATGAATAGTGGTGATCAGTGTGAATTCCATAAAAGAGATTAATAAAATTAATTTTATTATTACGTATCATTTATTATGACCTATGAGCTTCTTCACTGAAACTAATTTATCAAATCAAATTTTAGATCTGGAAAGAAGATTGGCAAATTCAGTCTCCTCTTTATAGAGAGAGAAGCTAAGGCTTAAACAGATGGGGACACTTAGCTAAAGCCACATTGCTTTCTTTATAGGGGCAAAATTCACCTGAGAACTCAGTATTTTACATTTATCACAGTACTCTTTCTTCTATGACAGTCACATTTTAGGTTTATGATTATTTTACATATATTTTAAATGTGATGCTTATATTTTTCTCTTTATAATTATCATTCATGACAACTGAGGAATATTTGGAAAATACTGAAAAGATAAAAAAGGCGAATAAAAAGCTCCATATATGTGTATCTTATATATTAGCTTATATATATATTTTTTTCTAAGCATATATGTACTTAACAAAATTGGGACCAAATTCTCTTTTTGGCTTTTACATCATTATTTTTTACCTTAATAAATATCAAGAGCATTTTCCAAGGTCATTAAATATACATTAATAATGAGATGTTTAATGGGACACACAATATCCCAGCCAGTTAAGCATTCCTTTACAGTTGAACAAGGTTTTCCATTCTCTTCCTATTAAAAATAATGCTGTGATAAACATCCTTACACATAAACCTTTGTCCAAAGTAAATTATTTTCTTGAGAAGTTCTTAAAGTGAAATTACGAGGTCAAAGGGGATAAACGAATTCTTAAGAAACGTGGCACATATCATCCATTTGTTTTCCAGAAAGTTTCTCTCTCATTCAGTTATTGTTTTAATTGAATGCAACTTCCAACAAGTCTTTGTAATTAGGACAAATACATCCTCTTGGAGACTGGGTAAAGGGCTGTGGAAAACATGAAAACTTCCAGTGCACAAAATGAAGATTTCAGCTTGCATCAGCCATGGGACTTTGAAATAGCTCTCTGTGTCTTGGTCTCCTCATATGTAAAATGAGGGGGATGGACAAGAGGGTCTTGAAGTCCCTTTTAACTCTGTAATTCTAAGAGAAATAACTTTTAAAACTGTAAGTCTAAATTATAAATCAGTGAGTAAGGGAAATCACTCTTCTATGAAGATGTTCTTCCTTTCTCTGGTCTGTACACTGGTCAGAATGGATTTTTTTTTCTTTTTCTTTTTTAGAGCTGGGAGAGGGGCAGAGGGAGAGGGAGAGAGTCTTAAGCAGGCTCCACGCCCAGCGCGGAGCCTATCATGGGGCTTGATCTCACGGCCCTGAGATCAAGATCTGAGCCGAAATCAAGAGTCAGATGTTTTAACAGACTGAGCCACCCAAGTGCCCCATGTTTAGAAGTGATTCTAATAAGGACACATTCATTTACAGTTGAATGATTTACAGCTTAAAAATCATAAACATGAAACCTCACTTATTTCTTACTAAATCCTATACAAACTACCTAACTTCAAAGAGAAAAGCAAATATTTGATACAACACAAGTCAGTTTTAAAGAGTAATGCAAAGAGCTATTAGAAGAAAAACAATAATACCATGTACTTAAAAACAAAAACTTATTTAAAAAATAAAGTTAAAAATATCATACTCTGACCCGACTAGGCCAAGAATATTGACCTATGTTTACCATAAACTACTGACAAAGATAGGAAAATGTCCAGATTCAATTCATGTTAAAATACTTTATAAAAATCTGTACACACTATGAAAATAATATACATTCATTTTAGAAAATCCTATAAGTACAGAACAAAAAGAGGAACAGTACAGAACAGTACAGAATAAAAAGAGGAACAAATTCGCCTCCAGTCAAACCCGCACACAATCCTTGTACAGACCCATGTTAGAAATATGTTCAGTGATAATGCTCCAAACAAACGGAAATGTTCTTTGCATTAGTAAGGAAATTCAACAAATTATAACAAAGTCTGCTGAAAAACAGATTTTACTGTAAATTTCAATGTGGTTTCTAAGAAATATTTTCTGTGGCACCATTTTCTAAGGCAAGTGTGTTTTGGTTGTGATTTGGTCTGTAAATGCGGTCACTTAGTAGAGGGTGTAAACAGCCCAATACAAGTGAGTTTATGAGTCACAGACCTCGCATAGTGAGTAAAACAATATAGTAATCACTTCACAACCATCTTTATCTTGCCTCATGATGAAGCAATTAGGAAAAGGCTTAATTAGTACTCTGCATCCTCACAGCTTCATTTTCTCCAAGAGTTTTAAATAGAAACCCAGTAAGGAGAACTTTTTTTTTTTTAAAGATTTATTTATTTATTTTAGAGAGAGACAGAGCCAGGGGAGGGGCACAGGGAGAGGGAGAATCTCAAGCAGACTCCCCAGCACAGAGCCTGACTTGGGGCTCCAACTTCACGACCCACGAGATCACAACTTATGAGATCATCACCTGAGCCGAAACCAAGACTCGTACGCTCAACAGACTGAGCCATCCAGGTGCTCCAAGGAAAGAGAACTTCTAATATGAGAAGAGTAAATAGCATTGAGTTTTTTTCAGTAGCCATCATAAGCTAAATAATTTTGAAGAAAAATTATATATATATATATATATTTTTTTTTTTTTTTTCTAGGAAGAAAAAAAACCCTCCTCGCACTTCTCTCCCTATCCTCAAATTAACCGAAGTTTGATTATGGCTTTTATGTCTGAAAAGGAAAAAGCATCTATTTTATTAAGATGTTCACTAGTCAATAATAATGTGACAGAAATCTACAGAGCACAGGCAGGGGAGAGGTTATGAGGAGGCTGCCACCACACAATCTTGCTCTGGAATCCTGGGCCTGCTCTGTCCCTGTAAGGGCAAACCAACAGACACAGTCCTTTCCCTATGGAGCTTTTGTCTTAGTAGGGAAGACAGTCCACTAATCAATAAACAAAGAAATAGAGAAACATCAAGTGCTGAGAAGTGTCATGAATTAATTCAAGGGTCAGGAAAGGCCTCTCCAAAGAGGTCATAATGCTGAGATCTGAATAATATAAAGGAACCAGCCATGGGAAGATCAGAGGGAGCCAGCTTGGAATGTTCCAGGAACTGAAAGGTGGCCCATGAGGCCAGAGCGGAGCGGGCATGGGAGAGAGTCGTGAAAGATGCTTTCATAGAAGTTGTCAGAGGGGGCTGGGTCAGGCAGAGTCTTATAAACCAGGGTAAAATGTTGATCTTCTTCCAAGTGTGATCAGTCAGAAGCCACTGGAGGGTTTTAAGTTGGTAACCAGTTAGCGTGATCTTATTTGTGTTTGTAAGAGATCAGTGTGACTTCTGTGAGAAGAATGTAGAAAGTGGGTGGACAAGAAAGGAAGGAGTGGAAGCAAGGAGATCAGTTAGAACTATTGCTGTGTGATTTGGGCAAGTTACCTGACTTCTCTGAACTGTGGGTTTTATCATCTAATAAGAAGAATTCAAAGGAGTGATTAAGAGTATCAAATGAGAAAATGCATGCAGAGCTCCTCACATGATGCCTGGCATATAATAAATACTTAGTGGTAATCTGGGAATGGGGAGTTTTGGGAGTTGATTTTCAAAACTACATGGACCGGATGGTCCTGCAACCACCACTTTCCCTACGTGCTTTTGCCAGTCTCATGAAACACCACTGAGAGCATTTATCTCACCTCCGACCTTTGCTCAGTGAACCTGCCACATTCGCACATATCCATGTCCATCTGCACCACTTCCTTGCCACCCTGGGACAGAACTCCAAGAGTCTTAAATCTGATGGGCCACCTCAGAAGTGCTAACCTGTGATGTCTAATGAATTATCTTATAACTGAGTATCTTGATCACCTTCTTCCTCTAAACAACCTGAGGCTCCTCTCTGGGACATTCTGAACCCCTCAGGAAATGAGGAAACTACTAAATATTAATACGTTTTCTTTTTATACATTTTGTCCTAGATTTTTCCATCTTCTCCTCACATGAAAAGTCAACACCACAGGTAGAAAAAACAAGACAGTAGGGTATGAAATGAAGTGATTGGTCACAGAACATGTTCCCTGACAGGGGCCGATGTGACAGGGGCCAACCCACAACCTGATGCCTGCTGAAGCTCGAGACTGGGCCTCTAATAGCCTGAAGGGAAGGCTCACATGAGGTCTTTCTCCCATAGACACTAGTTAGGAAGCACTAAAACTGGTCCAAAGGAATTCAGGAAGGAATTCTAAGGAAACAGGATAAAAAGTCTGAGGAGATGTCTGGGAGGTAGAAGACAAAGTGTCAGTGGTGATGATCAGCCTCCATGAAGAAGTACCCTCTTCATCATTCTTTATTCTCTGGTGCAGTGCCTGGTCCCAAAACAAAGTACTTCAGACACATGGCCTAGAGAGCCAGAGCCACTGGATCTTTCTGGGTCCCTGCCCCAACTCTTAGGAACCTTGGAGGGTCCACTAATAGATGTATCCCTACCCAGTTTTGGGGGTCGGTCATGCTCTGACCACTTGTATTTCCGCAATGATACAAACCATGTGCTATCGGATTTGTTTGGCCATCAGCAGACCTCCCTGTTTCTTCACAGAGGCACAACTTTGGATCCTGGTTCTGAGGCTTATCAGCTCTAAGGCACTGCGGCCATGACCCACCTGTGCCTCAGCTTTGGCTGAAAAAGGAACTAATAATAGAGCCTACCTCTTAGGGTCACAAAGAGGAGTAAAACATTGTGGAGGAAACAAGGTAAATGCCATACAAGTATTTGTTTAAAAACAACAACAAATAAACAAGTATGTAGGAAGAGAAGGAGGAGGAGGAGAAGAAGAAAAAGTAGTAGTAGCAGCACTATCCATTATAGGGTAAAGATAAACAGAAATAAGATGCCAGCAGGGGGTATGATAAAAAGGAAAGAATGCTAATAATTTAAGCCTGATAGAATTAATACCTTTAGGACTTTTCCACATTTTTTAAAAAGATTTTATTTATTTATTTGCTAGAAAGAGACACAACGAGAGAGGGAACACAAGCAGGGGGAGTGGGAGAGGGAGAAGCAGGCTTCCCGCTGAGCAGGGAGCCAGATGTGGGGCTCGATCCCAGGGTCCTGGGATCATGACCTGAGCCGAAGGCAGACGCTTAACAACTGAGCCTCCCAGGCACCTGGACTTTTCCATATTTTAATTCCCCTTCAACATATGTAATTAAATGGGGCTGCTTTCCTCAATAAAAGAATGGATTTCAGCTTGCTTGAGGGGAAGAAAGAGAGAGGGAGGGTGTGGGAGAGAGGGCGTAAAGGAAGAGCATGAAGACGATGGTTTGAAATGAGAAAAGCCTAATAAAATTAGTTGTCAGGCTGTGAGCCTCAGAATTTGTCTGGCTCCTTTTCTTCAGTTTCCAATCTTCTTCCAGTGCAATGAGACTGCTTTAAGGAATGGTTATAAAAACATTCTCCAAGCATAGTAAGTAGTAACAGAACAACACTGATTAGAATATTTTACTCTATTAGATCAGCAGTTGTATTTAGGTTGACTCACCTTCCCAGCACCTTCCAGTTCTTTCTTATCTTTCAGTGCTTGTCCAGACAACATTTTCATTTCAACAACTCCAGCTATTGCAATGATGGGTACAATTGCTAAGAGCAAAAGTGTTAATTGCCAGCCATAGATTAAGGATATAATAATACCTGTCCCAAGATTTGCTATATTCTGGGTAATTACAGCCAGCCTGGAACCTATAGCCTACAAAAAAAGACACAAAACAAATTAGAGAAACAATTTCATATTCTCTTTAAAACCCATGCCTGTATTTTCTTTAGGATTATGACAATTCAGCTTCATGAAATTCTATTAATTATCTTCTCAGTTACAAAATAAAAACAAAAGGTTTGCTTATAAGTTTATTTGGTTTCTAAAATGAAGATTTCCATGACTTCAGAGCAAATACTGAAAGAAGAAGATCAATAATTCAGAGTTAAATTACATATTTCTATCTCTTCTAATTTGTTTTTTCTTTTTTCTTTTTATTTATTTATTTTAATTTTTCAAATTTTTAAAATTTTTAAATTTTTTTATTAAAGATTTTATTTATTTGACAGAGAGAGAGAGAGCACAAGTAGGCAGAAAAGCAGGGAGAGGGAGAGGAAGAAGCAGGCTCTCCATCGAGCAGGGAGCCTGATGTGGGGCTCGATCCCAGGACCCTGGGATCGTGACCTGAGCCGAAGGCAGCTGCTTAACCGACTGAGCCACCCAGGCGCCCCTAATTTGTTTTTTCTAAGGAGGCTCCATGCCAATGTGGGGCTTGAACTCACGACCCTGAGATCAAGACCTGAGCTGATATCAAGAGGCGGACATTTAGCCAAATGAGCCACCCAGGCATCCCTCTCTTCTAATTTTTAATACCGAGAAAATTTTCATTAATCAATGAAACCATGATCACTAAAGCAAGCTCTTCAAATCAACAAGACAAAATAGTCTGACAGTTGCACTGGAAATGTTGGAAATTTCCAACATGAGATGCAAAACTACTCATAAGTTAAGCCTAATATTTGTCATTAAGGATATCCAAATATGGGATGCCCGGATGGCTCAGTTGGTTGAGCATCTGCCTTCAGCTCAGGTCATGATCCCAGGGTCCTGGGATCGAACCCAGAGTCAAGCTCCCTGCTCAGTGGGGAGTCAGCTTCTCCCTCTGCCTCTGCCCCTCCCCCTGCTCCTGCTCTCTCTCTCTCAAATAAATAAAATATTTTTTTAAAAAAATGGATATGCAAATATATCTGGGCCTATTTGACATGCTTATTGTGTTTAATTTAACCTGCAGTTGATTTGGAAAAAATACACAAAGCTGAAAGTAATGGAATTTAATTTAGATATTGATCGGGCAACAGAGCCTTTAGTTTGAGTGCCAGAGGGGGTGTGAAGCATGACTTTCAGTAGCATGCTGTGACTTCCAGTTCTAAAGCCAGAAGTCAAACCATTAAGTCAATTCAGTCTACTACTCCATACCGTACTTCTCTCCTCTACGTTAGAAACACCCAAACCCTCAATCCATTCCAAAGTCCAGCTATGGTGCCCAGATCTGGAAATAGCCCATGTTTTTTCCACTCCCAAAGTTCCCTCTGCCTGAGTGGGACCAGACTCAGGTACAGATTACGATGCAGTGGAGTTCAGACTGGTCACAACCTCCTCTGTGACTTTTGACAAATTTCTCTCAACCCTCAAAATGAGCGAATACATTGATTAATAACCAAAATGTCTTTCAGCCCTAAATGTTAAGGACAGAATCCTTTATAACCCCTTCTGCATCACTCCAGTATCAACCCACTGAAATCATTCAACACTTGTGTGATAGAAACACTAGACCCGTAATTAGGAGGCAAGGGTATTACAACTACCAGGAGCCTCTGTACGTTAAATTCTA
>NC_138380.1:68576514-68603919 GCF_054177405.1 Leptonychotes weddellii | reverse complement strand
GCTGAGCAGGGAGCCTGATGAGAGGCTCGATCCCAGGACCCTGGGACCATGACCTGAGCCAAAGGCAGATGCTTAACCGACTGAGCCACCCAGGTTCCCTTTGCACATTTTCAACCTGAAAGTCAAAGGTTACAACCCAGACAGAGTCCGTGGTACAGGGACAATGTAGACTGCTCCTGTTCTCAGAATCTACAAGTCCTACCCAGAACTCATTTCCCACAGCAACTGACTGAGAGAAGTGCTCAGAACATCCCCCAAGTTCATGGCAGGTGAATGGTTCTAGCACATGAACCTTCCAGACTTATGAATGTTCAGGTCTGCATGATAGTCAAGGCCATGAAAATAAGTAAAATGGATCAGAGATGACAAATTCTTCTCTCCTGTACATGAAGGGTGAACGAAAAGATCAAGAACCTTAAGCTGGTGGGGTATGGGGAGATTAAGGTCCTTGGCTTTACCTGATTTAGCACTTAGAGGTCATGGCACTGGTACCATTCCTTATTCTAAAGACTAACACGGTTCCACATCTATTCCTCACATAGAGCAGGAGTCTAGAGTTCTGCAGATCACAATGAATGGGACAGCATAGATTCGTAGTAGCCTGGTAATTTTCATTTCAAAAAGTAGAGCTGAGAGAAGATAACACTCCCCAAAACCACAGCCTAAGTGTGAAACAGGGTCAGACAAAAGTAGCCTGGCACTTGAAACCCACTAAGAACCCTCCTTACCTCTCCACCCCACCTATACTCAAGTAATTCTATCTTACTTCCTCCTCTGCTTCCAAACACGGCCATATTGCTTGAAATCTAATTTGAAACATTTGTGCTTACTGAAAAAAAAATCCTATTTCCTGAGCCTCTTTCTGAAATTAGAAACATTTATAACTTTATCTTCTCCTCAACCACCTTCTCCAGGGTGGGCGGGGGAAAAAACTTAAGTACATAGTGGCTTTTGATCTCTACATGGCTCTCATTTGCTTTTTTCCCTGAAGAATTCTAGTCCTAAAACCAAAATAAAACTTAAAAGCTCACTATTTCATAGGCAAAATATTGAGATATATTTTCTCCTGATTTCTTTCTAGCAGAATTATGCTACTGACTAAAAAATACATCTGAGAAAATGTTTCATTGACGGTCAAGTTAAATATGAGGAAAATTTAACCTAGATAAGCATTATCACTAACTATATACACACAAACTTGAGTTAGCCCTGCCTTGGGTAGAATGATTTTTGACAGTACTGCTTACCTTGGGTATTTTTTTATATAAAAAATTAATTTCACTACTTCCCACTGTGGAATAGAGATACCCACAGAGATGGGTGTGTGTGTGTGTACACATACATATACAGGTCAATGTAAGTGTATGTTTGTATATATATGCATGTATATAGGGGTGTGTGTGTGTGTATATATATTTACACACTACACACATCTGCCCCATCATAAGCCAGTCAGCTGGTAGCAGTAAGTGGATACAACTGTCCTGTCTTGGCCAATTTATGGTAACGGCTACATGGGACTTCCGTGCTTCTGATGGCACTCACAGACCTACTTGCTTCCTCTTCCCTGGTCCTTCTTGATGAGCCACTGTGTGAAGTTCTGGAGAACAGTTCTGACCCGGTGGCTCACACAGGGGTGTGAAGGCTAGCGCAGCTGTGAGAGCGTGAGTTTGAAGAAACAAATGGAAAGCAGCCGGTCAACACCAGGAGGCAATCGGGGGCTACCGGAGCTCCTGCCAGGGCCTGGGGAGCTCACAAACAACAGTAGGGGACAGGGCTGGCTGCCAGTCCCACAGATACAGGAAGGGACTGTGGCTTAGGACAGGCCATAACCCCAGAGGAATTTTAGGGGAGGGAAGAAGGACTGCGAGAACACAATGCCCACACTGTGCCTGCTCAGGGTTCTGCCACCCAGGACAGAGTCAGCGTTTCCTCTAAGCTGTGTCCTCCACACCAAATGGGGTATGGGACGTGTGTGTCCGTGTGAGCCCACGAGCACATACAACCAGGTCTCTGTGAAGGGCGTACTAAAGTGATGGCGGCAAAGTTTAGGGAAAATTGGATTTCAGAAATTTCAGGATACAATTTGTCCACACTGATCATGATCCCCAAGAATGGCTCTTGAAGGGAGGGACCAAAATGGATTGAGCCCAAGCTCACTGACTGATTCTCATGCCAATTTAAATTAAAAAAAAAAAGAAACTAACACTTTATGTCTTCTACCTACCACCCACTTCTCTCCACCATTTCCCAAAAAGTCCTTTAACAATGTATCCAATTGTGTTCATCCTCTTTTCTCTTTTCTCTTGATCCCACTCCCAACAGGCTTTGCTCCCACCACACCCTTGAAACAGTTCCTGTCAGAACCATCAGCACCTCCGTGCAGCTGTAGCATGGTAAGATGTTCAATAACCTTGCAAGCTCATCAGCAGTATCTGATATCCTAAATTGTTCCTCCTGAAAATGTGTTTTCCATGTAGTTTTTAGGACACTGCTCTCCTCCCTCACTGGCTGCTCCTTTCCAGTCCTCTTTGCAGGTCCATCCTCATAGCCCTGACCTCAGGGACCAGGACTTGCCATGTTTTCTACCTGCATATGCTTCCTTGGCTATCTTACCCAGTCTCCTGGTTTACAAGCCACCAACACACCAAAAAATCTCCAAATGTCTATTTCCAGACCAGACTTCTGTGCTCAGCTCCAGACTTGCACATCTAATCTGCTTTCTTGACATCTCTTCTTGGACATCTCATTGGGGATCTCAAACATACCATGTTCCAAAAAGAACTCTCAAAACTCTCCCTCAAATCTGTTCTTTCAACAGTCTCCCAGTTTCATTAAAAAGCAACTCCATTTTTTAAGTGATGTAGGTCAAAAATTGTGGGGACATTCTATATCTCCATTCTCTTATACCCTACATATAACCAACAAATTCTGTTGGCTGTACCTTCAAACTATGTCCAGAATCTGTTAACGTTTTGTCACCTTCACGATGACCCCCCAGCCTAAAACATTATCATCCCTCCCCTGATTTATGGCAATAGAGTCTCTGCCTCCACCCTTGCCCCCTTCAGCCTAGTAATACAGCAGCCTTTAAAACTTTCAGATCCCATCACTCCTGTGTTCAAAATCCTACAATGGTTTCCCATCTATTTCCAGATATAATGCTGATCTCAATTCTTATGACTCTTCCTTTCACTCACTTTACTCCAGCCACACTATCCTCTTTACTGTTTTGGGAACAGTTATGGAAATGCTCCAGCCTCAGGTCCTTAGCACTTGCTGATCCTTCTGTTTAGAACACACCTCTTGGGTTGCCTGGGTGGCTCCGTCAGTTAAGCGCCTGCCTTTGGCCCAGGTCATGATCCCGGGGTCCTGTGATCGAGCCCCACATCGGGCTCCCTGCTCAGCAGGAAGCCTGCTTCTCCCTCTGCCTGGCGCTCCCCGTGCTAGTGTTCCCTCTCTCTCTGTCAAATAAATAAATAAAATCTTAAAAAAAAAAAAAAAAAAAAGAACATACCTCTCTCCACATCTACAGGGCTAGTACTTTGCCCTCATTCAGGCCTCTTGCATATACCACCTTATCTTTGAGGCCTTCCTTACCTGACAACCAGAAAGCCCCTACCTATACTTCCGGCTGGTTGTTTTTTTCCCATAGCACTTAATGATGATCTGACCTACTGTGTAGACACCATAAGGCCAGGGTTGTCTGCTTTAGGAAGTTCAAAGTTATTTCAAGCAGTGCATATTTGGCCCTTCTAGGTTCTATACAATTTGGTCTAAATCTCAACGTTTGTTGATTTGTTTGCTTTAAGCAAAGAAATCTGTATTAAAACAATTCCCAAGATTTATATTGTAATTTAAAACTCTGTGTGCTTCCACATTCATAACCTAATTTTTACTTACAGAAGCCCCATGTATTTGATAGAACAAATTTTAATATAGAGCTACCATATAGCAAAACTAAAAGATTAATAAGGTTCAAGGGAGGGAAAGACATGGTAGAGATCACCTGCTTTTTTTTCAAATCCTACATCATCTTGTGGATTTTTTTACCAACAGTTGTAGTTGTAGAAGAAACTGTCACTCCCTCCACAAATCAACACCTCCTGGTTCAATAGTTTCTAGTTAGAGCAATTAAAGAGAGTCATGCAGCAGTAAAATTGGAGCTTTATAACCTGATAAAGTTGTTCCTTCTAACACTGCTTTAATTTTTTGATGTGCTTCTCATTTCTTTCAACCTGTTTTTATTATTATTATTATTATTTATTTTTTAGAGAGAGAGCACATGCACAAGCAGGGTGGGCAGGGAGGGACAGAGGGAGAGGGAGAGAGAGAATCTTAAGCAGGCTCCCCACGCCCGCTCAGCGGGGAGCCCGATGCGGGGCTGGATCTCAGACCCTGACAGCATGACCTGAGCCGAAATCAAGAGTCTGATGCTAGGGGCGCCTAGGTGGCTCAGTCGTTAAGCGTCTGCCTTCGGCTCAGGTCATGATCCCAGGGTCCTGGGATCGAGCCCCGCATCGGGCTCCCTGCTCAGCAAGAAGCCTGCTTCTCCCTCTCCCATTCCCCCTGCTTGTGTTTCCTCTCACTGTGTCTCTGTCAAATAAATAAATCTTTAAAAAAAAAAAAGAGTCTGATGCTTTACTGACCGAGTCACCCAAATGCCCCTCAACCTGTTTTTAGATTTTTCTTCCCTCTCTTCTAAACTACAGTGCTCCTAAACATTCATACAGAAACTACATACATTCTTTTTTTAGTAGCAGTTATAGTTTTCTGTTGATTTCTGTTCAGACTGATCCTGCATGATATGCTGATAAATACTGCCTTTTATAAATAATTGTCCTTCCATGTGTATCCTGTTAATAGGAGGTCTAACTAGTAAATAACAAAAGAAGCTTGCAAATTATATACACACTATACAGTTTATGTTTAAATAGTTAACATTTTTGCTATGAGGCACATGACTTATTGTGTTAAATATTTATCTAATATTTTAATGATAATGAGAACACCTATAATGAGAAAATTAATTTCATGCTGAGATCCAAAATGGCCAATTAAGACAAACAGAAAGGAGGCACATACCCCTTTAACTTGAGCAGCGTCATTGGCAAGCCTGGTTGTCAATGCTCCAGTGGTGTTTTTAGGGTCATCAAACCAGCTCACATCCTGTGGCACAGAAAATGATTTTATTATCTTAAAGCTCTACTTATGAGATCCTTAGCTCTGAGGGCAAGGACAGGGTCAGGTTTGTTATCACTTATATCCCTTGCATTTAGCTCTCAGGATTTGACATTCAATAGACAATAAAGGGACTTAATAGACAAACACATAAATAATTTCATTTGTCAAAATAATTTTTTGAGTGCCTGCTACTTAGACATCCATTTTATTTATTTTTAAAGATTTCATTTATTTATTTGATAGAGAGAGAGACAGCAAGAGAGGGAACACAAGCAGGGGGAGTGGGAGAGGGAGAAGCAGGCTTCCCGCTGAGCAGGGAGTCTGACAAAGGGCTCGATCCCAGGACCCTAGGATCACGACCTGAGCCAAAGGTAGATGCCCAATGACTGAGCCACCCAGGCGCCCCTACTTAGACATCCAAATAGAGAGGCTGAATGGCAGTTTAGGTAACTGTAGTTCAGGGCAGAATAAATGAATTGGGTTTTAAAAAATCAACAAAAGAAATCTAGATTAAAATTTAAGATCAACATAAAACAGGATTTTTTGGTAAAGCCATTTACCTCTTAATTTTTTTTTTTTAAGATTTTATTAATTTATTTGACAGAGAGAGACCCAGCGAGAGAGGGAACACAAGCAGGGGGACTGGGAGAGGGAGAAGCAGGCTTCCTGCAGAGCAGGGAGCCCGAGGCGGGGCTCGATCCCAGGAACCTGGGATCATGACCTGAGCCAAAGGCAGACGCTTAACGACTGAGCCACCCAGGTGCCCCTAATTTTTAATTTTTTTAATTTAATTTTATTTAAATTCAATTAATTAACATAGAGCGTATTATTAGTTTCAGAAGTAGAGGTCAGGATTCATCAGTCTTATATAATACCCAGTGCTCATTATATCACATGCCTTCCTTAATGCCTATCACGCAGTTACCCCACCCCCCAACCCCCACCCAGTTACCCCATCCCCTCCAGCAACCCTGTTTGTTTCCTATGATTAAGAGTCTCTTATGGTTTGTCTCCCTCTCTGATTTCATCTTGTTTAATTTTTCCCTCCCTTCCCCTATGACCCAGTTTTGTTTCTTAAATTCCACATATAAGTGAGTGATATGATAATTGGGCTTCTCTGACTGACTTATTTCACTTAGCACAATACCCTCTAGTTCCATCCATGTCGTTGCAAATGGCAAGGTTTCATTTTTTTGATGGCTGAGTAATATTCCATAGTTTGGCTATTGTGGCCATTGCCGCTATGAACACTGGGGTGCAGGTGCCCCTTCAGATCACTATGTTTGTATCTTTTGGGTAAATACCCAGGAGTGCAATTGCTGGGTTGTAGGGTAACTCTACTTTTAACTTCTTGAGGAACCTCCATATTGTTTACCAGATTGGCTGCGCCAGTTTGCATTCCCACCAACAGTATAAGAAGGTTCCCCTTTCTCTGCATCCTCACCAACATCTGTCATTTCCTGACTTGTTTATTTTAGCCATTCTGACTGGTGTGAGGCGGTATCTCATTGTGGTTTTGATTTGTATTTCCCTGATGCCGAGTGATGTGGAGCATTTTTTCATGGGTCTGTTGGCCATTTGTCCATTTACCTTTTTAAATACATAAGTACTAAAAAGATTGTGAGTTTGAAGCATGAATTTATATCCTTAATAAAAAGAAAAAAAACTATGGTCCTGTTATCTGTACTGGTGATTTGCAATTAAAGCAATATCTATCATTTTTCCCAAAATATTTAAGAAAAAAGAGTTATAAGTTCTTATAGCATGTATCACATAACTTCCTTGAAGACAGGGACTGTTGAGGCTTGAACGCCTGACAATACTTCATATTATGGCTCTGAAGTGGAAGGTCCTTAATATGTATTTGCCAGACTTAATAATTTATGGAGAGGGCATTATACAAACCATCAACTCAGCTTCTAAAGTATAATGGACCCAGGAGTCGGCCTGGGGGTTGGGAGGGTAATGGGGCATTTGGCTTTGGACCAAGATCAGCCTCGATCCTAAATGGAATCTCAGTTATAAATACGGTTCGACTCAGAGTCCTAGGACAGGGCCACCATCAAATAGTGCTCTGTTACTCATTCAAGTCAGTCCTGGCTCTGTCAGTCACTGGCTAGCAATTCCCACAAATATGCTTCTTTTTAAGTCACGGTGGCACTGGTGAGAAAGGATAGAGGAACCAAAGACAGCCTGGAAAATGTAACTGTCATCTAGAAATCCTAACACGGCAAACCGATGCTTCTCAGCTAGGGTTCCAGCACTCCTGGCACATCCAGGGCATCCTTCTGGAGCCTCATTTTATTCACTGGCAAGTGATCAGTGATTTTAAAATAGAAAGTTATAAAGTCACATACAAAATTTTCAGGATTGGTAGAGAAACTTTCTCTTTGAACTGGGCTGCTTTGGGTGACATTCCCAGAAGCTCCTTCCCCCTTTCCCTAGGAAAACATTCACAACTGCCTGTTGTTAGGTTTTTGAAGGTTTGAAATGTAAGAGGCATTCCATTAAGCCCTTACCAACTTGTTACTAGGGCGTGAATTACTGTATCAATCTAACCCCAGCAAAGAAACTAGGGAGTGGGGATACACTTTGATTTGTGGAAAGACAGGGTTCAGGTAGCATCTCTTAGTGGGAAGAAACATAAATGTCTTGGGTTTCCCAGGGGAAAGAAGGAAAGGAAGAGAGAAAAGGGATGAGGGGTGCCCCCTCCTCTGCCTCCAGTTGCCATGACAAAGGCTGGGGGTGAACCTGCTCTGGGGACTGTCTGTGGCATTCCCATTCCTTGTCCCACCCACAGTGGACAGACAGCAGGGCCTCCGAGCCAGACCTGGGGGGCGGTCCAGTCACATCTCTGAAGGGAGGCGGAGGGAAGACCACCACAGGAGCTTGCTCTGAGTAACCTGACCACACTCCCACTACATGAGACCATGGGTACGAGTAGGGAGCTCTGCACAGCCCAGGCACAATCCTCAACAGACATACCTGTCTCAGCATCGATCTGAAAACCATGTATCGGAGCCGCTTGGTGAGGATCTCCCCCGCTTTGCCAAACGTGAAGCCCTGTGAATGAGAACATGCCACAAGAAAGGAGACTTGTCAGAGACCCCGCCACTGATGACACAGAAGGAGGGAGACTGGGTGTCACTGCTGAGAGGACATGAGACAAGGTCAGAAAGGCCGACGTCAGGCGTGGCTATGTTTCGGTCACTGGGTATCATGGTACATAGCCACACTGGGAGTGTGGCCAGGAGGGCCCAGTTTTGAAATGATCACTGCCACCGCCCCGTTACTGGCAGGCTGATGAGGGATTTTTAGTAAGTGTGTTTCTTTGTCCCTACTCCTATCCTTGTTATTTCTCCCAGTGAGCCAGGGTCTGCCACCCAGGAAGATCAAGTTGTTTCCAAGGCAGGGTGCTCGAAGCAGGGTGGCTGTATTATGTGTCACCCAAACCAGGACACTTTTGAGAATGCCAAAAGAATGCCGTTAAGAAATACACCAGGACCTGAGGTGTCATCCAGGAAAACAGAAATATTCAGCCACTCCAGCCATAAAGGATGCAGAGAACAAAGATACCAAATTCCTAGTTTCCAAGTTAAAAAGAACTAAAGTCTAGGAGCAAAATAGGCTGGGGAAGAAGGCTGACCAAGAGAGCATTTTCTGCCCTGCACCTCCCCTTCCCCCAAGGATCTAACCTTCTGTGTCTGGGAGGAGGGAGGAGCTACTCTGGGAAATAAAGGGTCCCATGTGAGTGTGCAGCCATGCCCAGCCACATCCGGGGAGGAAGGGCAACAGAACCCTCATCCCAATGGGTGTGGGGATACAGGACTAGGAAGAAACCGTGCTCCCCGTCTTTCTGGCGCTCCGGGAAGTGGCAGTCTACGGATAAGGCTTGCACACAATGGCATGGGGGAAGCCGAGTGGAAATGGCTCATGGCGCATCAGAAGAGGAGAGGCCCTAATAAAAGCCCAATTCCCTGCAGAATCAGAGATGTGGAAAAGGGCAGTTGCATGTGCACCCAACTAGTGTGTGGACATTACTGAGAGAGAGAAGAAACACAGGCAAAGAGGACAAGTGAAGAAAAAGCCAATTCTTCTAACTGGTTCTGATAAAGGACAGCCAGGGGGGCCCTACCAGTTGCCGGCATGAAGCAGGCAGGCACATGATGTCCACAGACCGTCCCCCCTGCACCCTTCTGCTAACACAGACACCGATCCAGGAGAAGAAGGAAAGGGAGAAGTGCTAGATTCATTGATTTTAACCCTGAAATTACTAAAACAATTTAATTTACCTAGAAATGGCCAGATTAAGGTTTCTATTACTAGACTGAATGAAATGTGAATTATCTTGCTCACTACAGGAATATTACCATTATTTTTGTTGAGACCTGGCTGTTGAGTGCTTAGTCTGACACTGTACTTTATATAATAAAGTACCTATATGTATACATAGGACAAGCCTTTTAGTGATGGAAGAATGTCACCTTTATGACAACTGTATAATCACCACTTTACAAAAGAAACTGAGGTTTAGTTGCCAGAGGACCCAACTGTAAGTTGGCAGAGGTGGAACGTGAATCTGGGTGTATGAGAATCCTAACTAGAATGGGAACCCAGAGCCTGAAATTTTATCACCCACAGAGCTCCCTCCTTTTGTTTCTAAATGAGGGGTTGGGCATTCTAATGTTGTTGACCGCTGTGCCATCTCTACAGTTCTGAGGTCCTATAATTTAGAGCCTTTGCTTCCACTCAGTTTTGCCAGGCAAGTCAGGCTCCTGTCTCCCCAAGCATCATCATGTTATAAAGCTATTGCTTTCAAGGGGCTCCTGGGTAGCTCAGTTGGTTAAGCAACTGCCTTCGGTTCAGGTCATGATCCTGGAGTCCCGGGATCGAGTCCCACATCGGGCTCCCTGCTCGGCGGGGAGTCTGCTTCTCCCTCTGACCTTCCCCCCTCTCATGCTCTCTCTCTCTCGATCTAATAAATAAATAAATAAAAATCTTAAAAAAAAAAAAAAGCTATTGCTTTCACTGCCTTTGCTTTACTAGTTCAAACGTCCAAAGTTTAAGGGAGCAGCTCAAAGCCTACCGCCCTCAAAATCCCTTAACCAACTTCACACTCAGGAATCTTTACATTCTATGGCATTAACAGCTGCCACAGCAATCTTGCATATAGTTAAAGTGTTACATCTATTATGCTTAGGTCAAATTACCCAATAAGATTTTAAGTACTTAGTAATGAAAGAGTTCATTCAGTCATTTTTCTTTTGTATTTCTTATGTCAAAAAAAACCCTTTCTGTCTATATAAAAAAAAAAATTAATACATGCTTACAACACATTAAATAAAGAGATCTATTCAGAATTTTATCTTAAAAAATTACACGTGGCTAACATCTATTCCTTCTATAAGTAACTGAGTGTTTGCTACTGCCTCACACAGCAGGACTGGGAACTTGATCACATCATTTCTTTTTCTTTTCTTTCTTTTCCTTCCTCCCTTCCTTTCTCTCTCTCTCTCTTTCTTAATGGTGCAGTTGTTTAATTCCTAGAATCCTGATTTGAGGTATCCATTCCTACAGGAACTAGTTGTGTTTCCTACTGTAGCCAGAAAGATTTGTTTGGATACAATAAAGCTAGCTTTGTAATTTATAATACACACACACACACACACACACACACATTCCTTCCTTTGATTTTTCTGGCATTCCTAAGTTTGTGGTAAAAGTTTCAATATGAATTATTTCTCCAGTCTGCAATGGGGCAGACACCATGCTTGTGCAACTTTAAGGAGTCCATTCAAATTCATGAGAACCAGACACTTATCCTAAGAAGACATGAAGAACTGCTGGTACTCTCACAAGGAGTGCTTCTGTGTTAGAGAGCGTAGAAGGGGCAAAGAGGTCCTGGAGTTGTATTCGGAAGATTTGTTCAGGAAGGTTGGTGTGAGCAGGCTTCACCCTCTGGGGGACTCAATGGCAAGTAAGGAGAGCCGGGCTGGGGACAACAGCTTCTTCTGGAGGAAAGGAAAATCTAAGAGATTGGTGTGGGATGCACCAGAAGCTCTTCTAGGTCAAACTTTTTTTTCAGGATCTAGCT
Organism: Leptonychotes weddellii; assembly: GCF_054177405.1. Taxonomy (NCBI): domain Eukaryota; kingdom Metazoa; phylum Chordata; class Mammalia; order Carnivora; family Phocidae; genus Leptonychotes; species Leptonychotes weddellii. The sequence goes on along the minus strand of NC_138380.1, from coordinate 68,592,641 downwards.
TTACAAATAAGCTTGTTGCCTCTGGGGATGGGAGTCCTCTCATCCACGCTTCAAACGTTACAGGAAACAATTTCCTTCCTTCAGCTTTATCAAGTGGACTATTTATCACAACAGAACAAAGGGCGACAGGCCTTTTAAAAACTGATGTTGAGACTGGCAGTCATGACGATTCCCCTGGCTATAATTGCAGACATACCAACAGTAGCATCAATCCTGGTTGCAATGGCACCTCCGTGAGGGAATCCAGGAGCTCCTTGCAGATAAGGACCTCCTTCCGATACGCAAACGAGCCTTTCTGATTATGGAATGTTGTGTGTTCAAGGCTTCTGGGAAAGAGCTGGGTCTATGACATTTGTTCTCTTTCATAGGCTTTGCGTCACGGAAAAAGGTTTTGAAGTCTTGATCCTCCGAGTAGCTTTACATTTATATGAGGACAAATGTTTCCAGGAGCTGTCTTCACTTTTCTTCATGAGCTGGGCAAAGAGGAGTCTCCCGTCCTTGCGCTAGCTAGGGCTGGGGAGAGAATGGTCCTTAGGAACGACCTCGGAGGACACCGATCTCGGTTGCAGCCATGGCTCCCTCGCCTGTGGGGACGTGCCCGGCCAGGGCAGCGGAGGGCTCTGGGCATGCGCAATCCCACGCGCTGCTCGGCAGCCTGGCTCGGAGGTTCGGCCGGGCTCGGCCAGACAGCTGCCTGGCCCCCCGCTCCGATGCTCCGCCCCAGGGAGAGAGCACGTGACACCGGTCACATTATGCATCTTAATCATCAAGAGGAAGGTACTAATATCCCTATCTTACAGATGAGGACACTGAGGCTTAGTTTAAATTATTTATTTGCCCAAAATCACAAAATTAGGAACTGGTGCAACTCATACACAAACCAGAGTCTGACACCAAAACCAACGCTGCCTTACCATACGAAACTTTTAGAGCCCTTAACTTCTTTACAATTCTGTTCCTGCCAAATGATGCGCAAGCTGTAGAATCTGACTCTTTACAAATGGGTCTACAGTTTCTGTTTAAGACTGACATTCTTCCATCCTCAAAAAGGTTCCTTCTCCTTTAGCAAAAGGTGAATGATAAACTCTTCAAACATTTTTTAATCAAGTGTGACTTGCTTAGTGTCTTGCTTTTTGTTGTTTTCAAGTCATACCTAGACATTCTGAGTATTTAAACTGACTGGCAGTACTTATATCCAAACTTAAGCCCAGGGTTCCCCTGAATTCCATTTTTGAGTCCCCAGCTTTCATTTCTAGTCATCATATTAGATCAAACACCCTCTTCCTTCTGATTTCATTACTATTTCATTTGGGGGAGGTGATGGTGGGGAGGAGAAGGTAAGCAAGTGCTCCAGTGGAAGCAAAACATCTTTGTTTTAAAATATTTTTATTTTTAAAATATTTATTTATTTATTTATTATTCATTCATTCATTTATTTTTGAGAGAAAGAGAGAGAGAGAGTGTGTGAGCAGGGGGAAGAGGCAGAGGGAAAGGGAGAGAGAGAGAATCAAGCAGGTTCCATGCCCAGCACAGAACCTGACTTGGGGCTCGATCCCATGACCCTGAGCTAAAATCAAGAGTTGGACACTTCACTGGTTGAGCCAAGCAGGTGCCCCAAAACATTTTTGTTTTAAATATGTCAAAGAAACTTGGTTGCTAATAGTCCAGTTAATAGAGCAAATTACATAAATGCTTAGAAATTTCCCCAGCTGAATAAGAATGCATTCCCCAAAATGAATAAAGGGAAAATGCAGACACTTACCTGGAGGAAAAATGTAATAAAAGAAATAATTCCAAGGACTAGGAACAATAAAGAAAACATATTACTATTCTGTCGTTTTGTTTCAGGATCCTCATTTCTGGTAAAAACCTGTTGAGAAAATATTTAAAGGTTTTTCAGTTCAAAGACTAAGGAAGTCACCCATTTCCCATCAAGCACAACATTTGGAGGTTAAGAGAGGCTTAGTATAATGGAAGTCAGGGCTGGTTTCCCTAAGGCCAAACCTAAAGTTGTGAGGACTTTGCCCTCCTTAAGGGCCAAGAATGGGTCTGTTGCTCCTAAAGCGTCCCAGTACTTTTTCTGCTTATACTCCCTGTCGGAGTAATGAGTGTCACAAGGGCCACAGCAGCTATGTAAAGTAGAAATGAGAATAAATACTGTCCTCTTTTGGTGGGAAACTACATTGTATGGCAATTTGTTGTTTTACAATTTGGACACTTCCAGCTGCAGACAAACCTGCCAATGCTGTTTTGGTAAACCAGAGAGAGGCAGTCATTCACTCAGCCCAGACCCTCAGTAAGAAAGGAGCCTCCTTGAGCCAGCCTCTTTTGTAGGATGGCCAGTTAGACAGCCAACTGACCCAGTACCACATATGGAGACCTTTCCGGAGATGGTAAGAAGGCTAACAGGATGTCTTGGGCTTAGAGAACATAGAGAATACTTCACAGGGAGAGAAAACAAACAACTCCCTTCATAGTGGGTCAAAATTGTCTTATAACAGAGCTACATTCCTAACCCCACCCAGTAAACTTTATCCTTTGTACAAGAAAAAAAAAAGCCCTTTGGAGGAGATAAAATTCATTTTTCTTGATTAGTTATTCCACCCAAAAATAGCAAACAATCAGTGAGCTCTTATTCTGTGATAGATATTATTCTACACAAATTCATGTATACCATTCCTTTTATCCTCACAATCACTCCTAACGTTTATTATCATCACCACTTTACACAGAGGCACAGAGAGGTTAATTAACTTGTTCAAGGTAACACAGCCAGCAAGTGATGACCCAAAGATTTAAACCCGATCAATCTAACTCAGAGCCCACAACCTTAAACCCTGTGTTACAAACCTTCAGTGAGGCAGACGACTGGTTGCCTAACCAATATCTAGGAGTCAGTGGGCTAACCCCTGGGTCACCTGCTTCCAGACTTACTGTTACATGAGGAACGAAGAAAATATAAAATCTTAGGTTGAGTTTTGGTTACACCCAGCCAAACCCATTCCTAAATAGTCCACTTCCATTTTTTTTTTCCCTGATGATGCCACTGTCTACCTCCCTGCCTATACAACAAACGCTAGACCAGGAATCAGTTCCCTGTGGACCACCAGCCAAATGTTTATATAAAGCTTCGGTGGAATAGCGCCATATTCACTTGTTTCTGCATTGTGGGTGCATCTGTACTACAACAGTAGAGCTAAGTATTTGCAACAGAGACCATATGGCGCTCAAAATCTAAACTGTTTACTCCCTTACCCTTTATAGAAAAAGTCTGCTAACCCCTGTCCTAGAACATATGCTCCATGCTATCAGACACTTTATCTCCTTCTTGGCATTTTTTTTTTTTTTACCACCTGGAACAGTATGTGGCACAGAACAGTCACTGCAAAAAATATTTCTTGAATGAATACACTGAACGTACAGATACCAAAAAGAAATCAGTTAGCCAGGCATAGGGAGACCTGCATATTTATGTATTTGGGGGTACATCAAAAGTTAATGTTTGGCCTCTTCCATGTAGGGAGCAACTCCTTTCTCCGTTATGTTTTTAGCCATTATGGCAAGGGTATCCTCAGCTTGATATCTGAACATCTACCGTGAAACAGAGAGCATTCCTGCCTAGGTGGTAGCTTTACTGTTAAAAATGCCATCAGTAAAAGCAGGTACAACCAACATACGTCAACCTTTCAGAATCCATTCCTTTTTGTTTTCATCTTAACAAGTGGGATGGATGTCTTACAGAGGCAGCATGCCGAGCCTGCTCACATCCTGACAAGTGCATGTATCACACAAGAGCTCGGTCTCAAGCCAGTCTGACAAACACACCATGAACTCTCTCTGCGCACCACTGATAGGACTTTTCATGAGGTTTACTCAGAGCCCAGTGATGGCAGGCGAGAGATACTCATCAGGTCAGGTTCATGGACTATTTCAGGAACCTGGGCCCTAAGGGAGCAAGTAACTGCAAGGACACAGGAAGGCTTGAAAAATTAGCCTTCTTACCCCAAAACAGACTTACATCTTCAAGTTTGCTGAGTTTCACGCAAAGGTACATTATTTTTTTGTGGCTTATGTATCCAGCTACAAATATAAACAGCTCATTCTTTACTCAGGACTCACAGGTAAATCCAAAAAATAGACATAAACACTTACCCCTATAATCCTTGAAAATATTACTGAAAATGCTGGTTGCAGGCCTCCATTTATAATAGCACAAAATATACCAACCACAAAATAAGGCCATTCAGTTATATTCAGCTTCACAATCCTCCAGAAGGAAACTGGAGGTACATTTTCATTCTGGAAAGCAAAATATTTCAACAGGCTAGTTAGAAAAAGAATTGATACTTTTTACCAATTTAATGATGCACAGTCCTTCAGTATGTACCAAAAATTTTTTTAAGATTTTATTTATATATTTATTTGAGAGAGAGAGAACACGAGCAGGGGCAGAGGGAGAGGGAGATGTGAGGGAGAGGGAGAAGCAGACGCCCTTGCTGAGCAGAAAGCTCGATGCGGGGCTCCATCCCAGGAACCTGGAATCATGACCTGAGCTGAAGGCAGACGCTTAACTGACTGAGCCTCCCAGGTGCCCCTGTACCAAAATTTTTAAATGAAGATACTTATTCATGTTTTCTTATGAACTAATGGCTATTTAATTTTTTAAAAAGTGCTGACAGGTTCTATTATATTGCTCCTTTATATTTTAAGAAATAAATGATGTTTCCACAAACATTTAACACTTACCTGACATTTGGAAAATTTACAAGTACAAGAACAGAAGCGTCCCCATTAGAATCTCTTTATAACATAGGGGCGCCGGGGTGGTTCAGTCAGTTAAGCATCCAACTCTTGATTTCGGCTCAGGTCATGATCTCAGGGTCTTGAGATCAAGCCCTCTGTCAGGCTCTGCACTCAGCAGGGAGTCTGTTTCTCCCTCTCCCTCTGTCCTTCCCCCCCTCTCCCCACCTCCTGTGCACGCGCTCTCTCTCTCTCAAAGAAATAAATAAATCTTAAAAAAAGAATATCTTTACATTATAAATTGTAATTCTAAAATTCTTGTCTTATAAACGCATTCATAAATTGCAACCTGAGACTCAAATGTTGAGATTTTGGTTTGTGGAATGTTTTGGGAATAGGACAGGAGGATTCTGGATAATTCTTTCTTCTTCCTACTCCTGCCACCCCAGTGCTAGCCCAGAGGGAGGGCTGAAGACATAACTCTTATATCCTCTCCGTACCAAGTCCTCTTTTGTACCAAGCTTTCTGTCCTGGCCTTGTGGGTCATGTATATTCTTGCGAGTTGATCTTCTTCTTATTAAACTGGATCCTGAATCTTTAGGAGACATTTCCAAGGCATCAATTTCACTTTTGGATTCACCAACTGCATTTTCTAATTCAATTTCATTCCCTCTTGTCTAAAATAAACAAGAAATAAGCATAAGCAGGTTAGGCTCAGAAAACATGAAAATTAATTGTCAAACATCAGCTATCAAGGAAAGTGGTAATTTACATCATTGTAGGAAAAGATAAAGTTAAACTGCTGCTGGGGGTTTGTGTGTAAATGTGTGATATATATATATATATATTTTTTTAATGTGTGATATATTTGAAAATTAAAACCACTGAATGGGGATTGCCTGTGAATATGCTGAAATAACATGATGTCCTTTCCTTGTCATCTCCTTTTTGTAGGTGTTTGGGACTCGATATTATTTGCTTTGGGCCAGTGCTATCAACAGAAATATGCTGCATGCCATTCTGTGACCCACGTTTGTCATTTAAAATTTTCTCAGTAGCCACGTTAAAAAATGTAAGAGATAAATCCATTTTTACTCTTTACTTTAACCTAATGTATCCAAGATATTAGCTTTTCAACATGTAATCATCGTAAAAACTTACTGAGGTATTTTGCATTCTTCTTTTGTACCACGTCTTGGGAATCTGGAATGCATTTTCTACTTTAAAAACTTCAATTCAGAATAACTGTCACTGAAGCGTTCAATAGCCACATGAAGCTAGGGGCTACTACAGTGGATAGTAGTAGATAGATGGATACTGGATAGTATGATGGATAGATGACCTTTAAACCTTTTTAAATTTTATTTTTCTCTAATTATCCTTCTTTATTTTCCCTCCTTTTCAATGGGAAGAAAAATCTGGTCTGAATTCCCCAAGTATTTTTCTCACCTCTCAAGATAATCAAGTCAAGTAACGTTAATTTATAGTACTAATCACACCAAATCAGTTTTTACCTGAGATATTTCAGGAAAACTCTGGAGTTGGACAATACCTGCATTGTGACAAGTTTGAAGTAAATGCCTTTCTCTTTCATGAGTTCATCATGACTTCCTTTCTCCACAATGACTCCATCATCAAAGCCGGCGATGACATCAGCATTACGAACCGTAGACAAACGATGAGCTATCACAATGGTGGTCCGGCCTTTTCTGGCCTAAAGAGAGAAAAATTAGGTTTTTGAATACATGGACAATGATAGGCAAAAATTCATTCAATTTATATTTACTGAATGCCAATGCCTTGGATACTGTAAAACCATCTAAACTATATAAGGTAGTCTCTGTCTTCAATAAATGTATAGTCAATTGATAATGGTTTAAAATGATGTTTTATATAATACATATTAACATAAATGTAACATAAATTAAAATGATGTTTTATTATAATACATATTAACACAAATCACATATTAATATTAGGTAAGCTTCTAAGAATTTTACTTAACCTCTATCAGCCCAAGTTTACAGTAATAATCAGGGGCTTATACAAAGTAAAAAACGCTACAGTCCAGGCACTGGCCAATCAGAGCAGACCCAGGCCAGTGTGTGGTATTGGTACAGACTAGATAGCACCAGTCTGGGACTCTTAGCATCCCATCTCATAGAACTTCTGGATGATTAAGATGGATAATCAATGTGAGGCAGCAAAGTCCAGTCTTCAGTGCCACATTGATCTGAACTCAAATCTTAGCTCTGCCACTTATGAATTCCACAATTTTATCCAAATCTTTTAACCTGTGTGAGGCTCAGTTTACTCACATATAAAATGGAGATAATATTAGTATTCATTTCTTCAAATAGTTGTGATGACCAAATAATATAATGTACACAAAGCATTGTGATATATATACAAAAGTACTTAATGAAAGTTACTTATTCCTAGGTAGAAGCATTATGGAAAAACTGAAGAGCTATGCAAATGTTCTTAAATGCCCAGTGTCATTTTTATTTAATATGGAAGAGGTTAACATAGTTTAATATGGAACCAGAACTTTCTGAGATTTCTTTCACCTCTGTAACTTTCCCCAAGGCTTATGACTTTTGTGACTTTGTATCTCTCTCCAGGAACTAGCAATAAAATCCTCAAACTAACAAGAGGCATATTGATCAATATAAAGAAGAGAAGTGGAAAACTCTGACAAGAAAAAAACAATACATGTAGAAAAATTAGATGGTAGCAAACAGAGGGTAGAGAAGATAATGGATCAATTCTTTGGATATTTTTAAGGGGGGCATGTGGAATTCTCCCTCCAAAATTTACATTCTAAAGGAAAAGCATTTTTTAATAGTTAATGTTTTGGGGGGGGGCAGAGGGAGAGGGAGAGAGAGAGAATCTTAAGTATGCTCCATGCCCAGTGCAGAGCCCTACACGGGGCTTGATCTCACAATCCTGGGATCATGACCTGAGCTGAAATCAAGAGTCAGATGCTCAACCAACTGAGCCACACAGGTGCTCCTAAAAAGTATTTTTAATGCAACCTTTTAAAATCATTTTTATTTATAATTTAATGCATATTTCCATTGTAAAATAACAAGAACACACAGATGTAAAATTACAGATAAGCAAAGTGAAAAGGGAAATAGCAACCACAATTCCATCTGCCTCTATTTTGGTTCACTCAGTTTTTAGTAACCTGCTTTTCCCTTCCTCAACAATCTATTCAACACATTGACAGGATGTATAAAGGAACATCCAGTGTCATTTTGTTATTAGAGAAAGGGAAAGCTGGAACAAATATATGTTCATCTTTGAATTCTACGGTGACACTTCTACTCAGGGCACTTCTGGGCTAAAAGGTCTTCACATTCTGGAGAGGAAGATGGTGGTAAAGTAAGAGGACCCTAGGTTCATCTCCTCCCACAAACAGCTAGATAACTATCACATCAACCTAGATACCCCAGAAATCCCCCTGAAGACTGAAAGAACAAACTCCACAACTAAGGAGAGAGAAGAGGCTTCATTAATAAGGCAGGAAGTGAGGAGATGTGTTTTAGGGGAAAACAGGTCACAGGAGCTGCAGTGGGGAGGGAAGTCATGGTTGCAGAGAAGGGCATGTGACAGAGAGAAAGAGAGAGAGAGAGGAGCACACAGGGAATGCACAAGGAGAATATTTCCCCAAAACCACTGGCTTGGAAAACAAGATGGGCTGAATTTTGTGAGTTCTTGCAACCATCAGGCTTAAAGCCTGGAGTTTTAAAGGTCAGTGGGCTTGGCTGGGATAAATCTTGGAGGGCACTGCGCTGGTCCTGGAAAGAAGGCAGACAAACAACCTGGGAGTGGATAGCATGGAAACAGTGATCTGAAAAATGCTTGGGGTACAGTGGGGGGATATTATTCACTCTTTACAAAGCATATCCCTGAGAGGCAGTGTTTGAGGAGACACCTCTCTGGGAACAAAGGAGCTGGCTGGCACCATTTCCCTTCCCCAGCCCTCAGCATAAACACAAAGCCAGCCACCTGAAGAAAGCAGCTCAGCTCAGACAATGGCTGTCTAACTTGCTTAAACCAAGCCCCACCCTCCTGTGCTCTGGTGGGACTGCCCTTCTAAGTCAGGCTTGCCTCAGTTGGAGCATGGTAAGCCCCTCCTCCAGAAGCCCAGCACAAACCCCTGCCCACTCCACGTCTCCCCACCAGAGAGTTCTACTGGGCCTCAGTTCTGGTGGAGTTGGTGTCAGGTCTCATTTCACAAGCAGACCAGAGCACACCTAGTTAAAACTCACCACATTCAGGCCAGGGGCCAAATACTGCCTACAGCAGGCAAGGAGAGCCTCTGCAAATGACTGGCCTGAAGGAAAGAGCAGCCAAAACACAACAGCAGAGCGCACAGCACACACCAGAGACATTCGCTGAAGTGCCAGGCCATAGACACTACATGACCTCTTCTTCATAAAGCCATTATTTTCCAGAAGCAGGAGACATAAATGGCTTTTGTAGCACAGGGAAGAAGGCAGAGACTTAGACAAAATGCCAAGATGGAGGAATTTATCTGAAATGAAAGAACAAGTCAAGGCCACGGCCAGAGAACTAAGCAAAACAGATATAAGTAACATGCCTGATGGAGAATTTAAAGCAATAATCATAAGGATACTCACTGGGCTTGAGAAAAGAATAGAAGACACCAAGGAGACCCTTACCACAAAGATAAGGGAGTTAAAAAAGAATTAGAGATGAAGAATGAAATAAACAAGATTGGAAACAGGTTTGATGCAATGAACAGCAGACTGGGAAAAGCAGAGGAATGAATTAGTGATCTAAAAGACAAAATAATGGAAAATAATGAAGCTGAACAAAAGAGAGAAAGAAGAATTATGGAACATGAGAATAGACTGAGAGAACTCAGTGACTCCATCAAACGTAATAACATTCATATTATAGGAGTCCTAGAAGGAGAGAGAGAAAAGGGGGCAGAAAATTTATTTCAAGAAACAACAGCAGAAAACTTCCCTTATCTGGGGAAGGAAACAGATGTCTAGATCCAGAAGGAAGAGAGAATTCCCATCAAAATCAACAAAAGCAGGCCAACACAAAGACATATTTTAATTAAATTTGCAAAATATAGTGATTTAAAAAGACATCTTAAAAGCAGCAAGACAAAAGAAGTCCTTAACTTACAAGGGAAGACCCATAAGGCTAGCTGGAGGTCTCTCAACAAAAACTTGGCAAGCCAGAAGGGAGTGGCATTATATATTCAAGGTGCCGAATGGGAAAAATCTGCAACCAAAAATACTCTATCCAGCAAGGCTACCATTCAGAATAGAAGGAATGTTAAAAAATATCCCAGACAAATAAAAACTAATGGAGTTTGTGACCACTAAACCAGCCCTGCAAGAAATATTAAAGGGGACTCTTTGAATGTAAAGGAGAGACCAACAGTAACAAAGACAAGAAAGGATCAGACAAAATCTCTACAAACAATGACAAAGCAAGTAATAAAATGAAAATACATACCTATCAATAATTACTTTGAATGTAAATGGACTAAATGCTCAATCAAAAGACATAGGGTATCAGAATGGATAAAAATACAAGACCCATCTTTATGCTGCCTACAAGAGGCTCATTTTAGACCTAAAGACACCTACAGATTGAAAGTGAGGGGATGGAGAAACATTTATCATGCAAATGGATGTCAAAAGAAAGCCAGAGTAGCAATACTTATATCAGATAAACTAGACTTTAAAACAAAGAATATAAAAGGAGACAAAGAAGGGCATTATATAATCATAAAGACATTCCAACAAAAAGATATAACAACTATAAATATCTATGTACCCAACAAGGGAGCACCCAAATATATAAAAAAATTAAAAACATAAAGGTACTAATTGATAATACAATAATAGTAGGGGAAATTTAACACCTCCCATCAATGGACAGATCATGTAAGCAGAAAATCAACAAGGAAACAATAGCTTTGAATGACATCCTGGACCAGATGGACTTAACAGATGTATTCAGAACATTCCATCCTAGAACAGCAGAATACATATTCTTTTCAAGTGCACATGGGATATTCTCCAGACTAGATCACATATTGGGCAACAAAACAGGCCTCAACAAATACAAAAAGACTGAAATCATACCATACACCTTTTCTGAGCATGCATAATGAAACTAGTAATCAACCACAAGAAAAAAATTTGGAAAGACCACAAATACATGGAGGTTAAACAACATGCTACTAAAGAATGAATGCGTCAACCAGGAAATCAAAGAAGAAATAAAAAAAATTCATGAAAACAAAACAGTCCACCACCTTTGGGATACAGTAAAAGCAGTCTCAAGAGGGAAGTATATAGCAATACAGGCCTACCTCAAGAAGCAAGAAAAATCTCAATAAATAACCTAAACGAGCTAGAAAAAGAACAACAAATGAAGCCAAGAGAAGGAAGGAAATAACAAAGACTAGAGCAGAAATAAATGATATAGAAACTAAACAAACAAACAAAAAACCAATAGAAAAGGTCAATGAAACCAGGAGCTGGTTCTTTGAAAAAATTGATAATTGATAAACCTCTAACAAGACTTATCAAAAAAAAAAGAGAAAGGACCCAGATAAATAAAATCACCAATGACAGAAGAGAAACAACAACAAACACCAAAAAAATACAATTATAATTGAATACGATGAAAAACTATATGCCAACAAATTGGACAACCTGGAAGAAATGGATAAATTCCTAGAAACATATAAACTACCAAAACTGAAACAGGAAGAAGTAGAAAACTTGAACAGACTCATAACAACAAAGACATTAAATCAGTAATCAAAACACCTCAACCAACAAAAGCCTAGGGCCAGATGGCTTCAGAGGTGATTTCTACCAAACATTTAAAAAAGAGTTAATACCGATTCTTCTCAAACTACTCCAAAAAAATAGAAAAGGAAGGAAAACTTCCAAATTCATTCTATGAAGCCAGCATTACCCTGATACTAAAACCAGATAGAGACTCCACTAAAAAAGAGAACTACAGGCCAATATCCCTGATGAACATGGATGCAAAACTTCTCAATAAAATACTAGCAAACCAAAGCCAGCAATATATTAAAAAAATCATTCACCACGATTAATTGAGATTTATTCCTGGGTTGCAAGAGTTGTTCAATATTCTCAAATCAATCAACATGATACACCACATGAACAAAAGAAAGGATAAGAACCGTTTCCTTTTATTTCAATAGACACAGAAAAACATCTGACAAAGGACAACATCCATTCATGAAAAAAACTCTGAACAAAGTAGGTTTAGAGGGAACATACTTCAACATCATAAAGGCCATATATGAAAGACCCACAGCTAACATCATCCTCAATGGGGAAAAACTGAGAGCTTTTCCCCTAAGGTCAGGAACATGACATGGATGTCCACTCTTACCACTATTGTTCAACATGGTACTGCAAGGCCTAGCCTCAACAAAAAGATCCCATAGGGTCTTCAATAGGTATTTATTCAAATCAGAAATGAACCCACAACTATATGGTCAATTAATCTTTGACAAAGCAGGAAAGAATATCCCATGGGAAAGACATTATCCAACAAATGGTTTTGGGAAAACTGGATAGCAACATACAAAAGAATCAAACTGGACCACTTTCTTACACCATACACAAAAATAAATTCAAAATGGATGAAATACCTAAATGTGAGACTTGAAATCATAAAAATCCTAGAGGAAAACACAGGTAGTAAACCTCTTTAACATCAGCTGTAGCAATTTCTTTCTAGATATGTCTCCTCAGGCAAAGGAAACAAAAGCAAAAATAAACTATTGAGACTTCATCAAAATTAAAAGCTTTCTGCACAGTGAAGGAAATAATCAACAAAACTAAAAGGCAACTTACTGAATGGGAGAAGATATTTGCAAATGACATATCTGATAAAGAGTTAGTATCCAAAATATATAAAGAAATTATAAAACTCATTACTCAAAAAATGAATAATCTAATAAAAAATGGGCAGAAGACATGAACAGACATTTTTCCAAAGAAGACATACATATGACCAATAGACACATGAAAAGCTGCTCAACATCACTCATCATCAGGAAATTACAAAACTACAGTGCGCCATCACCTCACACCTGTCAGAATGGCTAAAATCAAAAACACAAGAAACAACAGGTATTGGTGAGGATGTAGACAAAAGGAACCCTTGTGCATTGCTGGTTAGGATGCAAACTGGTGCAGCCACTGTGGAAAACAGTATGGAGCTTCCTCAAAAAGTTAAAAATAGAGCTACCCTATGACCCAGCAATTGCACTCCTAGGTACTGACCCAAAGGATACGAAAATACTAATTCAAAGGGATACACGGCACCCAATGTTTATAGCAGCCATTATTTACAATATAGCAGCCATTATCTACAATATAGCAGCTCTTGTTAGAGGTTTATATAGCAGCTATTATCTACAATAGCCAAAGTATGGAAACAGCCCAAGTGTCCATCAACTGATGAATGGATAAAGAAGAGGTGGTACATGTATACAAGAGAATATTACTCAGCCATAAAAAGAATGAAATCTTGCCATTTGCAATGACGTGGGTAGAGCTAGAGTGTATTATGCTAAGTGAAATAAGTCAGTCAGAGAAAGACAAATACCATATGATTTCACTCACATGTGGGATTTAAGATACAGCCAAGTTTTCAGTATCACAACAAAGACCAATTTTCATTTGAATCTCTCTTTCTCGTTGTTTAATTTAAAAATTTTGCAAGTATCTTTCAGTGAAAGTTTGTTTCTATTTAAAAAAAAACAGAAGTAAATAGAAATTAAATGAACAGATCCAAAGAGGACTGGAGATGTGATTTTGATGCTTGACTGGATCACTTTCGGAGCTATCAGAAATGTCCTTTTTAAAAAATAATATCAAGAAGAATTAACAGTGGGATGTCCTTATGCTTACAAATTAGGTTGGTTTGAATTGAGGCTCACAGACCTTATCCAGGGCCACTTGAACCACTGCTTCACTTTCAGTGTCCAGAGCTGACGTGGCCTCGTCCAGCAGGAGGATCTTGGGGTTGCGAACCAGGGCCCGAGCGATGGCTATCCTCTGCTTCTGTCCACCACTCAGCTGGGCCCCTCTCTCTCCAACCAGGGTGTCAAATTTCTACAACACAACACAGAAAATAAAGGGGGCGGGGTGGTGGTTAGCAAAACAACAAGCTATGTCAGCTACATTTTAAGATGGGAAGTAATCCCACAAACAACCCACAGGCAATATGATCTAGTTCCTTAAAACTCAGCAATAACCAACCCCAATTTTTACAAATATGCCTACTACGAGTTGATGGTGCTAGAGCTTCAAAATCTGAAGTCATTGTGATTTCTCTTCTTAGGAGTCTCCTCTAATGCATAGTAGATTTCTAACTTCTTCTGCATTAAGCTGGCATTCTAGTCTTTGAACCTCTAGCATGGCAAAGATCGAGAAGGACTTACATTAGGTAGTTTCATGATAAAGTCATAGGCGTTGGCTTCCTTGACAGCTTTCTCGATCTCTTCCATGGTGACATTTTCACGGCCATAGCGTATGTTTTCAGCTATCGTGGTGGCAAACAACACAGGTTCCTGACTCACCACACCAGTAATTTCCCGAAGGTGCCTTACGTTGATGGCCCTAATGTCCTGTCCATCAATACAGACCTGAAATAAAAAGTAAGCATGAGTTCCATGCATTGCCCATTTGGAATGTGAGATGTGCCATGGTGACTGCTGCTTGCTACAGTATCGCCTTCAGCAAGAGCCACCTCACCATGCCGTCCGTGGGGTCATAGAGCCTCTGCATCAGCTGCACTGTCGTGCTCTTCCCACAGCCGCTGTTCCCAACCAGCGCCACCGTCTGCCCACTCTCAACCTTCAGGTTGAGGCCCTTCAAGATCTAACAGGACAAATGAGAAATAAACATAAGAGCAATACACAGATCCTGGGACTATGAACTGACAGTTCAAGTCAAAACGAGGTTTACATACACATTTAAAAAAAAATCACTAAAATAAAGTATCAGAAACTCTTCATCCAATACGTGGTTGAATCACTGATTAATCACGTATCATTGTACCTTAACTTCTTTTCGAGACGGGTAACTGAAGTGAACATTTTTGAATTCCAAATTTCCCTTAATATTATCTGGCTTATGTCCATTCTTCGAATAGCTGTCAATGCTTGGTTTCTAAACAGAATAAAATTTCAGATGACTAGGTTACAAGAGCTGTTTTTAGTGACGTTTGTGGAGAGTTGGATAAAGCGATAAAGGAATTAACTTTTAATTAGAAAAACTTTTACATGAGTATGGGAAGAGGCTCATGTGTAAGGATTTTTAAAAATGGTGTTATGCATTTTTTTCTTCTAGTAATGCTTTGAACTGATGTTTCTCAAACTTTTAAGTAGCAGGATTCCTTTTGAGCAACATTAAAAATGTGCCTTTATGATGTCTGAAAAAAAAAAAAGAAAAACTTTTACATGGATAAATGACTAGCCCAGACTTACGTTATCAATTATCTTGAAAATTTCGTAAGCTGCCCCTCTTGCGTTTGCAAATGCTTCAATGCTTGGAGATGCCTGTCCAATACTGAAAGCCCCAATTAATACAGAAAAGAAGACCTGAGGGATGTGAAGGAAAATCATCAAGTTACATAGTATTTATTACATTTTTTTCATACATCTTTCTTCTAACATAGCTAATTAAATTTTATTAATAGTATTATTTTTGCTAATTAACTTTTAAAGTGACAAGTCAACTTATGAGTCCTGGGTGTTAAAAACATTTCAGAAGTTTAAATCCATTTTGATTTACAATACAGAATTAATCTTACTTGCTCGGTGAAACAATGGAACAAGTTCCACGGACCAGAATATATTCTATTATATTTATTTTATTCTAATATATATTCTATTATATTTATTTAAGAGCTAATTATTTTGGTTTAGATCATCATCAAGGCATAGGGGAAACAAATATCAAAATGAGTGTCAGAAGACCAAGGTCCAAATTCTGGATAAGCCCTAACCGACTATAGCTCTTCAGGCAACTCTCCTAGAGTCTCCAGGCTTTGATTTCTTCATTTACCAAACTAGGCAGGAGTCTATTTGTTTTCCTGACCTGGCAACCTTAGAGTGTATCAAATGAAACAGTACATACGAAAATATTTTGTAAATGATAAAGCACACATCTAGGGCATTCTTTTTTTTTTTTATTGTTATGTTAATCCCCATACATTACATCATTAGTTTTAGATGCAGAGTTCCACGATTCATTGTTTGTGCATAATACCCAGTGCTCCATGCAGAACGTGCCCTCCTCAACACCCATCACCAGGCTAACCCATCC